>NC_132884.1:43156436-43462761 GCF_030463535.1 Salminus brasiliensis | reverse complement strand
CTAAGGCGTATGGTTTCCATGTTAGGTCATGGTTAGCATGTTAACATGGGGCCAGGGCCTAGGCTTGTAGTTAACATATTATCTGGTACACTAAATGTCCAAATATTTGTGGACACCCTTCTAATGAATGCATTCAGCTTCTTGAAGTTGTGCAAAGGCACACACACACATCTTGTCTAGTTCCGGTAGAGAAGTACTGCCAATAGAATAGGACTCTGCCAGAATAGGATGCTGCCTAATGCCAGGCTGGGCTAGTAGAGGGGTACAAAGCCCCCCAGCATTGAGCTGTGGAGCAGTGGAAGAACTGTGTTCTCTGGAATGATGGTGGAGGAGCTCCATCCAGTACTTTTGGGATGAGTTGGAGATGATGAGATGGGGTGGTGATCATCATCCAACATCCTGACCTCACTAACACTCTTGTTGCTGAATGCAATCAAATCCTCACAGCAATGTTCCTCCAGAATCTAGTAGAAAGTCTTCTTTTCTGGACAGTAGAGACAGTTACTCCAACAGAAGCAGGATCAGCTCTTTTAATACCTCGAGTGAGCAGGTGTCCCAATACTTTTGTCATTATAGTGTAGTTATTGAGTTTGAGATTACACATAGACATAGACTGAGGAGAGACGGTTCTGCCGATCGGCCAATCAGATTAGACACAGTTACAGATCGAGGAGAGACATTGTATTTAATTCCAGCAGATATTGTTTATTTATTTACTTTATTGTTTATTTGTTGCTGTTCTGCGGCTCTGATTCTAAGACCTTTTGTCCATTTTGGCCCGGACAGGTGCTGAGTGTTGGCCATTAATGTGTATGATCTCATTTACACATGGAGTTTGGTTGGCTGTCACTCAGGTTCACATACTGTACATGTTCCCCACTGAGAACCGCCTCCATAAACCTTGAATAGGACCTAAATACCGGGCTGCAGGTTTTCATGGTAGTTTTAAGTTCCTGTAAAAAAGCAGCCTTACAGTTATCTGGGGCCCCAGCTGAGCGAGAACACGAGGAAGAATCACTGAGAGGAGCCAAGAGGGGGACTCGTTCTCCGGGTGACTCAGGAGAGAGGAATCTGACTTTAACCCTTAAAACTTACAGTTATGAAAACAAGAGCCTGATGATGAATGAATGATTTCTGACTCTGAAACAAGTGGAAAAAGTGCAGAACTGAACTCAGATCACAGTTCACACCAGTAAACACACACTCAACCAGTGCCGCTACACCAGTACACACACACTCAACCAGTACAGTTACACCAGTACACACACACTCAACCAGTGCCGCTACACCAGTACACACACACTCAACCAGTACAGTTACACCAGTACACACACACTCAACCAGTACAGCTACACCAGTACACACACACTCAACCAGTACAGTTACACCAGTACACACACACTCAACCAGTACAGTTACACCAGTAAACACACACTCAACCAGTACAGCTACACCAGTACACACACACTCAACCAGTACAGCTACACCAGTTCACACACACACTCAACCAGTACAGTTACACCAGTACACACACACACGCAACCAGTACAGTCACACCAGTAAACACACACTCAACCAGTACATTTACACCAGTAAACCCACGCTCAACCAGTACAGTTATACCAGTAAACACACACTCAACCAGTACAGCTACACCAGTACACACACACTCAACCAGTACAGTTACACCAGTACACACACACTCAACCAGTACAGCTACACCAGTACACACACACACACTCAACCAGTACAGTTACACCAGTACACACACACTCAACCAGTACAGTTACACCAGTACACACACACTCAACCAGTACAGTCACACCAGTAAACACACGCTCAACCAGTACAGTTACACCAGTACACACACACACTCAACCAGTACAGTTACACCAGTAAACACACACACTCAACCAGTACAGCTACACCAGTACACACACACTCAACCAGTACATTTACACCAGTAAACCCACACACTCAACCAGTACAGCTACACCAGTACACACACACTCAACCAGTACATTTACACCAGTAAACCCACGCTCAACCAGTACAGTTATACCAGTAAACACACACACTCAACCAGTACAGCCCATTTGTGCCCAGGCTTTAACGTCCTGTCTGATGTCTTGAGATGTTGCTTCAGTATTTGAGTAAAGCTCTTTCCTCATGATGCCGTCTGTTCTGTGAAGTGCACCCGTCCCTGCAGCAAAACAACCCCACAAACATGATGCTGCCGCCCCCATGTTTCACAGGTGGGATGGTGTTCTCAGGCTTACCAGCTTCGTCCAGCATCTTCACAAGGTCTTTAGCTTTTGTTCTTGGGTTGATTTGGGCACATTTCGGTCTGCTTCCGGAGCGGTGTGATGGCTGGACAGTCCCGTCCTGTTTGTACTTGCGTATGATTGTAAGTACAGATGAACGAGGTGCCTTCAGGCATCTGGAAATTGCACCCGAGGAGGAGCCGGACTTGTGCAGGTCCACTGTTCTCTTCCTGATCTCTCGGCTGATTTCTTTCCACTTTCCCATGATGTTACACACAGAAGAGTGTGTTTCAGGTGTGCCTTCAAATACGTCCACAGGTGTGTCTCTAATTAGCTCAGATGTTGCCAATAAACCTCAATCAGAAGCTTCCGAAGACATGACATCATCATATGGGCAGTCCCCAATTGTTTAAAGGCATAGTAATCTTAGTGTATTTCAGCTGTTGACTTTAAAGAAAGTAATTAAAATTGCCTTACAAACCCCCTCTCTCATTATTCTGACATTTAGCATTAAAAATAATGTTAATTTTATTAAGTTTATTCTAAATTCATGTCAGACAGTGAGAAAAAAAGCATACGTATCTTTTTATAAAGTGTCTGTAAACTTCTTCAACTGCTTTCAACTGTAAGTACTCAAATTCCAGTAAATGCCTCCAAACTCACTAGGCTTCAGCAAGATAGCAATGACCCCACAGTTGAACGAAAGTGTTGTAATTTCAACACTTTCAACAATTTCCACCAATTTTCGGTGGTTGGTGTGGCGCAACAGATAAAACCACAAGCTGCCAGTGAGCCATTACACCATGTGGGAGACCAGGGTTCAATTCCCAGTGTTGGTGCCTATGCCAATAAGAGACCTTGGGCAAGACTATTGTATGAGGTGGTTGGTGTGGTGTGAGGTGGTTGGTGTGGCGCAACAGATAACACCACTACCTGCCACTGAGCTACCACACCATGTGGGAGACTGGGGTTTGATTCCCGGTCTGGGTGACTGTGCTGCGCTACACCAATAAGAGTCCTTGGGCAAGACCCCTAACACTACCTTGGCTCGCCTCTGTAACACGAGTAACTTTGTAAGTCGCTCTGGATAAGAGTGTTTGCTAAATGCTGTAAATATAAATGTAAATACCATAAATGGTGGAGCCAAAAATTATTAGATAACCTCAAAGTGAAGTCTGGAATGTGGACTTTAATCACATTAACAGTTGAAATGGGAGGGGCTTATCAAGGAACAGTGTGTCTCTGTCCCGGACATTATGAAGGGCACTATGCATGTATCAGATTTCTGTATGTAATAATCTGATCACTGCAGATAATCAGTACAGTAATCTATTCTACATGTTTACAAGCAGGAACCTGTCCAATCATAGTTCTTTATCAGGCATCTTTATCCTTGCCTAGCAGCTCATCAATAAACTGGCCAACCGTCTTCCATCTTCACCGGTTGATATTTGTTTGGGAGGTTTCTCACCATCTCACTTGTGGTTGTGGTGTTAAGGTAGGCGCTTGGTGTTTACTGTTTCCTGTTTCCCACAGCGCAGACGTGCAGACATGCAGACGTAGAAAATAAATTAGAGCAAGGTTTGAATCTGAGATTTTCTGGATGGAAAAGGGAGGATCTTGGAGCTTTCTCTGGTGCCGTGGCAGCGACCAAACACACTGCTGACGTGTGCAGCAGCGTAGTTTCTGCAAGATGACGGATGACCTCTAACGGAGCTCTCGGTCATGCTTTAATTCAAACCAGCGCTTGTGTAAAAAAGCCCAGGCAGGTCTCAGAGACAGCGCTCATGCTTTTCAATTTACACTCTTCAGCTTCACAATCTAACAACCAATCACATCCTTCCATCTGCCATTACTCTACAACCCTGAAAGTATCTCCAACGAACACTGGAAGAAAAGTAGCAGCTCAGAAAAAACTTGATGGGCTGGATAAGCGAAGAGGGTTCGAGTCCAGGTTTCTCAAAAGCATCTTAGCAGACGATGATTTTTAGATGGTCGAGTGAGCATCACTCTGAACTCTCTCTCTCAATAATTCATTACCATTATGATGATCATGATCCTGACACCAAGATGCTTTTGGGAAACTGGGATCTATGCAGGGCTGCAGCTGTATACTGGCTTTAGGTATACTGTGGGACTAAAGGAAGAATTGTAAAAATATACTGTATACTGTGATGCCATATAAACCCATGATATGAATCTCATACAGATACAACCCTAGTTCTATGTAGTTCTATATAGTACTGAAAAGGGTTATTTGACTCATTTGACTCAATGGTGGCATCCCTCTATGGTTCAGAGTGAGAGGAGTGATCTACAGTAAAGCAGCTCTAGAGTGAGAGGAGTGATCTACAGTAAATCAGCAGCTCCAGAGTGAGAGGAGTGATCTACAGTAAAGCAGCAGCTCCAGAGTGAGAGGAGTGATCTACAGTAAAGCAGCTCTAGAGTGAGAGGAGTGATCTACAGTAAAGCAGCAGCTCTAGAGTGAGAGGAGTGATCTACAGTAAAGCAGCTCTAGAGTGAGAGGAGCGATCTACAGTAAAGCAGCTTCAGAGTGAGAGGAGTGATCTACAGTAAATCAGCAGCTCCAGAGTGAGAGGAGTGATCTACAGTAAAGCAGCAGCTCCAGAGTGAGAGGAGTGATCTACAGTAAAGCAGCAGCTCTAGAGTGAGAGGAGTGATCTACAGTAAAGCAGCGGCTCTAGAGTGAGAGGAGTGATCTACAGTAAAGCAGCTCTAGAGTGAGAGGAGTGATCTACAGTAAAGCAGCTTCAGAGTGAGAGGAGTGATCTACAGTAAATCAGCAGCTCCAGAGTGAGAGGAGTGATCTACAGTAAAGCAGCAGCTCCAGAGTGAGAGGAGTGATCTACAGTAAAGCAGCAGCTTCAGAGTGAGAGGAGTGATCTACAGTTAAGCAGCTCCAGAGTGAGAGGAGTGATCTACGGTAAAGCAGCAGCTCCAGAGTGAGAGGAGTGATCTACAGTAAAGCAGCAGCTCCAGATTGAGAGGAGTGATCTACAGTAAAGCAGCAGCTCCAGAGTAAGAGGAGTGATCTACAGTAAAGCAGCAGCTTCAGAGTGAGAGGAGTGATCTACAGTTAAGCAGCAGCTCCGGAGTGAGAGGAGTGATCTACAGTAAAGCAGCAGCTCTAGAGTGAGAGGAGTGATCTACAGTAAAGCAGCTCTAGAGTGAGAGGAGTGATCTACAGTTAAGCAGCTCCAGAGTGAGAGGAGTGATCTACAGTAAATCAGCAGCTCCAGAGTGAGAGGAGTGATCTACAGTAAAGCAGCAGCTCCAGAGTGAGAGGAGTGATCTACGGTAAAGCAGCAGCTCCAGAGTGAGAGGAGTGATCTACAGTAAAGCAGCAGCTCCAGATTGAGAGGAGTGATCTATGGTAAAGCAGCAGCTTCAGAGTGAGAGGAGTGATCTACAGTTAAGCAGCTCCAGAGTGAGAGGAGTGATCTACGGTAAAGCAGCAGCTCCAGGAGCTGAACCAACACAACACCATCAGCCCAAACCCAGAGAAGAGCTTTAGGAGATAAGAGTAAATGACTGAACAGTAGAGGAGACAGTAGACTCCTCCTGTCCTCACTGCCAGACTGGAGTAGAGGAGAAAGTGTCAGCATTTGAAAACACTCTGGGAAGCTCAGATCCATCAGAACGTTACTGGAGTGCACCTCTCTCTCTCTCTCTCTCTCTCTCTCTCTCCCTGCTATATGCCTCTCAGTGGGAAACTGAAACCGAATTCCACAATACATGACTCTGCAGAGAAACATGAGGCTTGAAAAAGCGAGCTACAGAGAAAAGGCCGGGACTCTGATGCTCAGTGTGAGAACTCTATCCCCTCTTTCCCTCTATCTCTCCATCTTTCTATCTCTCTGTTTTTTCCCCTACTTTCCCAACGGAATCAGGAAAAACACCCCGCAAAAGAATCTGCGTCTCCGAATGCAAACACCGGCGTCCTCAGGAGGACATGCATGGAGGGAAATGAGCCGATAACTGATGCGAAATGTTATAGACTTGTCTTCTTGCATCAAGATGCTTGTGAAAGATCTGGACTCTGTGGACGGTATGCCTCCAGTGAGACAATGCTGGACTGTGAGCTTAAACCATCTCACAGTTTTCCACTTCTACACTCAGAAGTAAGTCAATGTAGAAGTGAGTCCCGCGTATCACACGGTTTAGGCAGCGGTGTAGTGGAGTCTGAAACTGTGGGTGTATTGTGATTGGCTCTCCTGATCACGCCTAGCAAGATATCCTTACTGGAGAATTCAGCTCAAGACCTTGACCTATTGCTGGCTGCTGGTTTCAGAGGGTTGAAACTGGTCTTTGATGGTCAAGGTGGTAAAAAAAAGCTGGACATCCAGGCCAAAACATACCAGATTGGTTAACCAGCTTCGGTATCGGCCAGCTTTATGTCTATTATAGTTTGATGGACTAGATGGTTTACAGTGTGGTCATTATGGTTGATGAGCATGGACATGAAGGTTGATGAGCATGGTCACTATGGTTTATGAGTGTGGTCATGATGGTTGTCAAGTATGGTCATAATGGTTTACAGTGTGGTCATGATGGTTGATGAGCGTGGTCATGATGGTTGATGAGCGTGGTCATGATGGTTGATGAGCGTGGTCATGATGGTTTACAGTGTGGTCATAATGGTTGATGAGTGTGGTCATGATGGTTGATGAGCGTGGTCATGATGGTTTACAGTGTGGTCATGATAGTTGATGAGCGTGGTCATGATGGTTGATGAGCGTGGTCATGATGGTTTACAGTGTGGTCATGATGGTTGATGAGCATGGTCATGATGGTTTACAGTGTGGTTATGATGGTTGATGAGCGTGGTCATGATGGTTGATGAGCGTGGTCATGATGGTTGATGAGCGTGGTCATGATGGTTTACAGTGTGGTCATGATGGTTGATGAGCGTGGTCATGATGGTTGATGAGCGTGGTCATGATAGTTGATGAGCGTGGTCATGATGGTTGATGAGCATGGTCATGATGGTTTACAGTGTGGTCATGATGGTTGATGAGCGTGGTCATGATGGTTTACAGTGTGGTCATGATGGTTGATGAGCGTGGTCATGATGGTTGATGAGCGTGGTCATGATGGTTGATGAGCGTGGTCATGATGGTTTACAGTGTGGTCATGATGGTTGATGAGCGTGGTCATGATGGTTGATGAGCGTGGTCATGATAGTTGATGAGCGTGGTCATGATGGTTGATGAGCGTGGTCATGATGGTTTACAGTGTGGTCATGATGGTTTACAGTGTGGTCATGATGGTTGATGAGTGTGGTCATGATGGTTGATGAGCGTGGTCATGATGGTTTACAGTGTGGTCATGATAGTTGATGAGCGTGGTCATGATGGTTGATGAGCGTGGTCATGATGGTTGATGAGTGTGGTCATGATGGTTTACAGTGTGGTCATGATGGTTTACAGTGTGGTCATGATAGTTGATGAGCGTGGTCATGATGGTTGATGAGTGTGGTCATGATGGTTGATGAGCGTGGTCATGATGGTTTACAGTGTGGTCATGATAGTTGATGAGCGTGGTCATGATGGTTGATGAGCGTGGTCATGATGGTTGATGAGTGTGGTCATGATGGTTTACAGTGTGGTCATGATGGTTTACAGTGTGGTCATGATAGTTGATGAGCGTGGTCATGATGGTTGATGAGCGTGGTCATGATGGTTGATGAGTGTGGTCATGATGGTTTACAGTGTGGTCATGATGGTTTACAGTGTGGTCATGATAGTTGATGAGCGTGGTCATGATGGTTGATGAGCGTGGTCATGATGGTTGATGAGTGTGGTCATGATGGTTTACAGTGTGGTCATGATGGTTTACAGTGTGGTCATGATAGTTGATGAGCGTGGTCATGATGGTTGATGAGCGTGGTCATGATGGTTGATGAGTGTGGTCATGATGGTTTACAGTGTGGTCATGATGGTTTACAGTGTGGTCATGATGGTTGATGAGTGTGGTCATGATGGTTGATGAGCGTGGTCATGATGGTTTACAGTGTGGTCATGATAGTTGATGAGCGTGGTCATGATGGTTGATGAGCGTGGTCATGATGGTTTACAGTGTGGTCATGATGGTTTACAGTGTGGTCATGATGGTTGATGAGCGTGGTCATGATGGTTTACAGTGTGGTCATGATAGTTGATGAGCGTGGTCATGATGGTTGATGAGCGTGGTCATGATGGTTTACAGTGTGGTCATGATGGTTGATGAGTGTGGTCATGATGGTTGATGAGCGTGGTCATGATGGTTTACAGTGTGGTCATGATAGTTGATGAGCGTGGTCATGATGGTTGATGAGCGTGGTCATGATAGTTGATGAGCGTGGTCATGATGGTTTACAGTGTGGTCATGATGGTTGATGAGCGTGGTCATGATGGTTTACAGTGTGGTCATGATGGTTGATGAGCGTGGTCATGATGGTTGATGAGCGTGGTCATGATGGTTGATGAGCGTGGTCATGATGGTTTACAGTGTGGTCATAATAGTTGATGAGCGTTGTCATGATGGTTGATGAGCGTGGTCATGATAGTTGATGAGCGTGGTCATGATGGTTAATGAGCGTGGTCATGATGGTTGATGAGCGTGGTCATGATGGTTTACAGTGTGGTCATGATAGTTGATGAGCGTGGTCATGATGGTTTACAGTGTGGTCATGATGGTTGATGAGCGTGGTCATGATGGTTGATGAGCGTGGTCATGATGGTTGATGAGCGTGGTCATGATGGTTTACAGTGTGGTCATGATAGTTGATGAGCATTGTCATGATGGTTGATGAGCGTGGTCATGATGGTTGATGAGCGTGGTCATAATGGTTTACAGTGTGGTCATGATGGTTGATGAGCGTGGTCATGATGGTTGATGAGCGTGGTCATGATGGTTGGTGAGCGTGGTCATGATGGTTGATGAGCGTGGTCATGATGGTTTACAGTGTGGTCATGATAGTTGATGAGCGTGGTCATGATGGTTTACAGTGTGGTCATGATGGTTGATGAGCGTGGTCATGATGGTTGATGAGCGTGGTCATGATGGTTTACAGTGTGGTCATGATGGTTGATGAGCGTGGTCATGATGGTTGATGAGCGTGGTCATGATAGTTGATGAGCGTGGTCATGATGGTTGATGAGCGTGGTCATGATGGTTTACAGTGTGGTCATGATGGTTGATGAGCGTGGTCATGATGGTTGATGAGCGTGGTCATGATGGTTTACAGTGTGGTCATGATAGTTGATGAGCGTGGTCATGATGGTTTACAGTGTGGTCATGATAGTTGATGAGCGTGGTCATGATGGTTGATGAGCGTGGTCATGATAGTTGATGAGCGTGGTCACAATGGTTGACAGTATGGTCACAGTGGTTGAAGAGCATGGTCACGATGGTTGGTAGGTATGGTCATGATGGTCACCCAGCTCTGTCATACAGGTTAACTACCCTGGTTATGTTTATAATGCTGGTAAAGCTGCGAAACCATCTGACCATCTTGACCATCTGGCCAGACTGTTTATTTCTCAGCACAATTGCCTAGTTAGTTAGACACTCGTACCAGGAGGGCCTTGTGTGTGAAGCCTAATATTTCAGAAAAAGAAACAATACTGATTCCCATTGAAACACAGACACAGATGTGCTGGAATACCCTATTAACAGCTTCTACTCTTCTGAGGAGGCTTTACACTAGATCCTGGAACACTGCTCCTGTTCTGTTGCTCACTGTTTTGCTGGAGACTATACTAGTTGAACTCACTCATTATAATAGGTGTCTGGATACTTTTGGACAGTGTTAAAGCTAATCCTAATGGCATAATCCAGCGCATACCTGCATATGGAGTAGATTGCACCGTCTTCAAGCAAAAACAGACTAATGTTAAGTAGGCTAAAGGTTGCCAGCAGTGGACGTTTGACCTTTCCTACCCCCTTTGACCAGGAGAACTGTGTTGGATGGGTGATTCATCCATGCCTGAGAACAGCCTACAGTCAGCTGTAATTTAATTTGCCGTATGTGTTCGCTGTCTGGGAGTGGTTAAAACACAGTCCTGCTGGAATTCAGACTTGACATAACTAATCGCTCAGAATGTGGGTGAGTTGTTGGGAATTTCCACAGTGATAAATCAGTGATAAATCAGTGATGAATCAGTGATGAATCTGGGAGACATTGAAATGAATCCCAGTCACTGTACCTCAACTGGAAAGGCCAGTTTTAGATACAATGCACCTCCTGAACCTGTGTTGTAACTCACTCGCTCATTTACTCACTCACATTAAACAGGATAAAAAGTATCCACTAGGGGCGCTAGTAATGCTCAGAGTCTACAGAGTTTACGTATTCAAATCCACCTCTATTAGTCCAGACAGTATCAGCCTGGACCACATGATCTAGTCAAGCTCAGCTCAGCTCAGCTCAGCCAGGACTTACACTAGCCTAGAAACATACACACAAATGTTTGTGGACACCCCTTCTAAAATCTACTTTAGGTTGCAACCATTGCACACAGATGTGTGAATATCTTCACATGTAAAATGTCTTTCTTTAGGGTCAAAATAATTGTATGCAGAAGTGATACTGCTAAGCAATCCAGATCTGGACCTATAGCTGATAAACTATTGAGAACTGTTTAATTGTGACTTATTTAATGATAATTAAATTTATTTAATGATAATGACTTATTTAATGATATTTATTGAGCTGTTTAATGAGTGCTTTTTATTATTGTTTTTATTTGAAGCGATGAAGCAGTTTTAGCGGCACAGTAAACTCACAGACCAATCGCATACGTTTGTAAATATCACACATGGTGCTACTCAGCCAATCAGATCTGTGCATTATTATCTGAGAAGAAAGCCAGTCAGAGGAACATTAATTGTCACGGCGGCTCTGAAAAGAGAAAAGTGGAGCGAAATCAAGCTTTTAATTCAGACTGGACTCGGACAGGTTTGCTCTTCCTGTGGGCAGTTCTACAGCAGTAAGGCTCTGTGGTCATTATTAAAAGCAATAATGTGGAGCGGGACTATGAGAAAAGTTTATAAGTGCTTTATGATTTTAAGATGCACATTTTTACAAGCAAAATGTATTTTTCAAGTTTACTTAAAATGAGAAAAGATCATCTATGTTGTGCATTTATTACTTATAATTTATCCAATTTAGTGTGAGAACCAATGATAAATATTGTGTAAATGAATTGAATTGTAATTGAACTTGATTTATTGAATTGATTTAACTTAATATTAGGTTGTTGATCCATAGAATGCTGATTTAACTACTAGGCTACTTCAATAAACCGGATATGACTGTCATGGCGTGCTAGGACAGACCAAGATGGGATGAACACTCGCAGAGATGGATTCAAAGCAAGCAGATTTATTAACAAAAGCTGATAACAAGAAGGGGGCAAGTGAGGCAAAATAGAGCAAACCGTGACCAACAGTGATCAATAAAACTCAAACCTGACAAACGAAATGGCAAACAGAACAAAACCTGGGACTGGGAGGAGTTGGAAGCTGAGCAGGAACTAAAAGGGGAGAATGACAGGAGAGGGGGGCTAGAACTAAACCCTACAGGCAGCACCTGGGTGATGGGGAGGGGGGGGTTAACGTAAACAAAACGAGGGGGGCTGGGGAACCAGCCGCTAGACCGGCAAGGCCGACCAAACCTGGAACTACAGTGCACCGCTGAGAGCGTGGGTCGCCTTACTGGAGCATGGGTACCTTAATCATCCAAACAGAAAGCGAACGAGCCTCGCTTGACCCATGAGTAGCCGGGAGACCGACTCCTGAACTTGGGTGAATCCTGAGCCATCCTAAGCACACCTAAAACCAACTCAGAACCTCAGGGCGTCCTGGAGGCTCCAGTACGTACAATTCTCAGCACCGAATGGCGGTGTCGAGGCTCCTTAAATATCCCCCAGTCCCAGGTGTAACTCATGAACAAAACAATGAACACAAACGAACTGAACCAAACACACATGAACTTGTGTGTTTGAACCTGTGGGCGGCGGCTCAGAATCGCCCCGGGGGAGGGTGCGATATCGAGGGGCTGACAGTGGCACTGGATCATAATGCATAATGAAGGACCTTGGCTTCAGGACATTGACAAGTGGGGATTTCTAACTGGACCCCAGTCTTATACAGTATAATAATAATATAATGAATCAGATCAGATCAAAAATACTTTATTGATCCCAGGAGTGAAATGACTTCGATTTGTGTTATTTGAAAGAATCTAATTGTATTTTAGCTTAGTTTAAGTCACTGTGAGATGGTAGTACTGTCAGTGAGAAGCACAGAAGCTCCTCAGTCAAATCAACAGTCAGACTTCTTAGATGTCATTTCACTCCTAACCGAGCGACTCAGGAAGCTTCTTCATTAATAAAAGCCTAATTTTCATCACACATAACAGCAGCAGCAGGACACCTCTGTAGACTCGTGATTAAGCATTATTAGAAAGCACTTTCCAAGACTGACTTTAGAGTCGTCAACAGACTACAGAGCACTGAGCACAAATCTGACATGGCAGCAAGTGAGGCCTGGAGGTAGTTTTTCACATTCCAACTCAATTAGAGTCTCAGACATCACACACTTCCATCCTGTTTATGTGCTGTGTGTGAGTGTGAGTGTGAGTGTGTTTGAGAGAGAAAGACGTTATCTGCCTCCTACACACTCAGTCAAACCCTAAAACTGAACTGGTGTGGTGTTACAGATAGCACTGGGGAGAAGCAAGCCGATTAGCCATGAATGTGTCCGGCACCTCCAGCACACACTCACAAACACCCTCTAAACACCACTTTTAAAGTATAGGCAGAATAACAGGAGGGTGTTTTCCATGAATGTTCAGGGCCATAAATATTCGGACGCTGTGTTTCCTCCTGGATGGTATTGGGACACCTGCTCATTCACTGTTCCATCGGTATTAAAAGAGCTGATCAGTGACAAGAGCTGAAGTGAGGTCAGGATGTTGGGTGATGATCATCACCACCCCACCTCATCATCCCCAACTCATCCTATGCAAAAGTACTGGATGGAGCTCCTCCACCACCATCATTGCAGAGAACACAGTTCTTCCACTGCTCCACAGCTCAATGCTGGTTCCAATAGGTGCCAATAGGTTCATGATGTTGATCTGCTCCAGGGAGTCCTATTCTATTGGCAGTACTTCTCTACAGGGACTAGACAAGCTGTGTGTGTGTGTGCATTTGCACATCTGTGTCAGCAACGGGTGCAAATTACAGTAGCTAAATGCATTCATTAGAAGGGGTGTTCTAACCCCTCCACTGCATGTCCAAACTTTTGGGCATGCAGTGTATGTATGTATATGTGCTGTATTTGACAGGTTTTGAGACTTTAACCCATAAGTGAGGAGAAGCAGAACTAGCTGAGTGTGTAACGTGTGTGATGTGTGTGAAGTGTGTATGGTGTATCTGGGGTGTGTCAGATCCCAGGTGAGTGAAATATCTCTTGACTTGTACGACTGTCTGCTACACTGTTCTGTCCTTCCCGCTGTCCTGAGGCCGGTTCTGACACTGTTCAGAAGTGCAGCCAGGAGCCGAATTAGCCGACAGCATTACTTCTATAGGCTTGAGTCGGTCAAACATATGCAGTCAGAGTTTTACAGCCAAAGATTGGGGGCAGGGGGGGTAGGGGGGGACGGGGGGTGGTCACAGGCCTGGAATTCCAAAATATGGTCACGCTTTTTCTGCAGCATATGGTCCCCTGTAGTCCTGTCAGAGAAACAAAGTAGGGCATTCTTAGTTTATGGGTTCCAGAGGTTGCAGGGGGGTGGGGGTGCAGGGGGAGGTGGGGGGTGGGTAGTGTATGTGTGCATGTGCATGTAAATTGTATTGGATCAGGGAGGTCAGGAGAGTGACAGGTGGTATATCATCTATGCTTCAATGGCGGTAAACTGCTTTTCAGTTTCAGTAGGGTCATTTTAATGTTTAATAATTTCCCCGCTATGGCAATTTAATGTATTTGAAGTCCACCTTATTTGAAAATAAATAAAATAAAAATAGAAATTGGAGAGATTCTCCATACGACTGCTGTTGCCTGGGTTCTTCAACAGTCAGAGCTTTAAGGAAGAGCAGCAGAGAGAACTAAACCTATGTGGGAGACTCCAAGCTCAACTGGAGGAAAGTTCTTTGGTCAGATGAGACTAAAATGAAGCTTTTTGGCCATCAGACTAGCCCCTACCCCCACCGTGAAGCATGGAGGTGGCAGCATTCATTTAACTCCTTCAGAGTAGTCCTAGGTGGCCTCCCTCGCTAGTGTCCTTCTTGCAAGGTCACTCAGGCCTGCTTTGGGCAGATTTACACATTTGCCATATACCTTCCATTCCTGGAGCTGTAACAATGGGGTCCATTTGGGAAGCTCAACTGGGTGGTTCCAGTAATAACACCTGTGCAAACCCACTCAGAGCCCATGCTCACCTGGAACCCACCTAGCCCACATTCCACCTATGTGAGCCCCACATGAGCATGTTGGCTGGGGCTTTATAGGCACTGTAAATACAGAGTTACCAATACACATACCTGTCAAACATGGTGGAGGCACTACTATAGCATGGGCATGTTTGGCTGCCTATGGGACTAGGTCACTGGTGTTGGTTGATGATGTTCTGCTGTTAGAAGTAGCAGGAAGAATTCTGAAGTGTATAGAGCTCTACATTCTGCTCAGATTCAATCAAATGCTGCACAACTGATGGATGGGGTAATGAGAAGCTCCCAGCTGAGCAGCTTTTCCCTTGCTGAACACACCCCTGGTTCGTTTGCGAGACTGGTAGTGACTCAGCGTGGGTGATGGTAGCCAGCATGGGTGTCTGGTGGCTGATGTAACAGATGTTAATAGATTAGCAGTTAGCATTCTCCTCCAAGCGTGTTAAGCTCCAGTGTTGCGTTAGCGACATGTCTCAGAGGAAGACTAATGGCAGCCCTCACCCTCCCAGAGCTAGCATCATGTGATAGGGGGAGCTCTAGGTAGCTTTTTAGGGTCCGAAAATGACTTAAATGAGAAGAACGTTCATAAACAATCATAAATAAACAATGTCAGGCTCCCCCTGGTGGCCACATGACTCTACGCAGCCACTTATGTTGCTTGGTAGGTTGAAGCAGCTCTAAGCAATAAAGATAATTGTGTGTCAGTCCATAACTAACTTAATAATGACCTTTTTAAATACCAATTCTCACTGCTGTCTTAAGCTATACTGCGATTTATTTGGAAGATCTCCCAGTAGTGAATGTTAGGGCTCACCAGGGGTCACCAAATGTACAAACCTAACACTGGAGAGCAAAGTGTTCTTCTGTTTCCTGTATGTTAATCAGATCTGAGGTTGGGTTTCCACACTGTTTATATATTAATTATGCGTGGACAAAGTGGAAGAGGGTCAGAGGTGGTGTTCATCTGAAAGGTCTGGCATGTGTTTTGGAAGATGGGACGAAAGAAAGAAGGAGAGAGAGAAAGAGAGAGAGAGAGAGAGAGAGAGAGCAGAAGAGAGAGAGAGTGAGAGAAGTGAGGGTGTGTTTGTGTAACATCTCCTCCTTGGACTTCGGTGGTGGTACACCCTGCTGAGATACCCACATATCCAATACCCTCCCACCCCCGATGAACTCGCGCTCCCCCACCCTCCGTCTCTGCCGTGCTTTATTCATTTACGCAAGCAAAACAAAGCCGAGCGGCGCAGGAAGCGTGGAAGAAAGGAGGGATTTGCACATCAAACATGGAGCCAAGAGAACAATCGCCGAAGCCAAGGTGTTCGAAGGAAGGTGGACGAAGGCCAGGAGATAGAGGAGAGGATACCCCTTTCGGAAAACAAACATCCGAATGATCAGAAACAGAACACGCCAGTTAATATTCCTCATAATTAAACACTTTTTATCTGTCCAAATGTTTGTGGACACCCCTTTGTTACTGTACGTTGCACCCATTGCTGACACTGATGACACGTGTCTAGTCCCTGTAGAGAAGTACTCCCAATAGAATAGGATCCTCTGCAGTAGACACTAAACATAAATCTATTGGCTGCATGCTGCCTAATAATGCCAGGCGTGGTCTAGTAGAGGGGAATAAAGCCCCCCCCAGCATTGAGCTGTGGAGCAGTGGAAGAACTGTGTTCTCTGGAATGATGGTGGTGGAGCTCCATCCAGTACTTTTGGAATGAGTTGGAGAGTTGGGGATGGTAAGGTGGGGTGGTGATCATCATCCAACATCTTGACCTCACTAACGCTTTTCTTACTGAATGCAATCAAATCTTCACAGCAATGGTCCTACTCCAAAATCTTGTAAAAAGCTTTCCACCCTGGACAGTAGAGACAGTTACTCCAACGAAAGCAGGATCAAGGTTTTTTAATACCCCTGATTTCAGAAGAAACATGGAATGAGCAGGTGTCCCAATACTTTTGTCCATGTAGTGTACCTGACCCTAGTTGCAGTCGATCAGCCACGAGATGTTTGGTATCTTATATATCTGTAAATGTGTGTATCTGTATCAGGCAGGGGACCACTGTCCTCACGGTAGCGGCCATGGTGGTCTCTCTCCACTGAAGAATGGGCCAGACAGGTGGGGTAGACTCACAAACCTACAAAAGTAATTCATGTGGTGTTTCTGTTATTTTGTCTACTCTCTGCATGTGGTTTACCGAATTCTCACGCTACAGAAACATCCCTTCACAGCTAATAAGGATGTAAGTGAGACTGTGGCTGTCTACAGTTGTGGGATTAAAGCTGTATTAAGGCGGAACAGAAGGACAGAAGAGAGGAGAGACAACAGGGACTGAACCACAGCTCTACTGAAATAACTTCATATAATCCCTAATTGAATGTTTCATGGGCCTTTCTTCTGGGTGCTGAAGCCCCTCTGGTATTTGGAAGTGGTCGTGGGTTCGCCACAGAGATGAAAAGTGCTTATTTAGAAAGGAGCCCTGCTCCTGGTTTGTTTACACGCAGGCACGGTTGGAGTTTGTGTGTGTTGATGGCTGATGCTGGGTGCATGAGGAGGGGATGGTCTTAAGAGTTTCTGCAGGAATGTGTTGGGTTTTAAATTGCATTCGAATGTTCTCCGGGGAAAATGTTGCTTTAGTGTATAGCGGGTGGCGCTGCTGGCCTCCACATGGCCTGAGGGCAACAACTCTCACAGTCTGAGGACAACTCCACATGTACCCTGAAGACTACGGCAAACGATACTGTTGATAAAGCGAAGAAATCTGCCCTCTGTGTTCATTTAATTTCATCCCAGTATGAAGCTGTGCAGTTGGCCCATTCTAGCATTGCGGGTACAGGAGGATTTGACCCCTCAGACAGTCAAGTCAAGTCACATTTATTTGTAGAGCTTTTTACAACTGTTGTCGTCACAAAGCAGCTTTACACAATCAGTAACATAAAAAGACAAAATCTAAGACCCCCAGTGAGCAGCCAATGAAGACACTGCAGGAGAACCTCCCTCAGAGCTGGAGGAAGAAACCTTGGGAGGAACCAAGACTCACAAGGGGGACCGACCCGTCCTCCTCTGATCAGAACTATTTATAAATTATTGATCAAAGTCACAGAACCACCTAAACTTTTGAACTGCTCTGAGTCATGGCAGTGATGGTCAGAGTAAGGTAAGAGGAATGATGGGTAATAGTGGTGATATTGATAGTGGCAGATAGTTACGAGTCCATTTAGGTTTAACATGGTCATTAGACAGGTAGCAGTGGTAGGAGGGTGTGCCGCTGGTCTGGCGTGGGTAGTGGTGGTGGGTGGCAGCTGGTCTGACGCAGGTAGAGGGGACCCCAGCAGACAGTCTTACAGCAGGTTGAGCTGGATGACCATTTACTCAGAGAAGGTAAAGAGAGAGAGTTAAACGTGTAGTTAAAAGGAGAGAGCCAGAAGGTAACACAGACACAGACACTGTTTAAACCAGTAAAACCAGTAACAGAGTTCACATTTTCTACCATTTTGTGCCTAAACTCCATAGATTCCATATGACTCTTCAAAACACTGAACTTTATAGATTCTTTTTATCCATTACAGTTTATTAAGAACTGACTGGGGGATTCCCTCAATATCCCAATAATACACCTGATCAATAATTAATACACTGATGATTTATCCTCAACATTTTATACAAAAGAAAGAGAGACTCCCACATCTTTCCTACCAGAGGAAGTGACATCACTGGGTGCAGGTCACATAGCTTTATTAAAACTGTTTACAGATTTTATGATTTTTAAGGTTTTATATCACAGGTAAGGTAGCAGTTGATCTGAACACTGGAACAGACATATATATATATATATATATATATATATATATATATATATATATATATTGAAATTAAATATTCTACAGCAAATAGAGATTCTGTGCAATTTACCAAGTAGTAGGTCTGAATCAGGAGGTGCAGACAGTCAATAATGTGGGGCAGGAAGTCGTTTAGTTCATGTGTTGTGTATAAATTGGGCCTTAAATACAAATTAAGCATTATTAATAGTGAAAAATGAATATAATTATTATTATTATTCAAAACTGATTGAATAAAGATTTTGTATTTTGGAAAAATAACTAAAGGCTGATCTGAGAGATGTGAAAAATACCCCCAAAACTTAAACAACTGTTATATATATATATATATATATATATATATATATATATATATATATATATATATATGTATATATATATAGTGTATAGATATATTAGTGGTGTTAATCAGTTATAGAGTTTAAAGATGTTAATCACAACAATATTCTGTGATTAATCACAAGTTTAAATGCTAGCATGTTGATTTTTTTGGGGCAGAAGAAGAAATAAAAGAAATAAACTGGTCGATTTATTTCTTATAATATCTTGGTGAAGCTCAGAGGACTTTATCCTCGGACACGCTGAAGTTCGGACACAGAAGCTTTAATAGAGAAAAGCTTCAACAACATAAATGGATGATCAGTCATTAGGCTGGATTAGGCAAAGAGCTAAGAGAGGAGCAGCAGTGTGTGTGTGTGTGTGTGTGTGTAAGAGAATGAGAGTTAGTTATGAAATATAATCCATATTTCAGCATTAATAAAGTGTAATCAACGCTCTGAGCTCAACGGTAGCGGCGTTGTGTAAAAGGGAGGAAGGAGGAAGTTGGGGCCAAACTTGGTAAGATGGTTCATTTACGCTAGAAAAAAGTGAACATGTTAATGTTTGAAGATTAAAGCAGATTAACTGTGTGTGTTAACGTTGACAGCACTAATATATATATATATATACTCATATGTATGTATGTATATATATATATGTATATACACACACTGAAGGATGAAGGACCTGGAGCTCATGGTTGTCTGGAAAGGAAAATGTCTGCTTGGTTTCACTGTGTGTGTGTGTGTGTGTGTGTGTGTGTGTGTGTGTGTGTGGGACATTTGGACTTTCCACCCTCTAGTAATGTATACAATATTGAGCATGATCTGTGTGTGTGTGTGTGTTTGAGAGAGAGAGAGAGAGAGAGAGTCAGAAAAGCCACATAAATCACTTTTAGGTTGGCAGTAATTGTTAAAAGCTCGCCTTCACCCCTCCATCATGATGGGCCCCTATGGAGTCATGCACCAGCACCCTCTTATTCACTCACACACACACACACACACACACACACACACACACACACACACACACACACTCGTTAGAATGAGGCCCTCTCATAAAAAGGGAAAGAAACAACACATGGAATCCTCCAGTAGCGAAGACTGGACAGGGAGGAGGTGGTGCTGGGGGGTTGGGGGGTGGGGGGTTATGGTGCTGGTTATTTGCAATAAATACTATAATTAATAGAGGAGTTTACAGCTTTCATGGTTTCTGAGCCAAAAATGGGGCTAATTTAAAACACTTCACAAAAAAAAGACAGTGGCAACATTTCTGTTAAAAAAGGAAAAAAAGACAATATAAAACAACAGCACGACTTTAATAACCAACATTTATTATTCAAAACACTTAAAATAGACAGCAGCACCAGCCCAGGAGTGAGTAGCCCAGGTCCCCACTCCCCATAGCGACAGTGAGACTAGTGAGACTTTATGCATGGACTGTATTAGGTCATAGACGAGGTGCTAAACTGCTCCACTGTAGCATGTCACTGGAGTCATTGTTCCCTTCTGGCATCAGTATATATGTAGTTTGTATGGTCCTGGGGCCTTGGGATTACTTGGGCCCTGGGCTCACTGGGGCTCTGGGTTGCTGCCTACCTTTGCCTAGTTTATTAACCCCCTAGTTTAATCAGAAGGGATATTTATGGAATATGTGATTTTTTATAAATCCTGCAGAAAGTCTAACACGGCTGCAGGCAACCAGCAGCTGTATCTGGACTCTTAACCTGCAGCCTTCACAATTCCTTCCCAAAGATTGTGATTCCTGCAGTACTTTTTTGTAGCTTTTACCTATAAAAAATAGGTTCTCCAAGGGTTGAGAAGAGAAGGGTTCTTTATAGAACCATATAGCCAGGTAAAGAACCACTAAAGCATGTTCTTTAGATTTTCATGAACGATTAAAAAGTTTTTTTAAAGAGCATTTATAAATGAGTAGTTCTATGAAGCACCAAGGGTTTAAGGGTTCCACTATTCTCAAAGAACCCTTCTTATGATTGTATAGAACCCTTTTGGCTTAGAGTGCATTATTAAAAATGAAAAACACTCAAATCAGAGGAATTAAAGTGGAGGTAAAGTGAATGGAGTGAGTTGCTGTGCAGCTCTGGTGGCGATGTATGGAGGCATCTCCGTGTAGATGTATGGGAACCCCATGAGGGAACACGTCTAGCACTGTTGGGTGCACCTGGCCCATAAAATTGCCTCATACTCTTTTGACCATTATTTGAGCAGAGCAATCGTCACCTAACTACCCCCACGAGACGCTGGCTGTGATATTATGGACCCTCCATCATATTTAACAGTGTGCTGCAACTTTCTCCAAATGTAAACACACCCCGTGAGCACTCCGCCGTCGAACCAGCTCTTTACTACCGCCCAAAATTAGAGGATTAAGAAGACCAGCGACAGATTTACAGTAAAAGGTGCTGACCTTGCTGACCGGGGCTCCTACGTCTGTAGCGCTTGATTATGGGGGGAAAGCTAAGATAGCTGCGCTGCTCTGGAACACCTTGTCTTTCTTATCTACACTTTAAAAGGAGCCTCATATTCTACAGTATAGGGACAAAAGTATTGGGACGCCTGCTCATTGGAGTAACTGTCTCTACTGTCCAGGGAGATAGTGTTTTTACTAGATTTTGGAGGAGCATTGCTGTGAGAATTTGATTGCTTAATGCTGGTATGTCTCTCTCTCTCTCACACTCTCGCTGTATAAAGGATAAAGGTGCACGTATTCGTCACTGTACAGTGTGGACTGTACAGCGAAATGTGTCCTCCGCATTTAACCCATCTGGTAGTGAACACACACTCACACACACACATGTGTTAGGGGCAGTGAGTACACACACACACCCAGAGCGGTGGGCAGCCAACTCCAGCGCCCGGGGAGCAGAGAGGGTAAAGGGCCTTGCTCAAGGACCCAACAGTGGCAGCTTGCCGAGCCCGGGAATCGAACCCACAACCCTGTTATCGATATCCCGGCGCTCTAACCGCTGAGCCACCACTGTATGTTGCTCTCTCTCTCTCTCTCACTTTCTCTCTACAGGGTTTTTCAATATTTTTTGCTTTAAAAAATGTTGCTGTCATCCAAGTGTCGGCTAGCCAAGTGCATTGTGAATGTGTGTGTGTGTGTGTGTGTGTGTGTGTGTGTGTGATGAATGTGTGTGCTCCTCCCACACAACTCCGTTTAGCTGCTCCACAGAGTTTCTTTAGCATTTGATACCGTTCCATTAGCGTACTAATGCACTCCGCCAGCTCTGCCAGACTGATCCACCAAACCGTTCTACAGCTCAGATGATCTGTTCTAGCTAATATTACATCATCCCTTCAACCTTCTCAAGCATTTTATTGTGTTACAGGGGAGCTCCACCTAAATTTCTGCCTAATATATGATATGTCTAGTTTGTTTTGCGCTGTTGTTCGTTAAAAATCCGTTTCCTTGTATACCTGTATTAATTCAGTGGTTCTACCAGAAGACTCTGAAGACATGAGGCAGTAAATCCTGAATTTATTCTTGATAATGAATGAGATGGAACAATTGTGAATAAGTTAGAGCTGTTGGTCGTCTTTGGCGTAGGCCATGTCATCAGCCCAGGGCTTGCGCCATCGGGACTCTCGCGGATCCTGCCAAACTTTGAGGCAGGGGGCGGGGCCTACCCCCGGGCATTCGTTGGGACCAAACTGGTGGCGATAAGGAGGAACGAGGGCAATTAGAGGACTTCTTAACACAAGTGGCAGCTGGTGATTGGCTGAAGAACGGTGATGCTGCATTGGAGTCTCCTGGAACTGAACTTTCGCTAGAGCTTTTATTTCTCCATTGGACAGCACAACTCAAAGAACCGGATTGGTTCTGTGTCTGGTTAAAGGGTTCTTTGAGTTGTGCTGTCCAATACAGAACCACTCAATTTATCCAGTTTTCTTTAGGGACTACTTTCTGTAGCCGCACTACACCCTGCAGCATGTATCCCTCCACCATTTTAATGATCTGATTTTAAAAGCAGGTTCTAGAGCCGAACTCTTCTCAGAACTCTGGTAGAACCGTGTCTCAGGCATCAGGCAGCGTCTTCATCACCATTAGGTGAAGAACTTTTTGTGAGGAGCTTCAGTTTATTAGAGCTTCAGACGTCTGCTTTCCTTCACCTCCACTGTAGAACAGATCTGACTGGTGGAGCTTATCTAGAACAGAGCAGATTCAGACCAAACCCCACCCACTCTAAATGAATTCTGGAGCAAATTTGGAAACTTGGTGGAAAAAGGGTTCGAGAGGTGTCCTGAGAGACTGACTGTGAGGGAGGCAGAGTTCATTCAAGACTGACTCTCCCCTGTTCTCTCTCTCCCCACTCAGTCCTCCTGTGAGCAGTAAGGCGAGGAGACCTAATCAATCATGAGAACGATCCGTGTTGGAGCCCTAAACACATCTGGCTTTAAATAATTACCTTCAGACTCAGACATACTTCACCTGGGGATGAGCAGTGTGAGCTCAGTGAGGAGCCTCTATACTTCAAAAGTCTGATAGATTACAGGTATTTTTCAGTATTGCTCACATAAATACGTAATTACCATGTAATTACCATCACAAGCAGAATTAATAACATATGAAATGTATGTACATTCAGTATGATCCAGATCCAGTCTGCACTTCAGACTAATTTCTTTGTTTCAGAGTCCAAAATTCTGAATATCAGCACTGCAGTGACTCTGACTGGCCTGGTGGTGGTGGGTGTGTGAGAGTGTTAGTGTGTGTTGTGCTGGTATGAGTGGATCTGGCTGAGCAGTGCTGCTGGACTGTTAAACACTGTGTCCACTCACTGACCACTCTATTAAGATAAGATAATCCTTTATTAGTCCCACAGTGGGGAGATTCACCCTCCTGCACTGTAAAACCTGATGAGTCACCTGAACTGGTTTGAGGAAACTGAGGAAGCTGATTGGCTGAAACCAGTTAAGTTCATTAATCATTTGAGTTTAACCCCACTGGAGTCCATAAGGCCATTTTCTCGATTTTTTAGATCTTAAATTAGCCTTTGAAGACACTTGCTTATTAACCAAATGTTCAGAGCAATCTCTTCTCTCTCTATAATGTGGCCAAATATTCTGGTGCTTAGAACAGGTTTCAGAGTCATAGCTTCACTAAAGCAGTGCAGTGTCTGAACAAAAGTTTATGAATGGCGAGAGGCAGAAGACGAGTGTCTGAGTGTCCATTGGCCAGTTCACACAAACTTATTAACGTATACATGAATTCACCAGCTAGAGATGGCAAGAGGCCGAGACGAATATCTCAACCAATCTTCACAGTCTGTAACTCCAGATGTGAGTCACGTGCCATCATGTATGGCAATACACGGCAAGACAGATAGACAGATATATATATATATAGTATGATTGATTTATAGATAGATTAAGATGTATATGTATAGATATAGATTTATTGATAGATAGATAGACAGACAGACTGATATATAGACAGACAGACAGACTGATAGATAGACAGACAGACAGACAGACAGACTGATAGATAGATAGATAGATAGATAGATAGATAGATAGATAGATAGACAGACAGACAGACTGATAGATAGACAGACAGACTGATAGACAGACAGACAGACTGATAGATAGATAGATAGATAGATAGATAGATAGATAGATAGACAGACAGACAGACTGATAGATAGATAGACAGACAGACTGATAGATAGATAGACAGACAGACAGACTGATAGATAGATAGACAGACAGACAGACAGACAGACAGACTGACAGATAGATAGATAGAAAGACAGACAGACAGACAGATAGATAGATAGACAGACAGACAGACAAATAGATAGATAGATAGACAGACTGATAGATAGACAGACAGACAGACTGATAGATAGACAGACAGACAGACAGACAGACTGATAGATAGACAGACAGACAGACTGACAGATAGATAGACAAACAGACAGACAGATAGATAGATAGACAGACAGACTGATAGATAGATAGACAGACAGACAGACAGACTGATAGACAGATAGACAGATAGACAGATAGATAGATAGATAGACAGACAGATAGATAGATAGACAGACAGACAGACAGATAGATAGATAGATAGATAGATAGATAGACAGACAGACTGATAGATAGATAGATAGACAGACAGACAGACAGACAGATAGATAGATAGATAGATAGACAGACAGACAGACAAACAGACAGACAGATAGATAGATAGATAGACAGACAGACAGACAGACAGACTGATAGATAGATAGATAGATAGATAGACAGACAGACTAATAGATAGATAGACAGACAGACAGACAGACTGATAGATAGATAGACAGACAGACTGATAGATAGACAGACAGACAGACTGACAGATAGATAGACAGACAGACAGACAGACAGATAGATAGATAGATAGATAGATAGATAGATAGATAGATAGATAGACAGACAGACAGACTGATAGATAGATAGATAGATAGATAGACAGACAGACAGACAGACAGACTGATAGACAGATAGGCAGATAGATAGATAGACAGATAGATTGATAGACAGATAGACAGATAGATAGACAGATAGATAGATAGATAAATGGGCTTGCAGGCTCAACATTACACAGCAGTTTCCCTCGACCAGATATTTGTCTCTCCTGGCCTTATGGCTCAGTCTCTGTGGTTTCTAGCCCATTAGCCCCCTGTGAAAATGATCAATGTGCTGCCTTGTTCTTCCCGGGAATATTCGCCCTTTTTAGTGGTTATGTTATCAATAATTGTCAACACTCACACACATCTGATTATGCCATGAGGTTGTAATGCAAGGAATGTGCCAATTTCCCCCTTCTTTGTTGGATCTCACAGCAAACACACGGCTCTAAATCACAGCTAACAAATCAGTGATATCCCTCCCCTTCTGTTTTTCTACACTCTGCCAAAAAACAAGGGGGAAAAAACATTTTCTTACAGCGGCCTCTCATGCTGGACATGATCCCTGTGCTAATATTTCGCTTGGCCCGCCCTCTTAAGTCGTATTGCACATCCCATCGAGAGGGTTGTGCTCCTGGGGTGGACGCTCGCATCACATCCAGATTTAGGTTATCTTTAGTCCATCAGATGTTGTTTGTGTTAGCCTCTTTCACACAATACGCACAGCCAAGTGCAAACACGCGAGAGCTGAGGCCTTGTGACGAGCTCCTCGCGATACAGTCAGCGAAGAAGCATGGTGATATGTTTATTAAGACAATGTGTGCAATGCTAGGCTGAAGAGCTAGCAATGCACGCCATGTGCACGGCCTTTCTCGTGTCAGCGGCCTCAGAGGAAAGATGTAATTTAAGTCTTTTACTTGTTTACTTGTGTTCTGTCTCTTCCTGAGCTCGCATGAGTCACTCATGAGGGTTTAATCATCAAGGATTAGACATTTAAGGAATTCCCTATGTTACTGTCTGAATATGCCCCCATATGTAAATAACAGATGTAATACAGTACAATACTTTCACTATAGTACAGTTTCAGCTCTTTTAATTGAGTTAGATTGGGATACAGTACAATACTTTCACTATAGTACAGTTTCAGCTCTTTTAATTGAGTTAGATTGGGATACAGTACCATACTTTCACTATAGTACAGTTTCAGCTCTTTAATTGAGTTAGATTGGGAGACAGTACCATACTTTCACTATAGTACAGTTTCAGCTCTTTAATTGAGTTAGATTGAGATACAGTACCATACTTTCACTATAGTACAGTTTCTGCTCTTTAATTTAGTTAGATTGGGATACAGTACCATACTTTCACTATAGTACAGTTTCAGCTCTTTAATTGAGTTAGATTGGGATACAGTACCATACTTTCACTATAGTACAGTTTCAGCTCTTTAATTGAGTTAGATTGGGATACAGTACCATACTTTCACTATAGTACAGTTTCAGCTCTTTAATTGAGTTAGATTGAGATACAGTACCATACTTTCACTATAGTACAGTTTCTGCTCTTTAATTTAGTTAGATTGGGATACAGTACCATACTTTCACTATAGTACAGTTTCAGCTCTTTAATTGAGTTAGATTGGGATACAGTACCATACTTTCACTATAGTACAGTTTCAGCTCTTTAATTGAGTTAGATTGGGATACAGTACCATACTTTCACTATAGTACAGTTTCAGCTCTTTAATTGAGTTAGATTGGGATACAGTACCATACTTTCACTATAGTACAGTTTCTGCTCTTCAATTGAGTTAGATTGGGATACAGTACCCATATTTTAATGTTTGTGATTTCACCAATCACAAATGGCTTTATTTCATGCTGTTTGCATCCTGACTCAGATGCTTCAGCTGAATTCCACTCTGTGCCATGGCCCGAGAAATGTTAATCACTTTGGTCAAATGAAATGCAGGCCAGTTTAGGGCTGTGTTCTGCTTTTCATTGTCTGTTTTCTGTTCCTTGGTTTCTTTTTCTGTTGTTGTTTTTTAGATTTATACAAAAACTGTCATCACTCATTTTACTTGACCATTTTCAACCTTTTTATTCCTTTAAATTAAACACAGTGTATTTTATGATGGTTTTGATTGACTGCCTTCTATTCCTCCCAAAAGTCAGTCTTGACTAAAACGTCAGCCTGAATAAATCAAAGTATGGCTGAATGTAAATGTGTCGTTTTTGTGACATCACAGCGGATTCAAAACAGTCAGCTTAATTTCCACATTGAACAGAGAGGGAGCGTTTTACAATGTTTACACACGGCTTCGAGTGCCTCACCGACTCTATGGCCCAGGGGTCACAAGTTCAAATCCTGAGCCATGCCACTGTGCCATCAGTAGCCAGAGCCTGAGAGAGACCACTCTCTCCAGGTGGGTAGATGGCGCTCCCTCCCCTCATAACTCTAAAAGCGATGTTTTTAGATATAGGCATATGTTAGCTGGTGCAGTGGAGCTTGGGACCCGGCACTTTCCTCAGAGCGTGTCGGCTTCCTGGCAATCGAAAAGAAGTGGTCTCTGGCCTCTAATGTATCGGAGGAGACGTGTGTTAAGCCCTTATCCTCCTAGTGTCGGAGCTTTGCTAGAGCTAGGGGGAGCTACGAACGGGTGGGTTAATTGGCAGAATCTAATTAGGAGAAAAAGAGACTTAAACTATAAAAAGAGACCTATAACTTATAACTTAGTAAGTCATTTTGTTGCTAGATGCTTTCAGATGATCAGTTCCACGCTGGCCTGCCTTTGTTCTGCTGTATTTTGGATTATGTAAGAAGTGTTAGGCCGTTATAATGACCTCCCAAGCTCAGATTACTTTGCATGTGATCAGATTAAAAACACTGAGCTGTGTCCTCTGACCCGAGTGTTTACATCTCCAGCTCCATAATGAATCACTGCTATTAGCACTTGTCCACATACCCACCCAGCTTGTTCCTTTAGTAATGTGGACTGTGTTTAGTGAGGCTTAAGGGGGGGGGGGGGGGGGGCGTTCAAACCTCCCTAAACACATATGGTTAGAGCTAATTGCAGCTCTGGTTCAGGCCACAGTAAATCAGAGTGGAACCAAGACCAGGCCATGATTGATGTGAATGCTTGTTTTGCGTGTGGAGGGAATTGAGGCTGTATGCTTTTCGAGTGATTTGAGGTAAACCCTCACATTTCAGACTAACAAGATGCACATCCTATTCTGCGCTCTTGTCTGTGTGTGGCACAGCTCACCAACCTGTCCCATTTTCACTGCAGTAATGGCCTCTGTTGTTTTGGGAGGGCTTGACACTAGATTTAGGGTCCGGTGTGAAACTGAGCTTCACTGTAGAGAAACTGACCCCCTCTGATCTCTCTACAGTGGAGGTGAATGGAAGCAGGCGTCGGTTGCCATGACTACAACAACACAGATAAAGCCCATAATTGATTTCCTATCCAAACCAACCAGTGCAGCTACACGAGTCTTCTGAGTTTTATATGGAATGATGATGATGATGATGATGATGGTAAAATAGTGAATAGAGAATCTCAACTAATCCAGTTCTCTTTAGGGACTACTTTCTGTAGCCGCACTACACCCTGCAGCATGTATCCCTCCACCATTTTAATGATCTGATTTTAAAAGCAGGTTCTAGAGCCGAACTCTTCTCAGAACTCTGGTAGAACCGTGTCTCAGGCATCAGGCAGCGTCTTCATCACCATTAGGTGAAGAACTTTCTGTGAGGAGCTTTTATTAGAGCTTCAGACGTCTGCTCCCCTTCACCTCCACTGTAGAACCACAGCTCTGACTGAGGGAGGTTATCTAGAACCAGTTTCACCCCAAACCCCCAGTCTGAATGAGTCTGAATCTGTTTACTTACATATCAAGCATTAAATGATGCATTTAATGTAGACTGGCCAGAAATGTTCGCTTCACACTACTCAAAGGTCGTAGAGCAGAAATTAGCACTATCATAGAGATGGGTTTTCTGGTCTGAACTGAAGGCCGAGCTCTAACTGATAGGGATGTATTGATCCATCAGTTTGGATTGGTACATTCCTGGCTGTTGGCTGGTGCAGGAATATTTTAATTGATCTGATCCACTTCATGTCATTAGGCTTCCTGTAGCAGGGTCATCTGATGACCTCTAGGCGCCACTAACAGACATGATCCTCAGCTGCTGCAGACGAACCTCTCAGTGTTTTAAAAAAAAGGACCCAAGACAGAGTTCCTCTGTTCATCTGTGACATTATTTCAGTGAGGAGAACAAATCAGAGCTTCATCTGAACGGAGCAGAGCGGCCATCTTACCAGTTAGCAGCTAAAACCACAGCTAAAGCTGGTTCTAATGCTAACTCTCCATTCCACCTTAAATAGTGCCGCAGATACAGTGCGCACATCTCAGCAGCAGAGCGGCACTGCTGCCTTATTTAAGGTGGAGCGGAAAGTTCGGGGAAGAGGTGAACTTTAGCTTAGCGTTAGCTCAGTTAGCCTCGCTGTAAACGTGATGCAGCAGCAACAAGACAGCAATTTATTCCATTATCTCAATTTGGGAACGTGAATTCTGCCTGGTCAGAAACCAGACTATGGTGAAAATGCTCGGTTCTACCAGCGGGAGAACCTCACTCCTTTCTCTGGTTCTAAACCAGCTCTGAACGGGACATTCAGAACCCAGGAGGAGGCTAATGCTAACATGCTAAGTGATCAGACTGCAGAGTTGTAGCTAAAGGAGCTGGGAGCTGGGAGCTGAATGGTCAGGGAGGTCAGTCAGACTGGACTGTAAGATATTAAACACTATAGATTTTAAAAAGTAGATCAGATTAGAATTCAGTCTGATTTTAGAAACTGGTGCTATGTCCTGAATTCTGCTGTCTGAGCTCCGTCAGCTCCACAGCGCTGTATGGAAGCAGGCCGGGCTCAGATGAACTCTGTAGGAGTTCGTTTAATGCAGGTGGTTTACTGTGAATGGTGAAACCTGTTATCACATGACCGCCCCCCCCAACACCCCCCTGCCTCTGATGAGTGTCCCGTGAGCTCCTCTTCTTCCTCTTGTAGGAAACAGAAGAAGAGTTATTGCTCTGGAGAGAGAGACGGAGAGTCACTTCTGCATTCTCCATTAAAATCTGTCCCTCGCCTCCTTTCATCGGCCCTGTTTTCCTCCTCTGTCTCTCGCTCACTCTCTCTCTCCTGTGTGCCACAGCGGCCCTTTAACAAGTTTTAAAGACATATACCAGGCCTGCACATGCCATCAGGAACATCTGTGCAATGCACAATCTGTCCAAAACTATCCAGACACCCCTTCTAATGTGAGGATTCTGCTAGTTTTAGATTTATATAAGCTCCATAGAAAAGCACTGGACGCTCTACAGCAGCGATGAGGTCACCGTGCCCAATGCCAGGCGTGGACTAGAGGGGTATAAAAGCCCCCCACTAGCATTAGTCTGTGTGCTTCTCTGGAGTGGTTGCAAAGATTTAAAGGCTGAATGCAATCAATCCTCTTTTTACAGCAATGTTCCACCATCTAGTGTCTAGTGTAGAGGATGTAGCTGGAGGGCAATCTCCTTATGAATAATCTTGATTTCGGAGGAAATGGTGGTGAAGAAGGGATGTGTCCACATACTTTTGACACACAGACTTATAGTGCTTTAGGTTAAATCCTAATTATTACAGTCATACACTGTCAGAAAGCACACAAGCAAGTTTAGTAGAGATTACTGAGTCTGGGGAGAATGTGTGATGATTTAGGCTTGCAATTAGCAGCATAGCAGCTAATTGGTGTACATAAGTGTCCATTATTTGTTAGCTACATAAGCCTTGTAGTACTAAATGAGAGAGATGGGGGTATGGGGGTTGTGGACGCTCTGGAAATGGAAGAAATTATGAGAAAAGACAGAGAGAAAAGGTGGAGCATGGCATTCAGAGGACATGATGACCCTGAGGAATGAGTGTGTGTGTGTGTGTGTGTACATGGGACAAAGAAATGATTGAGCTTGTTTAGGAGGTTAAAGATTGGATCCAGACGTGCCTCCAGAGGACAGAGTAAAAAGGGAGAGACGCTGCTGTGGTTCATCATGTTGTGGTTATTGTCTGTCCTGATATATATCACCACTCTAAAACCTCGTATATAATCAGAGACGGGTCATTTCAATATTTATATGGACACAAAAACTGCAAAACTGAGCCACAGGGTATGGGTGGTATGGGGGGGGGGTCTAAATAGGGACAGGTGTGGAATGGTATAGTATTAGTGGGTATAGATGGTCTGGGTTCGGATGTATATAGGTGGATATATATGAGGATGGGTATGAATGGGTGGAAGGTCTGGATATGTACCCACCTGGATGTACAGAGATCGGCCATAACATTAGTACCACTGCATAATACTGTATAGACTCCAAAAGACCTCTGAAGGTGTCCTGTGGCATCTGGCACAAAGCACCATGTCCCTGTCAGCGGTTCACCGGTTGTCCTTCACATTTTTGGTAGGTGGTACTGGCCACTGCATACCAGGAACACCCCACAAGACCTGCCTGATGTTCTGGAGATGTTCTGACCCAGTCATTGTCTAGAACATGAATAGATAATCAATGTTTTTTGTTCCGGTCCTAATATTATGGCTGATTGGTGTGTCTAATCTATATGGGTATGTTATGGAAAGTATGGGACTTATTTATTGTTTTTTCTGGAATTAAGAGTATTATAAGAGTCGATCCTGTTTTTGTTGGAGTAACTGTCTCTATTGCCCATTGCTGTGAGGATTTGATTGCATTCAGTGGCAAGAGTGTTAGTGAGGTCAGGATGTTGGATGATGATGATCAGCACCCCACCTCATCATCCCCAACTCCCCAACTCATCCAAAAGTACTGGATGAAGCTCCACCACCATCATTCCAGAGAACACAGTTCTTCCACTGCTCCACAGCTCCTCAATGCTGGGGGGCTTTATACCCCTCTAGCCCACGCCTGGCATTATTAGGCAGCATGGAGCCAATATGTTGCCATGATGTTGATCTGCTCCAGAGAGTTCTATTCTTTTGGCAGTACTTCTTCTCTACAGGAACTAGACAAACTTGTGTATGTGTGCATTTGCACATCTGTGTCAGCAATGGGTGCAACTTAAAGTATTGAGTTAGGTCAGTGTGTGACCGTGTGTGTGTGTGTGTGTGTTTTAGGTGGAGAGGGGATGTCTGTGAAGTTGCGATTCGATTGTCCATCAGAAGGTGGCATGGTGCAGAGGAGTCGCTCCTTCACTGGAGTCAACACACTCAGCAGCCGACGCAGGTAAGTGTGTGTGTGTGTGTGTGTGTGTGTGTGTGTGTGTGTGTGTGTGTGTGTGAGTGAGTAAATGAAGATGTGCTCAGAGACTTCAGATGGTTTTCACATCTGTCAACTGTTCTTCCTCTGCACAGCATTTGTGTGTGTGTGTGTGTGGTTATGGTCTGTGACCCATTGAATTACTTGTATCTGCAGCAGTAAGAATATTCTCATGTTCATTCACACTGAAGTAAGAATGTGAGGGTCACTGCAATGTGGACAATGTGCAGCTCTACACTCCTGAAAGGTTCTTTAATCAGCAGATTAAAGTAAACAAGAACGAAACAGTCGAAGCTTGAACTCTAAATCTAGTTCCCTGTGAGACCAACAGTGGGCGCTAGAACTTTCAGGAATACAGCGCTAAACCCCATTGAAAAACCTGCACACCCATATGGTCCTATATATGAATGACAACCAAAACACTGGATTCCACAGAAACACATTGAATACCACAGAAACCATGGATACCACAGAAACCATGGATACCACAGAAACACTGTGTACCACAGAAACACAGATACCACAGAAACATTGGATACCACAGAAACCATGGATACCACAGAAACACTGTGTACCACAGAAACACAGATACCACAGAAACACAGATACCACAGAAACCATGGATACCACAGAAACACTGTGTACCACAGAAACACAGATACCACAGAAACACTGTGTACCACAGAAACATTGGATACCATAGTAACACAGATACCACAGAAACATTGGATACCACAGAAACACAGATACCACAGAAACATTGGATACCACAGAAACCATGGATACCACAGAAACACTGTGTACCACAGAAACACTGTGTACCACAGAAACACAGATACCACAGAAACACTGTGTACCACAGAAACATTGGATACCATAGTAACACAGATACCACAGAAACATTGGATACCACAGAAACACAGATACCACAGAAACATTGGATACCACAGAAACCATGGATACCACAGAAACACTGTGTACCACAGAAACACAGATACCACAGAAACACTGTGTACCACAGAAACATTGGATACCATAGTAACACAGATACCACAGAAACACTGTGTACCACAGAAACACTGGATACCACAGAAACACTGGATACCACAGAAACATTGGATACCACAGAAACACAGATACCACAGAAACATTGGATACCACAGAAACCATGGATACCACAGAAACACAGATACCACAGAAACACTGTGTACCACAGAAACATTGGATACCATAGTAACACAGATACCACAGAAACATTGGATACCATAGTAACACAGATACCACAGAAACATTGGATACCACAGAAACACAGATACCACAGAAACATTGGATACCACAGAAACCATGGATACCACAGAAACACTGTGTACCACAGAAACACTGTGTACCACAGAAACACAGATACCACAGAAACACTGTGTACCACAGAAACATTGGATACCATAGTAACACAGATACCACAGAAACACTGTGTACCACAGAAACACTGGATACCACAGAAACACTGGATACCACAGAAACATTGGATACCACAGAAACACAGATAGCACAGAAACACTGGATACCATAGTAACACAGATACCACAGAAACACTGGATACCATAGTAACACAGATACCACAGACACGTTGGATACCACAGAAATGCTGGATACCACAGAAACACTGGATACCATAGTAACACAGATACCACAGAAACACTGGATACCACAGTAACACTGGATACCATAGTAACACAGATACCACAGAAACACTGGATACCACAGTAACCCTGGATACTCTGGATACCACAGAAACGCTGGGTAACCTGGATACCACAGAAACACTGGATACCCTGGATACCACAGAAACACTGGATACCCTGGATACCACAGAAACACCGGTTACCACAGAAACGCTGGATACCCTGGATACCACAGAAACACTGAATACCACAGAAACACTGGATACCACAGTAACCCTGGATACTCTGGATACCACAGAAACGCTGGATACCCTGGATACCACAGAAACACTGGATACCACAGAAACACTGGATACCACAGAAACGCTGGATACCCTGGATACCACAGAAACACTGAATACCCTGGATACCCTGGATACCACAGAAACACTGGATACCACAGAAACACTGGATACCCTGGATACCACAGAAACACTGGATACCACAGAAACACTGGATACCCTGGATACCACAGAAACACTGGATACCACAGAAACGCTGGATACCCTGGATACCACAGAAACACTGGATACCCTGGATACCACAGAAACACTGGATACCACAGAAACGCTGGATACCCTGGATACCACAGAAACACTGGATACCACAGAAACGCTGGATACCCTGGATAATCTGGGTCTGATCTGGATTTTCTGGATGTACAGAAGTGAACAGGGTTTTAGAAACTCTCCTCTATCTCACTCTGCGGTCAACACACTCACAAAGTGACCAGCATTCTGTAAAGCATGTCCCACCTCATTACAACAGAACAACATGTTTGAGGGGGACGGAGCCTAATTTAAGGGCGTAAACCTGTTTCTGAGAACAAAGCCTTATTCTTTATGGCCAAAAATGTCAGTGTTACACAACAGCAGTAACAGAACTATTCCTAGACGAGAGTCTGGAGATGATGCCGAGGTTGAACTCCTTAGGGTCACAGTCCGGTCTGACCACTGACCGCTTATGTAAGTTGCAGCTGCGTGTGAGTAAGTTTGTGTGTGTGTGTGTGTGTGTGTAGTTGTGTATATAAATGTATTTAATGATTTATCATTAGTATCTCACAGTATTGCTCCATCAGCAGGTTCATTCCTCAGTTACTAATCAGGGCCCAGGGCCAGCAAATACAGGCATTTCCACACCTGCACCTTTTAGTCCAGGTCAATCAGTTAACTTTCACCCTACATTGATCAACCGCACAGAGACCCTTAAGAGTAGGTGGTCTCGATCTCCTATGCACTGCCACTAATGGCCCGGGGGGGGGGGGGTGCAAGTTCGAATCCCAAGCTATGCCGCTTTGCCAGTGTTGCTCTGGGTGGGTAGATGGCGCTCTCTCCCCTCATCACTATTAAACTGATGTTGGCCGAAACAGGCTTCTGTTAGTGGCTGCGGCTGCCCGACGATGGAAAACAGGTGGTGGCTGGCCTCATACATATCAGAGGAGACAAGTGTCGAGTCCTTACCCTCCTGGTAAATAAGTTTATTTACTAATGTAGCTGTATGTTTTTAAAGGTAGTTAAGCCCCTCCCACCCTCCTACACCCACATTGCTAGGTTCCTCCAATATAGGCCGACTTAAAGACTCCTGACCACAACCTCCTAACCACGGTGGACGCCTGTGTGTCTTCCTTTACATATACTATATCATCACCCACCTCATCCACTACCCTAGTACTGGATGGAGCTCCACCACCATCATTCCAGAGAACACAGTTCTTCCACTGCTCCACAGCTCAATGCTGGGGGGCTTTATACCCCTCCAGCCCACGCCTGGCATTAGGCAGCATGATGCCAATAGGTTCATGTTTGTTAATCTATTCTACTGTCAATACTTCTCTACAGAGCCTAGACCAGCTGTGTGTGTGCATTTGCACATCTGTGTTTCAGCAATGGAACTTAAAGTAGCTGAATGCATTCATTATCAAGGGTGTCCACAAACTTTTGGACATATAGTGTATCTATACGTGCCTGGAGGTACAGAGGTTCCTTTCTCCCAAACAGAGAGGTTGCATGTCTGTAAGGTTCCTCAGGGGCCTCAGCGTAACAGAACATCAATAACATCGACATCACTGAGAGGCAGCATGTAAATCAGGCTCCGAGTGTGAGAGCCGGTGTCATCGACTGACCCCCCCAGAGCCGCACTGAGGAATGCATTTCCTGCAGAGAGGAGTTTATTTATGTTGTGGAGTCGCTGAGCTCTTCACTCGCTGCACACATCTCCTGACAGGCCGGGCTGGACCAGATAGATTTAGAGCAGTTTGGAGATTTTACTGATGATGTCAGAGACAACAGGGTTCTCGTTTCTGGAAAACAACAGAAAATAACTAACCATAACACACACTTCTCTCCTCTCCTCTCCTCCTTTCTCCTCTCTTCTCCTCTCTCCTCTCTTCTCCTCTCTTCTCCTCTCTTCTCCTCTCTTCTTTTCGCTTCTCTTCTCTCCTCTTCTCTTCTCCTCTCTTCTCTTCTCCTCTCTTCTCCTCTCTTCTCTTCTCTTCTCCTCTCCTCTCTTCTCCTCTCCTCTCTTCTCTTCTCTTCTCCTCTCTTCTCCTCTCTTCTCTCTTCTCCTCTCTTCTCCTCTCTTCTCCTCTCTTCTCTTCTCTTCTCTTCTCTTCTCCTCTCCTCTCTTCTCTTCTCTTCTCCTCTCTTCTCCTCTCTTCTCTTCTCTTCTCTTCTCCTCTCTTCTCCTCTCTTCTCCTCTCCTCTATTCTCTTCTCTTCTCTCTTCTCCTCTCTTCTCCTCTCCTCTATTCTCCACTCTTCTCCTCTCTTCTCCTCTCTTCTCTTCTCCTCTCTCCTCCTCTCTCGTCTCGAAGACTGTCTTCAGCTCGTGGTTCTCTACGCACCAAAGCTCTGGCAGGAAAGTCTCCCAGGATCTCTTCTTCTCGGATGGTTGGCGGTTGGGGACAGCAGCCTGAGCAGGTGGACAGAATCTTCCAGGCCTTACGGAAAGGGCTCAAGTACGTCCTCATCATGATATTGAACCTCTGTGTCTAGATCTTTTGGTTCAGGAGTTCAGGAGAAGCAGACCTGAGTAGGACAATAAACCCATGTCATTCCCAGTAGCTCAGTTTAAAAGTACAGGTTACACAAAGCCAAGGGGACAGATAATGCCAGCTGAGGAGGTGTTGCCCCTTTCTCCCCCCCTGTGGTGCTGGGCTGTAGGGTGGTGGTCTACACTTCATGGTAAAGTGTTTAAGTCATGAACAGATACACTCTTAAAAATAAAGGTGCGACAAAGGGCTCTTTGATTGACGCCATAGAAGAACCACTTGGTAAACCTAGTCTACCTACTTTAGGTAAACCTATAAGATGTATTTTACATATAATTGACAATATTAACAACCTTGTTAATCTTAGGGAGTATCTAGAAGGCCATCAGACGGAGCTGGACTTCCTCTCATCCCAGCAGAGAGACACTAAGAGGAACTCCAGGCTGGTGAGTCAGTGCTCTACTCCCTGTGGGCTCTGTTTCAGTAGCTCTTACACCACTAATATCAGCTCTCTGTAGCAGAGCAGCATTTAATACATTTCATCTTTGTCTTCTAGGCTTTTTTCTATGACCTGGAGAAGGTATGTTGAATTTTGGTTGTATTAAATGGTTCTGGTTGTCTCCCAGTTTGAATCCAGTGGGTCAGTACATTTCTGCTTTCCCCCAACAGGAGATAAGAGCTTTGGAAAGATACATACGCCGGCTGGAGTTCCATATTAGTAAGGTAATGCTGTCTAATGTCTAATATTCATTCATTCAGTATTCAGCCCGTTGGTCAGTTTACTCTTTGGTGTGTTTCTATAGTGTAAGGTCAGCAGAGCAGCAGAGCAGCGGGGGATTAGGAGAGATATGTATGACTGGTCAGTGTCTCTCAGTGTTGACGGGTGATGGTCGGTTGCAGGTGGATGAGTTATACGAGACGTATTGCATCCAATGGCGACTCTGTCAGGGAGCAGTCAACATGAAGCGAGCGTTCTCCCTCTCGCCGTCCTCACGAGCGTCCAGAGAGAGTCTGCTGGAGCTCAGCCGCAACCACAGACACAGCCCTGGAGGTACGGACACACGTGCTACACTCTAATTCTGGATGGAGGCAGCTGAGCAGTGGCACAAGGGGAGCAGGTTCACCTCCACCTTTACTGCAGGAATTGCAAACTTTGCAGCTTTTCTCCCTCACTATTATTCACACAGTTTAACCCCGGCAGCGTGTGGGGTTTATTACTCAGTCAATTTACTGACACCCATAAAACAAAGCTGTCGGTTTAGGAGGGAGAGTGAGGAGGTGAGGACTCCTCCCTGCTGCAACCCTTTCAACATTTTCATTAAATTTGTATTTCAACATAATAGCTGATTTTTTCATTATTTTAACAAAACATAAATTCTTTAGAGATTTACTGAATGATTGATTGACTGAATATCATAAAAAGGCTTATTTTCTCAATATTTTGATTATATATATAGTATTTGTGTGAAATAATGTTTTATGTTCCAATATTAAAATGCACATTTTCTTTCTTTTTTCATGTCAAAATAATTGCTAGTTTTCTCAACAATTATTTCCTAAATATTATTTTACAGCAATATTATTTATGTATAATTACTGTAATAGTCTAAACAAAAAAAATGAGGAAAAACGAATTTTACCGGCTTTCTTACCTACTTTCATAAGCTACATTGTAGTTGAGACCATTAGAGACAAGACCAAGACACTCTGAGACTTAGTCAACGCTGAGACCAGTGCACAATTAGTCCAAGCCAAGACCAAGACTAGGACACTTTCAGACTTAGTCACGACTGAGATCAGAACACTTTTAGACTAAATCAAGACCAAGATAGAATTCATTGAGACTGAATTCAAGTCAAGACTGGGACCAGACTACTTCAAGACTGAGTCAGGACCAAGACTAGGGATTCATTGAGACTGAGTCAAAACCAAGACTAGGACCATTTGAGACTAAGTAAAGACCAACTCTAGGACACACTGAGGACTGAGTCAAGACCAGAACAAGGACACACTGAGACTGAGTCAAGACTGAAACCAGACTACTTTAAGACTGAGTTAAGACCAAGACTAGGACACTTCAGTACTGAGTCAAGACTAAATACGGGACACACTGAGACTGAGTCAAGACTGAAACCAGGACACATTGTGGAGAAGTCTATATTTAGTCATTCAGTTGTGTATGAATGAACATGCAGTTGAAGGGCTGCTTGACTCTAAACAGCTTCACGGTTGCTCTCTAGGTGGCTGTTCAGAGCTGGGCTATAACAGACAGCGGTCAGATGTTTTAGAATCTGTCTTTTCAATCTTAACAGATCCTCAGGAACGCTGTGCAGGCAGAGGATACACCGCGCCGCTGCAGCTGCTAGCATAGCGGTTAAGGATACAGGTCATTTGAAGCCAGAGTCATTCATTTAAACACACACAAAGAAAACAAACAGCAACTGCTTGTGTCTGCAGTCAGACACGTGTTCGCCAGGTTGACTGTCTGTCAGCCTCAGATGTGTTAGAGCACCAAAACCCGAGAGACAGCGAGAGACCGCGAGAAACAGTAAGAAACAGTGAGAGACAGCGAGAGACAGCGCGAGACCGCGAGAGGACACTAAGAGACAGTGAGAGACAGTGAGAGACAGCAAGAGAGAGTGAGAGGACAGCGAGAGACAGCAAGAGAGAGTGAGAGACAGTGAGAGAGTGTGAGAGACAGTGAGAGAGAGTGAGAAACAGCGAGGAGACAGCGAGAAACAGTGAGAGAGAGTGAGAGACAGTGAGAGAGAGTGAGAGACAGTGAGAGAGAGTGAGAGACAGCGAGAAACAGTGAAAGACAGCGAGAGACAGTGAGAGAGAGTGAGAGACAGCGAGAAACAGTGAAAGACAGCGAGAGACAGTGAGAGAGAGTGAGGGACAGCGAGAGACAGTTGAGAGAGAGTGAGAGACAGCGAGAGACAGTGAGAAACAGTGAGAGACAGTGAGAGACAGTGAGAGAGAGTGAGAGACAGCGAGAGACAGTGAGAGAGAGTGAGAGACAGCGAGAGACAGCGAGAGACAGTGAGAGAGAGTGAGAGACAGCGAGAGACAGTGAGAGACAGTGAGAGAGAGTGAGAGAGAGTGAGAGACAGTGAGAGAGAGTGAGAGAGAGTGAGAGACAGCAAGAGACAGTGAGAGAGAGTGAGAGACAGCGAGAGACAGCGAGAGACAGTGAGAGAGAGTGAGAGACAGCGAGAGACAGTGAGAGACAGTGAGAGACAGCGAGAGACAGTGAGAGACAGTGAGAGAGAGTGAGAGAGAGTGAGAGACAGTGAGAGAGAGTGAGAGACAGCAAGAGACAGTGAGAGAGAGTGAGAGACAGTGAGAGACAGCGAGAAACAGTGAAAGACAACGAGAGACAGTGAGAGAGAGTGAGAGACAGTGAGAAACAGTGAGAGAGAGAGAGTGAGAGACAGTGAGAACCAGCGAGAGACAGTGAAATCAGTTTTCTTCCTTGAGCTGCTTCGCCAGGCCTTTACTGCAGCCGCCTTCAGTTGCTGTTGATTTTATTTTCCATTTCTTTGCTTTCAGACGCTCTTGGGAGCTTTTACAGTGTGTTTTGCATCATTATTCATCTGTACTGAATTAAGACCAAGACTAGGGATTCATTGAGACTGAATCAAGACTGAGACCAGACCACTTCAAGACTAAGTAAAGACCAAGACTAGGATTCATTGAGACTGAGTCAAGACTGAGACCAGACCACTTTGAGACTGAATCAAGACCAAGACTGGGATTCATTGAGACTGAATCAAGACTGAGACCAGACCACTTCAAGACTGAGTCAAGACTGAGACCGGAATACATTGTGACTATATCAAGACTAAGACCAGGGTACTTCGATGCTGAGTCAAAACTAAGACCAGACCACTTAAAGACTGAGTCAAAACCAAGACTAGGATTAATTTAGACTGAGTCAAAACTGAGATCACTTCATGCAGGTCTCAAAGTGACCTAAAAAATACAGTTCATCATTAAATTGTGATGGATATACCTATAACACAATTTTGGAGTAGGGTACTCTAATTGAGATTGAGACACTATATGGACAAAAGTATTGGGACACCTGCTCATTCATTGTATCTTCTAAAATCAAGGGTGTTTTTTCTCTATGAAATTGCTGCAATAAAAAATCAGAAAATTAAATTTTTTCCCTCACTGATTAGAGTGTGTAATGTCAAAACCAGATGACCCAATATTACCAGTAAGTGTATATGCTCTTTTTACTAGCCAGACAAGTATGTCCGCAAGCTAGCCAGTTAAAATTGGTCGAACGTTAAATACATGCAGGAAAACAGTGTGGAATAAGAGGCTGCAGTCACTGATCTCAGATGAGTTTCTTGCTAGAAACATGTAATTTAACCAATATGTGAGAAAATAATCTCAAATATTTAGTATCTGTGTGTTTGTGTGTGTACAGGATATGTGTGCAATGGAGGGTGAGCTGGAGATTCTTCTGGGTGAACTGCAAATCAAAATGAAAGGTACAGATCACCTTTCTGTCTTACATTCGGTCATTTTATACAAACACCTTTAAAATAATCTCTCTCTCCCTCTCTCTCTCTTTCTCTCTCTCTCTCTCTCTCTCTCTTTCTCTTTCTCTCTCTCTCTCTCTCTCTCTCTCTCTCTGTCTCTCTCTCTCTCTCTGTCTCTCCTCTCTCTCTCTCTCTCTCTCTCTCTCTCTGTCTCTCTCTCTGTCTCTTTCTCTCTCTCTCTCTCTCTCTCTCTCTCTCTCTCTCTCTCTCTCTCTCTCTCTGTCTCTCTCTCTCTCTCTCTCTCTCTCTCTCTGTCTCTCTCCTGGCAGGGTTGATAGGCTTCGCTCGCCTTTGCCCCGGGGATCAGTATGAGGTAAGTGAGTGCACTCTGTGTAGGAGCTCTGGTTCTGGGTGAGTTTTAGCTTTTAGCCCACAGATGAATGGAAACTGCACTTGATAGCAGCAGCAGCAGCAGCAGCTTCAGCTGTTCGAGCAGGAGAAATGCAGTTGGGGCTCTTTCATGCCAAGATGAATTAGTGAAAACCCATATTTCAGAAATATTTGGATTATACTGTATGTTTAAGGCCAGATTTCCAATGACCTCCCCCTCCCCCCCTTGTTGTATCGAGAATATAGGACCCCTCAGGCATGCTAGCATAGAAAGCATACACAACATGAAAGAAAAAAAAGTATTGGGACAACCCCCTAATTTACTGTGTTTTTTAAATCAAGGGTATTAAAAAGAGTAACTGTCTCTACTGTCCTGCCTTCTAATAAATGCATTCAGCTACTTTAAGTTGCACCACTTGCTAACACAGATGTGCAAATGCACACACACAGCTTGTCTAGTCCCTGTAGAGAAGAAGTACTGTCAATAGAATAGGACTCTCTGGAGCAGATCAACATCATGAACCTATTGGCACCATGCTGCCTAATGCCAGGCGTGGGCTAGAGGAGTATTAAGCCCCCCAGCATTGAGCTGTGGAGTTCCCAGTGAAGGAACTGTGTTCTCTGGAATGATGGTCGTGCTCCATCTAATACGTCTGGGCAAAGCGGGGCAAGCTTATAGCTAATATCCTTGATTTTAGAAGGAACGCTGGAGGAGCAGATGTCCACAAACTTATGGCCATATAGTGTAAAAAATCTGCATGCCGTAAAATCTAACATCCAACATGTTCCATTTCACACTGTGTGTGTGTGTAGGTGTTGATCCGGTTGGGCCGCCAGCGGTGGAGAATCAGGGGGCGGATCCAGACTGATGACAGACAGCTGTGGGATGAAGAGGAGATGGTCTTCCTCCCTCACATCCATGAGAACTTTGAGATCAAGGTGATCAAGGACTCATTCACCAACACACTCGTGCACACACACCTGTTCAAACACTGCGTCCTCTGAAGGCCACCCGTAGGGGGCGACGATGACAGAAGGTCCCTTTTGTTCGCGCTGGCTGGCGTCAGGTTTCGTACGACAGCAGAGTCCTGAGAGTGAGAGATCTGGCGGAGGTCTGCGGCTCCCTCTGGCAGAGGCTGAGGCCCATAATGAAGGGATTTACTGTTTAATATAGATTCCACTGCTGGAACTGCAGCTGGAAAGTTCTTACAGTGAGGACCATCCATTTATCTCCCCTGTTCTCCATAAAGAACACAAGCCTGCCATCCGAAACACGAGCCAGCCCTGAATTTCAGCAATCATAGGTGAATCTAAATCACGGCGGCGTGCGTCTGTCTGCCCTCACGGCCGATGGACCACTCAAAGCCAGGTTTCCCAGAAGCAGCATCGTTTTAAGGTCATCTTAATTTGTAGAGAGAGTGTTCAGTGTGATGCTCGCTCTACCATTCTGCTACAATGCTTTTGGGAAACCAGCCCAGGTTAGTTATAGTCTGCTTCTCTTTTATGGAGCTTGGCAGTGCGCTCAGTCAAATAGTCAGGATATTCTTTGTAAGGCGCACGGGGCCGAGCTTCTATGTTGGACAGAGGCCTGAGTCCTAAAAGCAATAAACGACAAATGATAAACGATATCAGTCTGAATAGTTAAGCCGTTGGTAACAATTAATTTCTTTTGGAGAAGCCGGGCAAAGGAAATCCCACGGGAGAAGCCAAGAAAGACCAGTAATCCACACTAAATCTGTCCACCTACAGGAATAACCAGCCTGGCTGAGTGTTTGAGGGGGGGTTCAGGGAATCCTTCACTCAGAAATGCTAGCAGTGCTAAACGCCAGCAATTCTCATAGTCTCAGATGCTTAATTCAAACCGCTGCCATTCATTTTTTTATTCACTCTGGCTGGTGTCGGCATTTTTGACCACAGTATTCCTTTAAACTAACCATGATAGTTTATGATGATGTTTGTAGGCAACAAATTACAGCCTCAGTAAGCTGTTAGACCTTTAATGTCAATGTCAGAAACGTCCCGCATTCACATTCTGCTCTGCGGATTCTCACACATCCTGAGAAATCTGATATATGGTCATACAAAGATATTTGATATATACTAAAATATATGGAATGCCTTTATATACTAATCCTATATTTGTCCTATGATGAAGCATATGTGATATATATGGCAAATTATTTTCAAAGAATATATTTAAATATATATATAGAGCGTTTCTATTGGTCTATTCATCATGAAACAACTGCCAGATTCACATTATATAGAAAAGTGAAAGGCAGCAAAAATGGAGACACAAGTAGAATATATATATGTATATATATGTATATGACTATATATATATATATATATATAGTCATATAAAGATATTTGATATATACTAAAATATATGGAATGCCTTTATATACTAATCCTATATGTGTCATATGATATGGCACTGCAAGATCTGAGTCACTGGCGGTGTAGTGTGTTACTGACGGTAGCCTTTGTAACGTTGGTCCAGCTTTCTGCAGGTCATTCACTAGGTCCCCCCATGTGGTTCTGGGATTTTTGCTCACCATTCTTGTGATCATTTTGACCCCACGGGCTGAGATCTTGCGTGGAGCCCCTGATGGAGGGAGATTAGCAGTGGTCTTGTAGGTCTCCCATTTTCTGATTATTGCTCCACAGTAGATTTCTTCACACCAAGCTGCTGCCTATTGCAGATTCAGTCTTCCAGCCTGGTGCAGGTCTACAGTTCTGTTTCTGGTGTCCTTCAACAGCTCTTTGGTCTTCACCATAGTGGAGTTTGAAGTGTGTATATATATATATATATATATATATATATATATATATATATATATTTAAACACAGTGCTAATATCTGAACTTTGAGAGCATTCAGAATCACTATTGTGAAATAACCTCAACGGCCAATCACAGCTGTCAAGCTGCCACTAGTCCTTCACATTGCTGTAGGCACTTTATGCTGATCATAGTCTGCAGACTCAGCTAAATTGAAAGTGATAAAGTGAAAACTCCTCAAGCTTTTGGAGAGACACTGGGGCATTTTGGGAAATGCAGTGTCTATAGTTCTGGACTTTTTACCGCTGTGATTTTAGTGGGGCGCTGCAACATTTGACTGGGGGACGTGCCGCAGTAAAGTGGGTCTAATCATGCTCCTGATTAGACCGCACTCGTCCTGCACGTTGCTCCAACAACACATGGGCTTTGTTTACTTTTTGCTCGCCCCTCACTAATCTCATGCATCTTGTGCCCTCCTGTAGGTAACAGAAGTGAAGGGGCTGAGCTCCATCCTGGTGGGCATGGTAACGTGTAAGAGTGCGGACTTCTTCATGTCGCGTCCGCAGCTGATGGTTGTTGACATTACAGAGCTGGGAACCATCAAGCTACAGCTGGAGGTGGTCTGGAAGTAAGTGGGCCCGCATACCTGCGTGTTATAACACATCCACCGCACATATAACACATGTTTATAAGAAAGGCTGGAGACGCCTGTGCTGCTCGGGGACGGCTGTGCGCACCCATGCTCATATATCAGGGTTCTTTCAGATGCTGTAATTTATTTAGCATGAGCTCGGTTACAGTGGAACCAGCCTGAGCAGCTTTGAGGAGACTCAGGAATGGCTGTATTAATATTCAGCAGTTTTTTCTGCTATAGACTACAAAGGGCAAGTTATGCGTATTGTAAAGTGACCATACATAGTTTTTTTAAAAAAGAGGACACTGGAGACACACAAGGGTCCACCATGGTTAGGATTTTTTGTGGTCAGGGGGCTTCGAGTGGGCCTAAGTTGTAGGACTGCAGCAGTGTGTGTGTGTGTGTGAGGGTGCATGCAGTTATGTTTATCAGCGAGTAATCCAGCTCATCTTCTATGTAAGGAGAACTGAGAACGGAGGGGCTGCTCGCGCCGCTTTAGTCTCATAGACTTCAGAATTCAGAATAAAAGTCCTGAGCCCAGACAGCACTGTGCCGAGGTCCAGCACAGGTATTAATTTTAGTGACTAATAGACAGAAATCAGGTTCGTTTATTTTAGTTAGTTTTACAAAGTTAGTAAAGGGATGATTACATCAACCCTGAGGCTTTAAGTCCCTTAAGTTTATTAATTTAACTATGGTTTTGGATCGGTATCGGGTATCGACCGATAAGCAAAGTCCTTGTATCGGTATCTGTAGCATAACAAAAAAAGATTTATGCATCCCTAGTTATGTTAATGAACATTAATGCATAAATATTTACTAATTTACCAAAACTAATAAACATTCTTAAGAGCATATCTAACAGGTCATCTCCTTTCATATCAAACTATCAGTCCCAGAATTAAACAAAATTTATAATAATTTATAATAATAAAGCCCTGAAGTTTGTGCTGTTTGTGCTGTGGTTCTCAGTGGTGATTTTCAGCAGGGCAGTACCTGCATGGATGTGGACGAATGGAGAAACGTGGTTCTGATTATGTCGCTCCGTAACAGCGTAGCCGGCTGATGTAAGACAGTTTCTGAAAGTGTGTTTGAAGCATGTTTGCCGGCGGCGGCTCAGTTCACACGGCTGAAGGTCCTGATCCTGCAGTAGAGTCTGAAATGCTCAGGAACGTCTCACAGCTGGAGAAGGCCATCAGCGCTCTGAGGAATGTGTTCTGAGGCAGATTTCAGAGCCGTTATTCTGTAATTGAGCAGAAACATGCACAGAAAATCCCTAGTGTCTCACACACACACACACACACACACACACACTGTATGTGAAGCACTTCAGAGCTAACACATGCCAGCTGTGGAAGAACAGCTGATCACAGAAGAAAAGTCAGGAGACCCTCTCTCTCTCTCTCTCTCTCTCCCAGGCCAGGTGGAGGGGCTTCATGGCCCCTCTTTACAGCTTCACTAAATTAAACACATCTTACAGGCCTGTAGAATATCTCAGCCCTTCAGTCTATATGTCCAAATGTTTATGGACACCACTTCTAGTGAAGGCATTCAGCTACTTTAGTCCTGTGGAGAAGTAACGCCAATAGAATAGGACTCTCTGGAGCAGATCAACATCACACTATTGGCTCCATGCTGCCTAATAATACCAGGCGTGGGCTAGAGGGGTATAAAGCCCCCCAGCATTGAGGAGCTGTGGAGCAGTGGAAGAACTGTGTTCTCTGGAATGATGGTGGTGGAGCTCCATCCAGTACTTTTGGATGGGATGAGGTGGGGAGTTAAGGATGATGAGGTGGGGTGGTGATCATCATCCAACATCCTGACCTCAGTAACGCTCTTGTCACTGAATGCAATCAAATCCTCACAGCAATGCTCCTCCTCCAAAATCTAGTAGAAAGTCTTCATCTCTGGACAGTAGAGACAGTTACTCCAACAAAAGCAGGATCAGCTCTTTTAATACCCTTAATTTCAGAAGAAGCAATGAATGAACAGGTGTCCCAATACTTTTGTCTATATAGTGTATCAGTTAATATAAATCTTTAGCTGGTGAATATGTTTAGTTATTAATCTTAAGATCATCCTGAACTTAATGAAGTTTAATAAATCTTGTACAGTTTTGTAATTATTAGCCAGACAGGACCTTTACTCTTTATTCAGTTTATTCAGTTTATTCAGTTTAAAAACAATAAGAAGCACCAATGTTTCAATATGTTTCTTTTATAATATAATAAATGATTTAGTATGCACTCTGCATTATTCAGCATCAACTATGAATTATTCCATATACACTATTAATTACCTACTATCCACTGTGAATTATTCAATGTCCGCATTATTTAATATCCACAATGAAGTATTCAGTATCCACTAAAATATTCAGTATCTACTTTGAATTGTTTAGTATCCACTATGAATTATTTAGTATCCTCTCTGCATTATTCAGTATCCACTATGAATTATCCTGAGTACAGTATGAATTACTTAACATCCACTGTGAATGATTCAGCATCCTATTCTGAAAGATTTAGCCTCCGCTGTGAATTATTAGGTTTTCCCTCTGCATTATTTCATATCCATGATGAATTATTCAGTATCCACTAAAAGTATTTAGTATCTACTCTGAATTATTCAGTATCTGTGATGAATTATTTAGTATTCACAATAAATTATTTAGTATCCACTCTACATTATTCGGTATCTGCTAATAATTATCCCGAATACAGTATGAATTACTTAACATCCACTGTGAATTATTAAATATTCACTCTGCATTGTATCTACTATGAATTAGTAAGTATTCACTATGAAGACTTGATTAATTAATTAATTAATTTATTTATTATTAAGGATATTATTATCTCGAATACAGTATGAATTACTTAACATTCACTATTCTGAATAATTCAGTATCTGCTTTGAATTATTAAGCATTCCCTCTGAATGATTCAGTATCCACTATGAATCGTTCAGGATCTACTACAGTATAATACTAGTGTGTGGAGTGGAGTGGAGTGAGGAATTGTGGGCCGAAGTGCAGACCTTTTTGGGGTTAAGGGTAAGACAGTACAGTTACCCAAAATCTCCCCAGTGCTGACTCGCCCTGACTCAGTGCCTCACTGCGCCTCAACTGCAGGAAACTAGAGACTGAGGAAAGTCCAGGTTTAGATTAGCTCTGGCCTCTGGGTGGATTCAGTGACATTCAAAACCAGCTCCAAACCATAGTAGTGCTCCCAATTTACCCTCAACCCCTCGTACACACGCAACAGCACCTCACAGCTGCACAGGACCTTCCTCTGTTTACGTAGGTAATGTTCTGTTTCTAATGGTGAGAGTCAGGACTGCAGCCTCGAGCTACTGCTAATAAGCTGAGTCTGCCTCTATTTACTGTAGATTCATTAGACTGCTGAAGTTAAGGAGCTCCTCTACATACGCCCACTAAAGCTGGACAATACAGCCAAAATAATAGGTACTGATGTTCAGGATTTACTCATTTATCCTGTACTTTGTTTGTAAATCAGCAGCAGATTAAAAGGAGCAGGACATCTGAGAGCGATGACTTTTAATTTGAACTTTTGTAAAATGTATTAATGAAGGAACAGGAGGGAAATTCTAAGCCGAACATTTTAAACAGAGATGCTTATAGACAGATAATGCCCACCATTAATTCAACCTCAGTTGAGGATTGTCCTCATTTCCAGTGTGCTACAGCGCATCATTACATTACATCATTACACAAGGGTTAAAAAAGTTACCATAAAAAGAACAACAACAAAAAAATAATAATAATAAAACATTGATGCAATAATAATACTACAAATAATAGCTAATAGATTAGATATTTTTTACAACTATTTTCTTTTTTTTTTTTACAATAATTCATTAAATTAATAGAAATATCAATATACAATTTGATATAATTATAAAAACATATTAATTACAATGATATATCAGTTTGTATTTTTATTATTATTTTATCAATTATATATATATATATATATAGGAATTCATTAATTAGTAAAAATAATGGTTCTTATTACTACAAATAAATAAATAAATATATAAATACATTATTATTATTATTATTAATAATTATAATAATAATAATAATAATAATAGCAGTATAAACTGTGTATAATAATAAGTGTATGAGACATTAATAGATTTAAAATCTGTTGAAAAATAAATGAATAATTGAGCAGAATAATACATTGCTATTCAGTCAGCTGTTTGTTTCTATGCCAGGTTAATGCCGTTACCGTGTGCTGGCTCTCTCTAATTGGCCTGAATCAGCCTTTATTGTGATCAGTGCATTTCTTCAGTTTTCTGATGGAATTTGTCATGATGATGATTAATATCTTCATACTGCCCATCTTCTTCTTCTTCCTCCTCTTCTTCTCCACTCAGCTGTCTTCTCGGTTTCTCTGTTTGTATCTGCAGCCCTTTTGACAGCGGTGAGGTGAAGCCTGTTATGTCGTCTGCTAGCCGACAGTCAGTCCACAGCAGGAAGGGATCGGTCTACAGCTGGACCCCTCCAAACACCCCCAGCTTCACTGAGAAGTACTTTTTGGTGAGTTAGTGAGTCACACCCTCATCAGCTGGGTTTCCATTCGAATGCTTCGCTAATGTTCAGCACAAAGATCCCATAAAACAATTAATCAGAGATGTTTTGCACTGGTTTCTGAAGATTGGCTGTTTAGAATTTTAACTGTAAAAATTAATTAACAAGTTCTGACAGTTTTGTTTTACACAGTTATGAAATTGATTAAAATGCATCTAGTGTTAATTAAATACAGTTTAATAAAATATGTGGACACTTTGCAGGGAAGATCTCAGTGAAAGTCATAAATTTCAGTGATACTTCTTGCACTCACCACGCTGTCTGTCTCCACTGTGCTGCAGTCTATGATGCGGCAACTCCAAGATGTGGATGGCTCTTTCTCCATTGGCTCCCGGGAGTCCAGGGGTGTATCCCTGCTGAGCTACCTGTCTGACTCCGCCCAGGCACTCACTCCACCGGCCTATGATAGAGCCAGTTGTCCCCCAGTCACTCCTGACACTCCTGCAGACACTCAGTCAGTGGATGAAGACTTTCCAAAGACACCACTGGGAGAGGTAGAGATTAGTACATCAACGGTCCACACAGGCATCCATTCATCCCTCCATCAGTCTATCCATCCATTAGTCCATCCATCAGTCCATCTATACATCTTCCATCCATCCATCAACCCATTCATTAATCCATCTATCAGTCAATCCAGCCACCAGTCCATTCATCCATCCATCAAGACATTCATCCAGACATACATTACAGACATACATCCAGAAAATCATTCATCCTCCCATCTGTCCATCCAGACATCCATTCATCCCTCCATCAGTCCATCCATCAGTCCATCCATCAATCCATCCATCAGTCCATCCATCAGTCCATCCATAAATCCATCAATCCATCCATCAGTCAATCCATCCATCCATCAATCCATCCATCAGTCAATCCATCCATCCATCAATCCATCCATCAGTCAATCCATCCATCCATCAGTCAATCTATCCATCCATCAGTCCATCCAGCCATCAATCCATCCATCCATCAGTCCATCCATCCATCAGTCCATCCAGACATCAATCCATCCATCCATCAGTCTATCCAGCCATCAATCCATCCATCAGTCAATCCATCCATCCATCAGTCCATTCAGCCATCAATCCACCCATCAGTCCATCCATCAATCCATCCATCAGTCAATCTATCCATCCATCAGTCAATCTATCCATCCATCAGTCCATCCAGCCATCAATCCACCCATCCATCAGTCCATCCTTTCATCAGTCCATCCATTCATCAGTCCATCCTTCCATCCATCAGCCCATCCATCCATCAGTCCATCCAGCATCAATCCATCCATCCATCAGTCCATCCTTTCATCAGTCCATCCATCCATTCATCCATCCATCAGTCCATCCATCCATCCATCAGTCCATCCATCCATCAGTCCATCCATCAGTCCATCTATCCATCCATCAGTCCATCCATTTATCAGTCCATCCATCAGTCCATCCCTCAGTCCATCCATCCATCAGTCCATCCATCAGTCCATCCCTCAGTCCATCCCTCAGTCCATCCATTCATCAGTCCATACTGTCTATCTGTAGGGCTGAATCTTGAACATTGTCAGTGAAAATAACCTGAGATTTCCCTCCACTGTGAACCCACAGGGGGACGAGAGTGGAGAATGGCCTTCAGAGCCGGAGACCAGCTCCCCCAGTCCAGGAGGCAGCAAGCGTGAGTCTATTTTCCTCTTCCAGCGCTACAGCACTCCAGATATCCTCAGACAAAATGGTGAAGCAGCCACCAACCTGGAAGTGGAGGCAGAGGAAAGAACGGAGTCTGATGAAGTCCAGGTGGAGGAGGAGGAGCCCACAGTAGAGCCAGAAGTGAAGGAGAACCCCCAGGTTCCAGTGAGGGTTGTGGGGTATTCCCAAAGGAAAGCAGCGGCTATGAAAGCTAGCTTGGCGCTAGCAGAACTGGACGCCACGTTGCAGGAGATGAGCTGCACTGAGGCTGAGCTGAAACGTCTGGATCTGCAAACCCAACAACTCAGTCAGGACCTGAAGGTGAGATCATCCGTGAGGTGGGAACGGGTCACTAAGTTACAGCTAACAAGTCACGTTAACATTTAATCAGTCTGCATTCTTCAGCCAAAGTACTGGGAATTTTACTGGGAGAAAAGCTGGAAGTGATAGAAATGAGAAGATGAACCAGTTTCAAAACCAGTTTACATCCATTGATTCATTCATCAATCCATATATCCATTTATCCATCCAGCCGTCCATCTGTCCATTCATAAATTCATCCATACATCCATCATCCATCCATCCAGCTATCAATCAATTCAACTATCCATTCAGCCACCCATCCATCTGTTGATTCATCCATCCATCTATCCATCTATCCATCCATTCATCAATTCATCCATCTGTTATCTATCTATCTATCTGTCTATCTGTCTATCTATCTATCTATCTATCTATCTATCCAGCCGTCTCTTCATTCATTCATCCATTTGTCCTTCAATAAATCCAACTATCAAATCATCCATCCAGCTATCCATCCATCTATCTATCAATCAGTCCAACTATCCATTAATTCATCCATCTATTGATTTATCCATCCATCTATCTAATGGATATGGATGAATATCTCTATCCATATTCATTCATCCACCCATTTGTCCTTCAATCAATCCAACTATCCATTCATCCATCTATTCATCTATTCATTCATCTGTCCATCCGTCCATTATTCCAATCCATTAACCCATTCGTCCATCCAACCAACCATCCGTCCATCTGGTCTGATTTTTTATAATTGACTCTCTAGATTGAACCCAAAATCTAATCTGTAATATTTCAATCTAAAACAACATTATATTCAGTCTAACGCTAAACCCAACCCTAAACCTACCCTGCCAGTTTGAGAAATGTGTTTGTATAAACAGCAGTTCAGTTACTGATCTCCTGTTTGTTTCTCATTGACGCTCCCTAACCTCCATCTCAGAGGGACCTCTTCCCCCTCCAGACCTCCTCCAGAGAGACTCTCGCTGTAGAGGAAGAAGAAGTGCTGGGTAGCTTTGACTTCTTGTCCTCAGACTTTATCGCAGACGACGTCTCCTGCATGGGCAGCGTCAGGCTCAGGGACTCCAGGTATGTCTCAGGTGTGATTAGTGTGATGCAGCTTTACCTGCTCCGTCTCTTCTGTGAAGGGTTTTTTAATGGTTCTTAAATTGGGTTAAAGAATGAGCTGCATTGGTGTAGAACCTTTACATTGTGTGCAGGTTCTCTAGGCTCCTTCACACTCGCACATCCCATCTCACACTCGCACATATGCTAGTGCTCCCCCTTGTGGAGAATGTTCCACTTGCTAAACGTAAGTGAGTGAGCCGGGGATTGACTGAGCCAGCAAACGAGTAAACAAATGAGTAAGTCAGTGAGTAAGTGAGTGAGTGAGCCAGTTAATGTAAATAGTGGGTCAGAGTTGAGCAAATGAGTCAGTGAATCAGTGAATCAGTAAGTCAAGGGGGGAGTGAGTCAGTGAGTAAGTGAGTGAATAAGTCAGTTAATGTAAATAGTGGGTCAGAGTTGAGCAAATGAGTCAGTGATTAAGACAGTGAATCAGTGAATCAGTAAGTCAGTAAGTTAGTAAACAAGTAAGTGAGTGTGTCAAAGAGTGAGTGAGTGAGTCAGTAAGTAAGACAGTAAATGACTGAGTCAGGGGATGAGTGAGTCAGCATCAGTGGGTGAGTTATTTAGTGAAGCATGAGTGATTGATTCAGAGTGAGTCAGTCAGACAGTCAGTCAGTCATTGCATTAGTCATTACGTCATTGGGTTAGAGAGTCTTTTGGAGAATGAGTGAGTAAGTGAGCCAGTTAATAAATCAGTTAGTAAGTCATGAAGCGAATAATTGAGTAATTGAGTGAGTCAGTTAGTTAGTTAGTCAGTAAGTGAGTGAGTCAGTGAATGAATCAGAGAGCGAGTCACTTACTAAGTGAGCCGTTGAATTGAAAGGTTCTCTAAAGAGTCCAAAGTGGAAGTTAATTCTTTCTGACAAGAATTTTACCATGAGGTCAAAACCAGTGAGGCTGAATTCTTCTGGGACAGGAGACTTTAGTCCAGTCGTCGGACGGCTGTCCTATCAGTACGGGCTGTTTTATACAGTGTGTGTGCCAAAGCTTTATGTGACCTCATTGCTGTGATTTCTTCAGAGTTCCAAATCCCGTAAGTAAATAATGCAGCTCGACAAAAACAAAATCTGATCTGTTTCCATTTAGCTGCATTTCAGCGAGAGCCAAGAGGGCATAAAAATACAGTCTGTGTGTTCACTAAACTCAGATACACTTCAGCTTGTGTACGATAACGCCAGATCTCTCAGCACTTGGAGAAAACAAACACGGCCACATGGTTGGCCTGTAGAGCTGCAGTGGAAAAGTACTTCAGCTTCAGCATGTTGAGCATTTGCTCTTCAAATAGAGGTTCTGCAAAGATGCCAATGGGTTCATGATGATGATCTGCTCCTGCAGAGAGTCCTATTCTATTGGCAGTACTTCTCTACAGGGACTAGACAAGCTGTGTGTGTGTGTGTGCATTTGCTCATATGTGTCAGCAATGGGTGAAACATTGTTAGAATTAGAAGAGGTGTCCACAAACATTTGGACATATAGTGTATAAGTAAATGAGTGAGTGACTCAGTCAGTGCATGAGGGAGTCATTTAATGAGTGCCTAAGTGAGTCAGATAGCGATTCAGTGAGTGAACCAGGTAGTAAGTCATTAAGTGAATGAGTAAGTGAGTCAAATAGTGATTCATTGAGTCAGTGAATCATTCTCAGTTCAGTACTAAGGATTTACAGGAGTTGCTCAAAAATGTAAGCCCTAGATGAATCAGCCATAAGATTAAAACCACTGACAGTTGAAGTGAATATCACTGATGATCTAGAGCAACTTTGATCTAGTCGACTGTCTGGTCAGAACATCTCCAAAACATCGGGCAGGTCTGGTGGGGTGTTCCCGGTGTGCGATGGTCAGTACCTACCAAAGGTGCTCCAAGATAAGGACAATGATATGAGGCCTTCATTGGAGCAGCTGAACTGATTGATTGAAAAAAAAGATTCACTGTTTAGAAGCCTGAAATGCTGCTTGCTGGCGCCACCTGCTGGTTGTGAGCAACAGTAAAACAGTCCAGGATCAGAACCAAAACATCAGGGGGAGCGCCTCACTGTATGTTGTGACAGTTGTCGCTGAATGCAATCAAATCCTCACAGCAATTCCTCCAAAATCTAGTAGAAAGTCTTCTTCTCTGGACAGTAGAGACAGTTACTCCAACAGAAGCAGAATCAACTCTCTTCAATACAAATACAAAATGAAGACACAATGAATGAGCAGGTGTCCACATACTTTTGTCCACATACATGCATTTTAACCAGTTTGATGCAACAGGCCATATAAAGGGTCTCTCTCCTTCTTTTAAAAATCATGTGATACAAATAGATCTACTCCAGTCCAGCTGGTCTGGCTACAGTTATGGGTGTGTTGCTTTGTCACTGTGCAGTGCAGCGCAGCACTAAAGCGCCCCCTTCTGGTCTAAAATGGAGGTGCTGTTTATTGATTTTCGTCAAGGGCACTGAGTCCATCTGTGCAAACCACATGTAAACCCATGCACCTCTGTACGGCAATCAGTCAGTCTGGTCTGGATATGAATTTATAAAGAATTATAATCAATACCTGCAGTATATGAGCAGGGCTGGATAGTTCAGTTAATTAAATATTTCATTTTAATACATTTGAAATGTATTTTTAAAAATACAAAATTCATCAAATGTTACAAATACAAGAAGTGTCCACACCTTTACTCAACTTATTGTTATGAAGAGAAGACACACTGGCTTAAACCTCATAGAAGTGGATCAGAACTCCTGCTGATTGTTTACAGTCATGCTGTATATAATCATACTGTATATTTTACTGAATACATCTCTTCTCAATAAGTGTGTGCTTATCTGTGCTGTAAGAGTTTATTACATTACAGTTTAATTCAGTGAATTTAAAACCTGTTTAAAGCGGCAGTCCGCAGGTTTCGGTGATTCTGGGATTTAGAGACCCCTCTGGTGAGATTGTGTAATTGCACTGACATGGCTTACTTTTAAAATGTGCATTGTGGTGCGCTCTCCTTTCAGAGCGGATGAATCTAAACATTGCAGGTTTACATTTAGTCGGTTTGTTTGGTTGGACAGTGGGTGGGTGAATGAGCAGATGAAGGCCGAGTTTGCCGTTTTGATGCCTCCATGTCTGCATGTTTGCTCTCAGTAGCTGTTCTGCTTGTTTCAGTGACATTAACAGCGGTTGGTGTGGTGCACAGTGAGCTACCACACCATGTGGGAGACCAGGGTTCAATTCCCGGTCTGGGTGACTTTGCAAGAGTCCTTGGGCAAGACTCCTGACACTACATTGGCCCACCTGTAATATATGTATCTTCTGGATAAGAGTGTCAGCTAAATGCAGTATATGTAAATTAGCAGCCCTATGGTTGCTGCTGGATCCTCTCAGAGAGACCACTGGACTATATATATATATATATATATACATATATATATAGCACTGACGTAGTTTTATATATATATATATCATCTGTCCAAAAGTACTCAGGGTGCTCCTATTATGTAAAATATCTCCATAGCAAAGCACTGACCAACAGAACTGGACTCTCCATGAGCCCACGGCCCTATGGTCACCATGCCCAATCCCAAATGTGGGCTAGAGTAAAAAGCATTAAAGAGTATCTAAATATATTTTATGATATTATATAAATATATCAGAGTATAAAGTGCTGTTAGTAATATCTTTGGGATGAGCTGGAGTGACAGAACTGATCATCCAACATCAGTACCTGACTTCACTGATGCTCTTGTGGGGCTGAATGCAATTAAATCCCTCTCACAGCAATGTCCCAACACCTATTGTAAAGTCTTCCCAGAAGAGTAGAGTTGCTGTTACTGCAGCAAAGGTGGACAAACACCCGGCTAATACCCTTGATTTGACCCTCAGAAGAAATGCTGGAGGACCAGGTGTCCACATACTTTATTTGGAACCTTTAATGTGCTGTTCCCTCTTCCAGGATGGGTTTGCTGAAAGAGAACACTGTGAAAACCCAGGGAGCGATGGCTCAGGACACTGCCCTGTCCACAGAGTGCCAGGAAACCGGACAGGGGGCACAAACAGTGGGGAGTGAGGACAGGAGCCCACTCAGCACAGGGGAGTACACTCTGGACCAAGCCCTGGAGGTCCACCTCAACCTCTGCATTGCACTACTGAGGGTGAGAAGGCTTGCCTTTTTTTTTTTTTTTGCACTGTGGGCAACAGCTCTTCTAAGAGTGGTGTTTGGTTCATGTAAACACTAATCAGAATTAGTTTCGGACCTCACTGAAGCTCCAGGGGGCTGAATGCAGTCAAATCATCCTCACAGCAATGTTCCAACATCTAGTGTAAATACAGAAGAGAAAAGAGGGTAATGAGGGAAAAGCTCCCTTTTAATACTCTTGATTTTGGAGGAACCACTGGAGAAACAGGTGTCCAGATACTTTTGGACATATCAATACTACAATTGTGGGTCTTTTTTTAACCTGTTTTCACCCCAATTTAGATCGCCAATTATCCAACCCGTATGTATACCCCCCCATCACGCCCCCTCCAACACATGCTCAGCCAGCCACACCTCTTTTCTACAGCGTCACCAGGCAACCAACGCATCTGGAGGAAAGCGCTGTGTACCCGGCTCAGACGCACCGGCTAGCGCCATCACTGTGGGGGGATAGGGCCATCACTGTGGGGGGATAGGGCCATCTACCCACCCTAGAGAGAGCAAGGCCAATTGTGCTCTCTCGGGGCCCTGGCTGCCGATGACTAGCAGCGTGATCGGGATATGAACCAGCGGCCCTCTGATCACAGTGACATACTTAGGCCTCTGGACCACCCGGGGCCCTCTGCATTTGTGTTTTTAAGTAGAAGGGAAGGGATTCAGGTGGACAATAAAGCAATATTTGATTATATTTATTGATATTGGCTATACAATTATTATTATTATTATTATTATTATTATTATTATTTATTAATTAAGTAATATCAGCCTGACCAGTTCATTGAACATCAGGGTTCACAAAGTTAACAGAATTTCCCAAAGTGTCTTGGTGTCACAATCATCCTAACTGGTCGAGAGAGAGAGTGTTCAGTGTGATGCTCGCTTGATCATCTAAGATATGTGCTAAGACACTGAACGGTCAGCTCTTGAAGGTGATGAAAGTGAAAAATGGACAACACCCTGGTTGGTGTTGAACCCCTCTCATGAACATGAAGCTCACCCTGTTTTATGACTCCTCAGGCTCTGAGGCTGTCTGATTCGGAGCACGTCCGGCAGGACATTCTGGAGGAGCTGTCACGTCAAACGGAGGTGCTTGAAAAAATCGACGCTTTGATAAATCAGAAGACTGACGCCATCTCAGCATCCGAGCGTAAGTGTCTGACTGGTGTTGGCTCTGCCTCGGGGGCAAGTCTTCTTCTCGAACACCCTAGAGAGGCAGTGAACTCCTACAGCGGAGATTAGATCAGGGTCAGATTTGATGGGTATGCTCTCTGAAACCGAGCAGGTGATCCGGCATGAAGCCGTAACTAAGACGTTCATGAAAGAGGACTGCCTCGTGCATGCAGGGCGGCCTACAACGGCTCTGAAAGTAAGACAAGAAGGAGTAGCTGATTGAAGTTGGCAAGCATGTCCCACAGAAGCTGGAGAATAAAGCTGTATCAGTCCTAACTCAAAGGTGGAGACATTCTCCATGGTGTAGCATTAATAGAACATGTAGAAAAACTTCATGGACAAAAGTATTTGGACACCAGCTTATTCAGCTTGTTTCTTCAGCTTGTTTTGTTGGAGTGCATTGAGCACTAGGGGGTTTACCCAGGGCAGAGTGCCTATCCAAATCTGGGCATACAGACACACACTCACACATATACTACACACTCACCAGAGCAATTTCTACATCTGCACATGTTTGGACTGGAAACCCACTCAGACCCAGATAGGGACTTGAACCCAAGACCCCAGCGCTGAGAGGCAAACCTGCTAACCACCATCCTTATCTTTTCTAAGGGTGGACTGAGTTCAGGACAGTATTGGCGAATATATACTTAATGTTCAAACCCAGGCAGCAAGCTCATGTGGGGCTCACATGGGTTGAACGTGAGGCTAGGTGGGTTTCAGGTGGGCATGGGCTCTGAGAGGTTTGTACAGACTTTGTTATTGGGACCCAGTTGGACTTCTCAAATAGGTCACATATTTACAGCCCACCTTAATCATACCGTCTAGGCCCTGTATGCAGTGTACAACCCAGATGGGGCCCATGTTTAACCCCTCCTTGGCCCATGACTGAACCTGGTGGGCATCTATGTGTGGGGGCAACGTGAAACCCATGGACCAAACCTAATGGGTCTCAATAAGGTCTGGAATGGTGTGATACAGGTGTGTGACATGAATGCAGTTGTACACAGACAATTGTGTGAATATGCAGGGAAGGGGAAATCAGAACCAGAACCAGAACCAGAACCAGAATCAGAACCAGAATCAGAACTAGAATCTTTTTTTATAAGTTTGTTACACATACAAGGAATTTTACTTGGTTGGCTACAGTTCAGTTATAGATTAGGGTTTATACTGTAGATTAGGTTTATAGATTAGGTTTATGGGTTAGGTTTATAGATTAGTGTTTATAGATTAGGTTTATGGGTTAGGTTTATAGGTTAGGTTTATAGATTAGGGTTTATAGATTAGGTTTATAGGTTAGGTTTATAGATTAGGGTTTATAGATTAGGTTTATAGATTAGTGTTTATAGATTAGGGTTTATAGATTAGGGTTTATAGATTAGGTTTATAGATTAGTGTTTATAGATTAGGGTTTATAGATTAGGTTTATAGATTAGGTTTATAGATTAGTGTTTATAGATTAGGGTTTATAGATTAGGTTTATAGATTAGGGTTTATACTGTAGATTAGGTTTATAGATTAGTGTTTATAGATTAGGGTTTATAGATTAGGGTTTATAGGTTAGGTTTATAGATTAGGGTTTATAGGTTAGGTTTATAGATTAGGGTTTATAGATTAGGTTTATAGATTAGTGTTTATAGATTAGGTTTATAGGTTAGGTTTATAGATTAGGGTTTATAGATTAGGTTTATAGATTAAGGTTTATAGATTAGGTTTATGGGTTAGGTTTATAGGTTAGGTTTATAGATTAGGGTTTATAGATTAGGTTTATAGATTAGTGTTTATAGATTATGGTTTATAGATTAGGTTTATAGGTTTGGTTTATAGATTAGGTTTATAGATTAGTGTTTATAGATTAGGGTTTATAGGTTAGGTTTATAGATTAGGGTTTATAGATTAGGTTTATAGGTTAGGTTTATAGATTAGGTTTATAAATTAGGTTTATAGATTAGGGTTATAGATTAAGTTTATAAATTAGGTTTATAGGAAGTGTCCGGAAGAGGTGATGTACCACGATGAGAGAGGTCAGCTGTAATTTTGCCAGCGCGCTTCCTCCTGAAGCATTGACAGATTGCATCCGATGATCAATTGGCTCATAGAGTCTCAGATGAGTGATCGTATTTCAGCTGGTGTAGCGTATCACTGAGGGTAATGGCTATTCTGGGTACTCAGAGTAATGCAGGATCATACGGTGATGCGTCTGGATGGAAATGCAGTTTTGTACTTGAGGGAACATCTAAAATAAGAAAACTCAGTATTTAGGAAGAAACATCAGTGTTTACGAAGTTCTTCCTGTAATCTGTCTAAATGGACACAGTGTAAATACCGCAGGCTCACAATGTTCTCACCTGACTTTCTCGCAGTGTTGTCTGGAGTTCCAAAGCTGAGGAACGTTCAGAGGTTTTGGGAGGAGTGCTGCGGGAGTGACTCGGCTTTCTGCTGCACCGCTGACTCGTTCCTCAGGACCCTGCGCAAGCGCTTCATCCACAAAGTGAAAGCCAAGCTGCCGGGCCAGACTGACACAGGTTCTCCTGTTCTTTAAACCCGGAACCTTAAAAACAAAACTGAGCTCCAGTTGTGATGTCTGAGTGGTTTTACATCCCAGAAACAGCCATAGTTCACAAGCACTGGATATGTAAATGAGCTCGGTTTTGATAGGCTGTCCGGTACTGTGTCTCATTCTAACGCTCCTGAGAGCTGCAGTGTGAGTGGGTGGGGCTAAACAGTGGTAGGCTGAATAGGTGGAGATATGTAAATGAGTTCCATGCTATCCGTCCTTCAGTAAGGTCAGGTTGGGTCTGTATTCTGCAAGGTGTTTGTTTCAGACTAACCAGCCTGTGTTTCCTCCAGCAGTCTTCAGTCAGCTGTTGCTGCAGGTCCAGTCCAGCTGCAGGATGGTGCCACTGGCATTGAGTGCGTTGGAGAGAGTGAGTGTGTTTCAGCTACAGGTCTACCTCAGCCGCTGGACGCTGACCGACTTCGGAGAGCACATCTCTCACCTCTCCAGAGAAGGTGAGTGAACATAGCGGCACGGTGCCTTCAGTAAATGCAGCAAAGCATTAAGGCAGAGGATTGACCAATTAGTGAGGGTCTCGAGAACATCAAGCCATGTGGTTGAATAGTGAGAGTTCAGGCATGTGAGTGAGAAACTGCTGTACATCCAGCAGAACTGAAGAACAGAGCAGTAAAACAGGCCAATTCCGAACCCCCAAAACTGTTACATCACAGTCTTGATTACGTATATAAACCCCGCCCACTAAAGAGGCTCTAGTCAAAGCTTATGAAACAGAGAAGAGGACCGCAGAAGAGGAGCGTGAACTCGGCATGTCAAGAACTGAACCGAAAGCCAGGCAGGCAAATGGGGGTCCGTACTTTAGCTGATCCAGACTGGAGCTTAACTCGAAGATTGGCTATTTTTATTTACTGGTAAGACTTTTGGACCCGGGGAAGTGAGTGGGGGCAGGGCCAAAAGCTAACTGACTATAATATCTTCAGCTTGCGTAAAGCACATTTCTCTAAGAGCTTTGCAGTAAGCCTCAGGAATCATTACAGTGTTTATTACTATGTTATAATAACAGGGTTCTGGGGTTGTTGCCTGGGACCTTAACCAATAACCAAGTTCTCCAAAACATAAGAGTTTAATTCTGAGGTTAAATAACAGGGTGGTAAACAGGCTGTAAAAAAGGGACCAAGAGACACAGTTTTAGCATCTTCCTTCACTGTTCACTCGATTAAGTGGTTCTTCTGGTCTGGATCATTGGTTAATGTTAAGGACGGATGTGTGTGTGTGTGTGTCTATTCCCAGTTTACTTGCTGTCCTGCCTCGAGAGCCCCAAAAGGAGGCGGGCTCTGAAGAAGCTGAAAGGGAGGAAGATCTCGGAGCTGCAGCCAATGGGCCGAACCCTACAGCTCCTGGCCAAGCTACTGACAGATGCCAATCACAAGGTTGCGGCGACGGCCACGTCCTGTCTCTGCAGGGCCTCAGGCTTCAGGTCCTTCAGGTCAAAGGTAATGAATGAATCATCTACCCCAAAGCCTCTGTAGGTTCCCAGGGTTGGATTTAGGAATGAGCGGCATGGGCAGAGCCATCTTTCCCGGGGGGGGTGTTTCTCATCATCACCTGCAGAATGCTCTGGTATCTGAGCATACTTTGCGGCATCCACCAGTGAAGCCTAGATACTTTTGCTAGACACTTTTAACGAGTGCTAGACACTTTTAACGAGTGCTAGATACTTTTAATGAGTGCTAGATACTTTTAACGAGTGCTAGACACTTTTAACGAGTGCTAGACACTTTTAATGAGTGCTAGATACTTTTAATGAGTGCTAGACACTTTTAATGAGTGCTAGACACTTTTAACAAGTGCTAGATACTTTTAACGAGTGCTAGATACTTTTAACATGTGACAGATACTTTTAATGAGTGCTAGATACTTTAAATGAGTGCTAGATACTTTTAATGAGTGCTAGACACTTTTAACAAGTGCTAGATACTTTTAACGAGTGCTAGATACTTTTAACATGTGACAGATACTTTTAATGAGTGCTAGATACTTTTAATGAGTGCTAGATACTTTTAATGAGTGCTAGATATAGGTTATTTAATGCTGTGGTTGGGGGAAAAAGGCCAGCCCTCACACGACCGGCCAAACAGGGAACTTCCGGAACTTCCTACTGACCAGTCCAGGCTTGGGCTACTGCCTGGGAAAGTCTCCCACTGGGAAGTACGAGACAAGGAGGAGGGCAGGATGATATAATTGATGATATTCCATCAAAACAATACTGGGAGATATTAGCAACAGGCTAAATATGTCATAATTTAATTTTCTTATGTTAATGTCACATAAAAAAGCCAAAAAACGCAGCTTTACAGGAGAAGAAAACACTTTCAATGGAAAAAATAAAATATTCAGAGTCATTTTGGAGCTTTTCTATTGGTCCTGATCATGAAATTCTGTGGAAAACGTGGAAAACAGTAGAAATGCAGATACAAGGATTTTGCAGCACAGCGATGACATATACTGGATTTTGTTTCTACCGTCCTTCTTGATTCTTCCGAGTACGTATGAGTCTTGATTCTGTGTGTAATTTTGAATTGGTGTAGTTCTCTGCTTATTTTTATTTTTAATAAAAGAATCTGAATGTTTTGTGGGGCAGGCCTATAGAGGGAGGGGTTCACTCAGGGCGCTTGACTTCGGCTTTAGAACACTGACCACTGATGTACTGACCTTTACAGGCGTTGGTTCACTATACGTGGCTGTTGAGAGAGAATGACACCCAGCTGCAGAGACAGGCTTGCTTGGCACTGAAATGTTTAAAGGTAAGTTTCAGTGTTTTTTAGGTGATTATTGAACAGCACAGTTCATCACAACAACAAACCATCATCAGCAAACATCCCCATATTAATATTCACTCACTCACATTCATACTGGATATTAATGTTATTAGAACTTCATACTGGATATTAATGTTATTAGAGCTTCATACTGGATATTAATGATATTAGAAATTCATACTGGATATTAATGATATTAGAGCTTCATACTGGATATTAATGTTATTAGAGCTTCATACTGGATATTAATGATATTAGAGCTTCATACTGGATATTAATGTTATTAGAGCTTTATACTGGATATTAATGATATTAGAAATTCATACTGGATATTAATGTTATTAGAGCTTCATATTGGATATTAGTGCTGTTAGAGCTTCATACTTATTAGAGCTTCATACTGGATATTAATGTTATTAGAACTTCATACTGGATATTACTGTTATTAGACTATCATACTGGATATTAATGATATTAGAGCTTCATACTGGATATTAATGTTAGAGCTTCATACTGGATATTAATGTTATTAGAACTTCATACTGGATATTAATGTTATTAGAGCTTCATACTGGATATTAATGTTATTAGAGCTTCATACTGGATATTAATGTTATTAGAACTTCTTACTGGATATTAATGATATTAGAACTTCTTACTGGATATTAATGATATTAGAGCTTCATTCTGAAATGTTCTACAGGAACCAGTAGGGATTCATGTCTTCCTATGAAGTGAAAGTAGTCTTTTCAGCGCAGTGTTTTATTTATAAGCAGTGTTGATCTGTTATGAATAATTTACAGTTGAAAATAGCTCCCTTTATCTTGGTGTCACAGTGTGGTAATAACAGAACATGAATGTTGTGAAAGACTTATTTTATGATCTCTCACCCGCTTTCACAATGTTGCAGCGTTTCCTCATCAGTGTGTGACTCCCTGTGGAGGTGTTATGAAAGAAAATGCTGCAGATTGCCCAGATATCACAGCCTGTACGGACTCGTTCAGACTTCAGCATGTCTGCCTTTAGATCTTACACTGGATGAGAGGTTAAAATGACAGCTGCAGCCTCTGGGTCTCAGTCTGCTTCCTTATTCCCAGAAAGATCAGAAAGTATGAATCATCTACAAGGAATAAGGACCAGATGGCTCAGTCTAGGCACATCTGGATTATCCACAGATTACCCCAGATTAGGGTTGATACAGGGTGGATGAGCTGAGATTAAGGGGTGTAATCTGTCTCCTAGGCGACGGAGAGCGCGGAGCAGGTGGCTGAGCTGTGGAGGTCTGCAGACGAAGATTTAAGGAACGCCGCCAGAGAGACCGTACTTTCATTCGGTAACTATGGACACTTTTTCTGTGTGTCTGAGGCTATCTATACAACTATACAGTCTGTCAAAAGGTTCGCAGACACCTCCTATGAGGAACGTTAAGATTTAGTAGTTGACCAATAGAACAGGTCTAGAGGTGGGTAAAGCCCCCCAGCATTGAGGAGCTGTGGAGCAGTGGAAGAACTGTGCTCTCTGGAATGATGGTGTTGGAGCTCCATCCAGTACTTTCAAAGTGACAGAAATGATAATCCAACATCAGAACCAGACCTCACTGATGCTCTGGTGCTTTCACTCTCAAGAGCCTGAATGCAATTAAATCCTCCCCACAGCAATGTTCCAACATCTAGGGTTGGGTTGGGTTGGAAAGTTGGGGGTCATTATCCAACAAATCTAGTAGAAAGTCTTCTTCTCTGATCAGCTCTTTTTTAATAGCCTTGATTTCAGAAGTGAAATGAGCAGGTTTTCCAAATACTTTAAATATAAAAAGGTAACAGTTATCTAGCACAGCTGACCCGGTGTTAAAAAGTTATTGCCCCCCATGTTACTTTATCAGCCAGTTGTAGAATTGTCTCAAAAGCCAGATCAAATAAACTCCATTCATCCATTCATCCATATCTATATCTGTCCATTCATCCATTCATCCGTCCATCCATATCTATATCTGTCCATTCATCCGTCCATCCATGTCTGTTCATTAGTCCATTCATCCATTCATCCATATCTATATCTGTCCATTCATCCATTCATCCGTCCATCCATATCTATATCTGTCCATTCATCCGTCCATCCATATCTATATCTGTCCATTCATACATCCATCCATGTCTTTCCATCTATCCATGTCTGTCCATTAGTCTATCCATTCACCCAGCCATCCATATCCATATCAGTATATCTGTTCATTCATCCATCCTTTCATTGTTCTGTTCCTGACAGAATGATGTTATTAAAACAAGGGGACACCGTGACTAAGTACTAGTACAGAAAAGACTGTAATGATGTAAAGCTCAGAATTCTCAGTGTACTAAAGTATTCACTAACAGCACCACTACTGCAAACCTTCCAAAATAATACTTACAGTAAATAAAGCAATGATACTTAAGTACAGTACCACAGTACAATCTCTCAGGTATTCTCTACCCCTCTATAACTCGAACTGTACGGTCTTCTGTCCACAGGTAAAAAAGGACACTCGGCCTTCCAGCGAATGGACCGGATCTGCAGTGAGTTACAGGAGGAGGTTTACAAGAACCTGGACACAGAAATCACCATCTTCTAGAGGACACAGCACTCGGCCAGTGTTTAACCCCCCCCCCCCCATCAGAAGATATTGAGAGACCTGAGCCAGTAATAAAAAAATGATTATGAACGTCACTCCAACACTGAGTGACTCATATACCCTACAGCGCTTAGTAAGAGTCAGGAGGATGTGGCGTGTGGTGCCTTTAAGAGTCGAGTCTTGTTTTATGCAGTTCCTGATTTTTGTATAAAACTCTTTGAAGTGTAATATTTATGGAAATTATATTCTATATTTCATCCATTAATAAATGTAAACATGGAATGAATATATTGCCAATAAATGTAAATAGTGTGTAGATCAACAGGGTGAAATTGTTTTTGTTATATTGATGCTTTTCCTGACTGAAGTTCGGACCACCAACAGACCACCATGGAAAATGGAATGGGAGTGGGCCGGTTTCCCACACCACGAGCCTACATGCATGTACACAGCAGTTCCTCCAGCGTTCCTTCAGAAGTGAAGGGCATTAGCCAGGAGATCTTCCCCCTTTACTGCAGTAACAGCCTCTACTCTTCTAGGACGGCGTTACACTAGGGGCACTGGGAAGGATTGGATTGTATTCGGCCACACTAGAGCATCTGTGAGGTCAGGTTCTGATGCTGGGTGATGAGTTCTGGGTACTGGGTGGCTGAGAAAGCAGTTCTAATGCTGGGGGGCTTTATACCCCCACTAGCCCACTCTAGTCATGTACTCACAGCCGCTCCGGAGCATGCCTTTCTATTGGTCAGTGCTTTTCTATTGAGATTCTACATACTGTATGGGCACTTTAAAGTAGCTGTAAAGTAAAAGAGGTGTCTGAATACTTATGGACATATACAGAAAATAGGTGTCCTGTCCTGAGTTAAGAAAGCTGGAGTGGACCAGTATGACCAATGTTGGGGGGGGGGGGGGTGAAGAATGTGAAGCTGGGTGAGGCCTGAAAGCTGATATTGTGGCACGCTTGACCTTTAGCCTGAATTCATGTTGAGCCGAGTCACACTACACTACCCATAAGGCCTACACTGACCATGAGAACTGAACATTAAGGAAGGTATTTTGATACACTATATGTCCAAATATTTGTGGACACCCCTTCTAATGAATGTATTGTTACTTTAAGTTGCCTCCATTGTTGAGACATGCAAACGTCCCTATAGAGAAGAAGTACTGCCAATAGAATAGGACTTTCTGGAGCAGATCAACATGACCCTATTGGCACCATGCTGCCTAATAATACCAGGCATGAGCTAGAGGGGTATGAAGCCCCCAGCATTGAGGAGCTGTGGAGCAGTGGAAGAACTGTGTTCTCTGGAATGATGGTGGTGGAGCTCCATCCAGTACTTTTGAATGGGATGAGTTGGGGATGATGAGGTGGGGTGACCTCACTTGACATCTTCTTGTCTTTGAATGCAAGCAAATCCTCACAGCAATGCTCCTCCAAACTGTCCTCTCTGGAGAGTAGAGACAGTTACTCCAACAAAAGCAGGATCAACTCTTAATACTCGATTTCAGAAAAAAGTAGTGAATGAGCAGGTGTCCCAATACTTTTGTCTATATGGTGTATTTAAAGGAGCAGTTCAAAGAAAAAAATCAAAGTGCCATCATTGATCATTGAGCCCAAATGCAGTCATTGGTCTTGGTACTGCTCACCAACACTGGATTTAGGTTTTAAGGTTTTACTTCATCTTCTATTTTTTTTTAACTTAAACTAGTTTATTTAAACCTATAAAATAAAATTAGATCACCACCATCATCATCATCATCAGTACGGTTCCTCTATCAAACAAGACTGTGAGGGGCTTCTGCGGAGTGACACCACACACTGGTAAAGGTGGTTCCGGTTCCTCCAGCGTTCCTCAGCTCTGTGGTTCCGGTCCTGTTTGGGTTTATAGACTAAAGTAAGTCCCACCGTCTCCTAAACCACATCCACCTACCAGCTAATGAAGATCTGGAGGACAGACGGCTCTGAGAGACGGGCGGTGTTGGAGGCGTGTCTACAGCGAGATGAGATAAGATTGGTGGCAGGTGAAGTCCTGTGTTTACCAATATTAGCCGAGCCTCTCCTTCTGTAAACTGAAGAAGTGCACCAAACATGTCTGATCGACTGAAGCTGAGGTCAGAGATCAATCTCCCAAATTCCCTTTAACACACAAAAAAATTTTCATTTCTCAATAATTCAGTTAAAAAAATCTGAACCAGAAAATACACCCCAACACCACCCTCAGAAGGAAAACTACTGGATCAGCAAAATGTGAGAATGATAAGGAGCATTCCTCTGCAAAATACTCTTAATGTTTAATTAAGCAGCTATTTTCAAAATGTTGATTCCCCTTTTATTTTTCCCAAAATTTTAATAAATACTATATTTTTAAAAAAGCTGCACCCGGAACACTGGTCATACTACGGAGAGCCATTTTTACAAAACCTGAAACCCTCAGGGTGTTTTAAAAGACATTAAGAGGTCAAGCCCTATGGTCTTGTGCTAAAACCACATCTGCTGCCACATCTGCATGCACTAATCTCAGACCTACCCGAGCCACAATCAGAGAGCCCGCCTCTACCGTGGGAGGTGATTTTGCTCATTATGAACTTTATTGAATTAAAAGTTGCAACAGCATTTGAACAAACTGAGCTGCGAAAAAGTGGAACTCCTCTGTTTCAGCTTCTTTTCTGCACGGTCACTCTGGAGCAAGCTCAATCTGGACACTCGCTATCGAAGAAGTCGCTTCAGACCTTTGTATTCATACTGATCGTCAACACGTGAACAGAAACAAACAATACAAACCCATACACACACCTGAGCGCGCGCGCACACACACACATACACATTATCATCATCTACCCTTTGGAATCGCTCAGCATCCAGAAATTAAAACAAAGGTTGTGCAGAATGAACACAACAGAGAACATCCCCAGAAGCAACCCATGCAAGTTTCGGATCCCGTAACCCAAAGTGAGACGCCTCACCCGCAGAACAGAGAGTGAGGTCAGAGTGAGAGGGCAGTTCATGTGATAATTTATAGCAGGGCCGCAGTGAGGTTCTCGTCTCGGGTTTGTTTCCCAGCATTTTAGGTGGGTTTTTTCATTCGTTCACAGTCTAGACAGAGATTGTCCGGAGTATGCGTGCGAATTTCATTAGGAGGACTTTCTTTTTTTTGGGAGGATCTGGCAACAGAGTCTAGGTGCCCACTATGTTGGGATCGTGTGCGGAGTCTGGCAGTGGAGAATCGTGGCAGTGGTAGAGAAAGCAGTTCCCCCAGCAGCTGTAGCAGATCAGAAACAACGCCGCCAGGAACACTAAGGCACAAATGGTACACGGCTTCCTCTCCAGAAGGAAGCTCAGCAAGTAGAAGCCCATGAACATCGAGTGGTTGAACCACAGGGCCGGGTTCAGCGGTTTGGGGATCAGGAGGACCGGAAGTAACCACTGGAGGCAGTACATTGTCTCTGTGTGTGTGTGTGTGTGGGGGGGGGTTGGAGGTGGGCTGGTATCAGTTCAGATCCAAAAGCGATGGTCGGCAACACACCGACCACTGGTGGAGCTCAGCAGGATCAGACGGGGCGTCCAAATTCAGGTCAGACCTTAAAGAGAGGGAAAGACAGACAACTGTCAATCAACTATACTGGAGACAGCTACACAAATATGACCATTTGTAATTACTTACTCAAATTATTTGTTTAGCTTTTACAACAAAGCAGTTTTACATAATCAATAATTATTAAAAAAAAAAAAGATAAGAAATCAACATCACAAAAAGACATTAAAGATATTTACTAATAAAACAACAATTTATTCATACGTGCCATAATCTTTCTACTAGGGCTGCACCTAACCATTATTCCTTTCTCAATTAATCTAGCATATATTTATTTTTTAAAAATTCGCTTAATCTGTCGACTAATTGATTATTCTAAAACTGTTGTGTGTGAATGTTAAATTATTAAATTATTGTTCAAATATTTATTGTAATATTAAAATATAGGCCTAATCAATCCTCTTAAAACACTCTGCACTTGCAGGGCACTATTCTGCAGCAGAGAATACCTCAGTGTTCACAGGAAACCACAGCAATCAGTCATTTTACTTAAATTCTAACCTAAAACGGCTACAAACTGGACTGATTTCAGTGATGCACCGATACCAATACCGGCACTTACACACAGCACCAGCATCGGCAATAGAGAGCAAAGATACCACCAAGCTTTCTGACGGCCTACTTGTTGTTTTTACATTGAATATTTTTGTCTGTAGACTTTATTCTGAAACCGAAGGTTTATACAACCAGTCATACATAGTTATTACCATTTAATGGAACTTTTACATTTACAGCACTTTCTCTGGTTTTTGTTTTTCTCTGAAACCTGAAGTTTTAGCAGCTCGTTTAAAGGAAACACTGAAGTTTAGCACCTTTTTACACAGAGCCGAGAACCTGAATGTGAAACTGCTGCACTGTTTTGTCTCTAAACTGCTCTTTTCTTTTGTGCTGAAATGTGAATTTTAGTCATTAAAAAGCTGATCAAGCTGCAAATACCGGCATGTGTTTCTGCACTGTGGCAATTTAATGTGAAACGTTTCAAATGTGCAGCTCCTCAACCTGTAAATGCTGTTCCTTCAAGCTTATTAGATCTTATTAGGGATCAGATATAAAAAGTGGAACACTAAATATCAGGGTTTATTTATATTTTTTCCAGTAGTATCTGTGTGTGTGTGTGCGTGTATATATATATATATATATATATATATATATAATCTTATCTTATAACCATCTGTATTATAAGTATTTTAGTCAGTGTTGGTATGGGTATCTGTACTCTGCCTCAGCAGATAGTTGAAAATCTGGTATCGGTGCATCCCTAGTGGTGCACTGTTTTTAAGACACTATTCAGTGTCTTTTAAGACGTATTATTATTATTATTATTAATAATAATAATAAACATCATCATACTTCAACTTATCAAATTTTTTAACTGCCAATTACCCAACATGTACATTTTACAACCCCTAAAATCACGCACATGATTAATTGCCCACCTTCACACTGCTGTCGTATTTATATGCCAGATTAAACTTTAAGGAAAGATATTTACTGATCATTACTGAGAATTTTAATATGGATAAAGCAATGCTATCTGCTATCGAGCTAACCTTGTGCAAGATCAGCTGATAATTGGGATCCAAATAAAAGAATAAAGCAATAAAAAAAAATCAATAATAATAATAATAATAATAATTAATAATAATAACATTGTAATGCTAAATCGGCTGGCAAACGCCATCTACCCAGAGTAAGGCGATTGTGCTCTCTCAGGGCCTCGGCTGCCGATGGCTAGCAGCACGCCCGGGATTCGAACCAGCGACCCTCTGATCTGCTGCACATTTTTAGGACATGTTAGGGGTGGACGATCAAAATTGGCTAAGATCAGATATTGTTTTTATAATATTATTGATATTTAGATTTAATTTTATGATTTCTAGTTTTTTTGTAATTTAAAGAATCAATAATACTAGTAGTAGAAGTGCATGTGTGTGTTATATAGCTTGCTAGTGTTCAGAATAATAGTAATAATCAATCGTAAAATAATTGGGATTCAAATAAAATAATAAAGCTATAAAAAAACAATAATAATAATAACAACAACATTGTAATACTAAATCGGCTGGCTAACGCATTGGGTCCTAAATGGTCCTTTTATAATAAGACAACAGAGGGGATCGGATGCGTCCGGGAGGGGATAGGTTGGTCACGACCCCGGCACACGGGGCCTCGGCACGCCCGGGATTCGAACCAGCGACCCTCTGATCACGTTGACAGCGCTGGAGCCGGATACAACCGTTCCACACACAACCGAGGGAGGTCATGTGTCAGGCCTCTTTAACGTGCATGGCTATTTTATTTCTGGAGGTTGTGAAGGGGGTCCGGCTGTTTTTACCCTGCGGCACATTTTTAGGACCTGTTAGGGGTGGACGATCAGAATTGGCTAAGATCAGATATTGCATTGCATTGCATATTTTTTCTGTATTATTATTATTATTATTATATTGATATTCAGATGTCCTTTATTTGTAATTTAAAGAATCAATAATACTATTTATATTGGAGCTCTGGTAGAGAGGAGGAGTAGAAGTGCAGGTGTGTGTTATATAGCTAGGTAGTCTTCAGAATAATAGTAATAAATGATAATAAAAGCTGTTAATTTGTCTGGAAATGTTATTTTAGGATGTTGTGAAGCGTGTCTGGCTATTTTTAGTTCGTGGCCTTGTATTTACAGTGAAATTTGATCCTTATTTGCCATGCTATTCCGAATTGTCCGTTCCACCTTAAATGGTGCAGCAGTTCCATTCTGGCGCCTGAGGCGCCAGAATGGAACTGCTGCACCATTTAAGGTGGAACGGACAATTCGATAAAGGCAGCTCCAGCTTCGTCATCCGCGCTGATTAAACTAATATTTAACCCCAATATAACAAAATAACCAACCCAAACACCAGCCTACACACCAACAGCCTGTCTAAACGTCTTTAACACGTTAACCAAACCCTACCCAACCTTCACGGTGATTAAAACACCCCCCTTCCGTTAGCTCCGCGGCTAACGTTAGCAACTCGGCTATTACGGTTAAACTACTGCGCCGGACGGCACAAAACTAGAGCCACGGAAACCAAACGATGTGTCCGAACAAGCCAATAAAGTCAAACGAAATGAGCAGACCTGTCATACTTCAGATTCAGACTCGGCTCTCTCACATAAACACGCACACACCGACTCCATTAGCTCCCACTTCTGCTTGCGTACATTGAGCCAACAGTCAGGACCAGCTCCTGTCTTCAACGCCTGACTCAAATTCTCAGAGGCTCAATCCCAAATCACTCTTTGCTCTGCTCCCTACATAGTGCACTAGGTAAGTCGTGCGATTTGGGCGATTTGGGACAGCCACATTGTGTATTAAGGGAGTCAGTCGTTTCAAGTGAAGCAATTGTGGCTTGTAGTAAACATCGCGCTGTAGTTTGGGTGGAGATGGTGTAGGTTTATAGAGCAGACTAGTGCACTATGTAGGGAGCGAGGAGGATTTGGGAGGTAGCCGGCTTGTGTTTATGGCAGGAATTGGCGATACCGGTTTTCTTTTCGATCCAATAACAGTGCTGATACGTTTAAAATGATATAGTAATGATATAAATATATAATTTAATTTAATGCATGTATTTATTATATAATTTATATATAATATATTAATGTTATTATAATTTTAGGACATTGTTTTTGGATTTTTTGGATGGATGGGTGGTGGTGGTGGTGGCTCAGCTGTTAAAGCTCTGGGCTATTGATGACAGGGTTGTAGGTTCGATACCCAGGCTCGGCTCAAGCTGCCACTGTGGGGCCCTTAAGCAAGGCCTTTTACCCTCTCTAGGCACTGCCCACCGCTCCAGACTGTGTGTGTGTGTGTGTGTGTTCACTGTACAGATGGGTTAAAGGCAGAGGCCAGAGATCACAGCTCAATGCTGGGGGGCTTTATACCCCTCTAGCCCACCCCTGGCATTATTAGGCAGCATGGAGCCAATAGGTTCAATATGTTGATCTGCTCCAGAGAGTCCTATTCTATTGGCAGTACTTCTTCTCTACAGGGACTAGACAAGCTGTGTGTGTGTGTGTGTGTGCATTTGTGGACTTAAAGTAGCTGTCCGCAAACATTTGGACATATAGTGTGACTGAAAGGTTGGTCAGCCGTTCTCTGTTCTGTATGCAGATGAGTCACTGTGAGACGTGGGCCGCTCCCAGTTTACACAGGAGAAGAACAGGTGGCTGAGGGAACATCTGTGTCTGAGCTCTCAGCTATATCCATAATACAAGACACGTCCTTGATCTCGATTCTCCTCGGTTTCCATGGCAATCCCATCATCTTTGTGAGATGCTCGGCACTTGAGATGGAGCGAGCGCACACCTTCACCGTTTTAAAGGAGACGAGATTGAGCGGGACAATGGGACGCAGAGCAGACGAGTGAGCAGTCTGGGAGCCGTCTGGGAGCCGTCTGGGCCAGTGAATAGGCTTTGAAAGGGAAGACCAAAAGTGTCTGTTGCCATAGTGCTGGATGTTTGGCGAGCACTATGAGCCTATAGAGGTTCTACTCTGCTGATCCCTTCACAGCTGTAGGTTGTAGATCGGGCTGTCAGTTTATTAGGTACACACTATAGGTAGACACTAGCCTTCAGAAGAGCATGAAAGGTATCGGCACTGATCCGCTTCCCTCTGGGAGACGCTTCAGGTCCATTACATCACAGACAACTCAGATCTAACTGTTCAGACTGAATTCAGATCTAACTGTTCAGACTGAATTCAGATTTGGCTCTTCAGACTGAATTCAGATCCAGCTGTTCAGACTGAATTCAGATCCAGCTGTTCAGACTGAATTCAGATCCAGCTGTTCAGACTGAATTCAGATCTAACTGTTCAGACTGAATTCAGATTTGGCTCTTCAGACTGAATTCAGATCCAACTGTTCAGACTGAATTTAGATTTGGCTCTTCAGACTAAATTCAGATCTAACTGTTCAGACTGAATTTAGATTTGGCTCTTCAGACTGAATTCAGATTTGGCTCTTCAGACCTAAATTCAGATCTAACTGTTCAGACTGAATTCAGATCTGTTTTTTCAGACTTTTTTTCGACTCTTTATACTGAATTTAGACCTGACTGTTCAGACTGATCTCAGATTTGGCTCTTCAGACTAAATTCAGATCTGGCTATTCAGACAGAACTCAGATTTGGCTCTTCATACTGAATTCAGATCTGACTGTTCAGACTGAATTTAGATCTGTTTTTTAGACTAAATTAAATTCTGTCTCTTCAGACTGCATTCAGATCTGACTGTTCAGATTTGGCTCTTTATACTGAATTCAGATCTGACAGTTCAGACTACATTAAATTCTGTCTCTTCAGACTGAATTCAGATCTGACCATTCAGACTGAATTCAATTCTGGCTCTTCAGACTTAATTCAGATTGGGCTGTTCAGACTGAATTTAGTTTCTGCACCATTAAGACAGACACAAATAAATAACGCTGCATAACCATATTAGTGTAAAATCCTGTAGCATTATTCTACCGCCTCAGTCCACATACTTCTACACCTTCAGACACTCACCTTGTCCAGAAATGCATGTGTGCTAGTGCACCTCCTAAGTGTAGGGGGAGCCCAAGAGCAAGGCACTTCAATTCTCGCATAATGCTGCTTTAAAGTAAGTACGTTATTTATAGACAAAACAAGTTAGCAAAAATAAATAAATAAATGACAAAAATAAGGTGTTTATTTTTATTAAGTATATCTTATATAAATGAGACACACACAATCCTGAAAATAATAAATAATAAGATTTGAAGCTTAAAAACATAATTTATTTGGTAATATTTTGGATTTTCCAATACAGATATGTGATGTATTGATGAAAAATGAGTTTAAGTAGTTTATTATTTATTTAAGAAATAGCATTTTCTCATCGCATGTCAACAAAAATGCCTCACTTTCTAGCTTTAAGCTTTTTAAATATGACATCAAATGTTGAGGTCACAAACTGCACCCTGTTTTTAAGGCCGGCTTTTCTGAACATATGAACAGTTTGGACTGTGAACCCACTGTAAATCTAAAAGGTTAGGAAATGTGAGGTTTTGGTGCACACGCATGGCCCTTTAAGTATCACTGCTGCAGCTTTGCTTTAGCATTTGAATCTGCGCATGGCTAGTGGTACCCCCTGAGACCCCCTCCCCTGCATCCCTCACGATGCTCTCTGAAGGTAGGCACTAAACTCCCATCGAGAGCTTCTGTGGGTTGTTGTGGTAGCATGCATGATGCTGAGGCTACAGCAGGACGAGGAGTAGCCCCGAACAAGGTCACGACGCCTTTAAGTGGCTGATGGACATGGCGATGTGAGGCTGGCCCGGTTGATCAGGTGATGATGACCTTAATCTACAACGAGTGTTAGATCAGGGATGGTCTCCCAGCCTAACGGGTTGCTGTGTGTGTGTGTGTTACAGGGATAGGGCAGCGTGGACGGACCGTGTATATTGCATATGCTAGAGTTGGAGTGGAAGGTGGGAGGAAAAGGTGGGTTTTTTTTGTTGCTGTGGTGTGGAAATAACTGTGGGGTGAATGTAGAGCATATACTGAAGGTTTGGAGTCTTAATTTGCAGCGAATCGTCTTAATTTGTCCGGCTGAAATTCGATTTTTCCGTTCCACCTTAAATGCTACAGCGGTCCCATTCTAGCGGCTCTGGCACCTGGATGCAACTGCTGCATCATTTAAGGTGGACCGGACAAATTAAAACACCGAGCCCAAATCAGCCTTATTCGCGTGCATTTCTGTGATGTTGTGGTCTGGCATTGTTCTGCACGGTGTTCTGCACCCTTAAGCAACATTTCCATGCATTTTAATTATTTACAATTTTATTTATTTATGCAAATTTCAATCCATCTCACTCTAAAGCATGCAACTACCGTGCATGCCATAGCGCAATAACGTGCTCTCGTGTCTTCCCAGGCTTGTTTACTGTTTATTTGTTTATTTATTCGCTTCGACATGAGCACGCGGGCTGAGCGTGGATGGAGCGCGTGAACGCCGTGGAGCTCCGCGAGCTGGGCCGGGACGGAGGCGCGCGACATGGCCGCCACGCCGCGGGCATCGACAACGCCACCTTCGTGGGGGAAGAAGAGGACGAGGAGGATGAGGAGGAAAGGCGCAAGCACCAGCCCAAGCCCCAACCCGAACCCGAGCTCATGCACGAGCCCCGACCCGAACCCGAGCTGGAGCTGGAGCTCGAGCTCGTGCACCAGCCCCAACCCCAGCCCGTGGACTACGGCTTCGTGTGCGCGCTCGTGCTGCTAGTCAGCGGCATCCTGCTGGTGGTGGTCGCCTACACCATCCCGAGGGAGGCGCGCGTGAACCCCGAGCAGGTGAGCGCGCGCCAGATGGAGAAGCTGGAGATGTGGTACGCGCGCCTGGGCGCGCACCTCGACCAGTGCATCATCGCCGGGCTCGGGTTGCTCACGCTGGGCGGGATGCTGCTGTCCGTGCTGCTCATGGCCTCCATCTGCCGGGGGGAGCTGCACCGGCGGAGGACTCTGGCCGGCTCGGGGAGAGCCATGAAGTCGTACGGCTCGATAAACATGAGGATGAGGCAGCTGGCGGAGGGAGACGGGAGGGACACGCTGGTGGAGTGCGAGGCGGCGCAGGCCGGACCACACAGCCAGTAGAAGTGGTAGCAGCACGGTTCCTGGACCTGGATTAACGGGGTGGTTCTGGTGACCCTGGTGTGAGCACTCACTGGGGGGTTTGGTTATGGGCGCCTGAGTTTGAATGAATTGAGAGAAAATAGTTCCTCGTTTTGGGCAGAATTACAAATCCATGCAGATGTAGAGCAGTATCCCAGTATATGTCATATATAAATACAGATATCAATAAGATCGGCCATTATTTTGACCTATAATGACCTGTACAAAACAGTTCAGACCATCACGAATTCCATGCTGGTTTGAGCTGGTCTGGTGCTGGTCGTGCTGGATGGCCCGTGTACCAAAACACAGCATAGACCAGCATTAATTGCTGGACAGACCGTGTTTCAAAACAGGAAACCCTGAAGAGAAATCTGACCTCTATACTGGTCTGAGCTGGATGATGCTGAGATAGACCAGTATACCAGGCGCTGGGTTAGACCAGTATACCAGTATTCAGAACACACTGGCGGTTTATGCTGTTTGTGTTTTTGTAGGAAAGCCAAAAGTAGACCGGCATGAAATTCTGCCTGGATCACACCATGAATTACTGGTCGACCAGTATACCAGGCGCTGAGTTAGACCAGTATACCAGGCGCTGAGTTAGACCAGTATACCAGGCGCTGGGTTAGACCAGTATACCAGGCGCTGGGTTAGACCAGTATACCAGGCGCTGAGTTAGACCAGTATACCAGGCGCTGAGATAGACCAGTATACCAGATGCTGAGTTAGACCAGTATACCAGGCGCTGAGATAGACCAGTATACCAGATGCTGAGTTATACCAGTATACCAGGCGCTGGGTTAGACCAGTATACCAGGCGCTGGGTTAGACCAGTATACCAGGCGCTGAGTTAGACCAGTATACCAGGCGCTGGGTTAGACCAGTATACCAGGCGCTGAGATAGACCAGTATACCAGGCGCTGGGTTAGACCAGTATACCAGATGCTGAGATAGACCAGTATACCAGGCGCTGAGTTAGACCAGTATACCAGATGCTGAGATAGACCAGTATACCAGGCGCTGGGTTAGACCAGTATACCAGGTGCTGAGATAGACCAGTATACCAGGCGCTGGGTTAGACCAGTATACCAGATGCTGAGATAGACCAGTATACCAGGCGCTGGGTTATACCAGTATACCAGGCGCTGGGTTAGACCAGTATACCAGGCGCTGAGATAGACCAGTATACCAGGCGCTGGGTTAGACCAGTATACCAGGCGCTGAGATAGACCAGTATACCAGGCGCTGAGTTAGACCAGTATACCAGGCGCTGAGATAGACCAGTATACCAGGCGCTGGGTTAGACCAGTATACCAGGCGCTGAGTTAGACCAGTATACCAGGCGCTGAGATAGACCAGTATACCAGGCGCTGGGTTAGACCAGTATACCAGGCGCTGAGTTAGACCAGTATACCAGGCGCTGAGATAGACCAGTATACCAGATGCTGAGTTATACCAGTATACCAGGCGCTGAGTTAGACCAGTATACCAGGCGCTGAGATAGACCAGTATACCAGGCGCTGGGTTAGACCAGCATACCAGGCGCTGGGTTAGACCAGTATACCAGGTGCTGAGATAGACCAGTATACCAGGCGCTGGGTTAGACCAGTATACCAGGCGCTGAGTTAGACCAGTATACCAGGCGCTGGGTTAGACCAGCATACCAGGCGCTGGGTTAGACCAGTATACCAGGTGCTGAGATAGACCAGTATACCAGGCGCTGAGTTAGACCAGTATACCAGATGCTGAGTTAGACCAGTATACCAGGCGCTGAGTTAGACCAGTATACCAGGCGCTGAGATCCAAGTCCGATCGGTCAGACAGGTCGTTGTTTTGGTTAACCCAGTAGCTGGGTCGTGCTGGTGGTCTGGTGCTGGTCATGCTGGGTGACCAACTGTGATGCAGTCAGATTCAGAGTTCTGTACATTAACCCTATTGTAAGTTGGTCTAATCTGGTTTTAGCTGATCTGATCTGGACTGGTGCTGGTTCAGACCAGTACCAGCATTCAAAACACTGTGCTGTATTTTGCTGTGTCCAGGTGAAAATCTCAAGAAAACAGGTCTGTGACCAAGGAACCCCTAGATGGGTTTGACCAGCATGAATTCCTGCTTTGACCACCAGACCAGCATCAGAACAGCATTCGGATCAGAATAACCCAAAATTGACTTCCATGCTGGTGTGAGATGGTTTTATTCTGGTCTGGTACTGATTCAGTACACCAGTATTCAGGTCATGCTGGTTTTGCTGGTGACCAGTTATGCTGGTCTATGCTGTGTTATTTGAAAGGGAAAATTCAGAATATTGAAAACACGTCAGCAAAATACGTTTGTTTCAGGACAGTTATTTTTACCGGACGAAGTTTCGTAGTAAGAGATTACATTTTCTCCCTCTGTTCTAAAAGTGACGGGCCCTCGCTGTGCTGCTCAGGCGCCCGTGGCTTTTGCTGGGCAGTGAACCGACGGGAGGATGGAAGGGTTCACTGTTGAGGACTGAAACACTATAACAAGGCTGACACTATATAGTGCACTATTTACTGTATCTAATAGGGCGCGGCACGGCGCAGCTAACGCCTGTGCTGTGTTTGGAATGGTTCACTAGCTCCCTCGTTCTTTATTCACTATGTAGTGTGAACTGACTGCAGAATGGAACGACTGAAACACTCATTATTGAGGATTTCGAACACGGTTCACTAAAAGGGAGCGATTTTGAAGGTTAGAAAAGCAGCACACATTAATGTAGAGGTGAAAACGAATGCGTGTCACCTCCTCCTAAAGGGTCCATATCATTTAAAACCCATATTTATTTGCTTTTCTGAAATGTTACAGTTTTATATAGTGTATAAATGTGGCTAACGTTCTTAAACGCACCATAAACTCTAATATAGTACTATATTATTAGTCATTTTGAGGTATGCAGCAGTTTAGCCCTGTCCATTCACACAGAAGTTGCCTAGACTGCTTTAAGAAAAAGCCACAACACATGCCAACCAAAATAAGAAAGGAGACCATTTACATACACCAGTCTTAAAGGCAAAAAAACAGCTGGTTTAATTATTAAATGTTTAATAAATGAAAAGATTAATGCGAGGTTAGAAAGTGGTTATTTTAATAGTAATTACACATGAGGATTTGGGGTTTCAGGCTGCTCTGTAGGCTGACCAGTGCTTTAAATCCCCGAGCGCTGCCAGGAGGGCTTCTAGATTAGTTGTTGTACTGGGGGACACACACAGAATTTAAAGGGGCACAGCTGTACCCCTCTGCTTGCCCAATATTATTACCTGATAACATGATTTATTTTTGCTTTGCTTTGCTTTGCTTAAAAACAAAAAAGCATTATGGGAAATGTAGTGCTTGTAGTGAATTTCCGGGACTAATGACACACCCGGCCTGAGTTCCACTTGCATCATATATACATGGGGTTCTGGACCAAAAACATAATTCATAAATATTCTTTAAAACATGACAGTTTCCCACCGTTCTTCATCATTTAGAATAAACAGACTGTGTCTTTAAGACTGATAAACATAAATGAGCTCTGTTCTGATTGGCTGACTTCCTCATTCCAAAAGCATTCCGGGCTGAAACACCCCTTATAACTTCAGTGTGAGTGGGAGGGGCTAAACTGCTGTGGAGTGATGTCGGTTTTTGTGACATCACAAAAACAAGAATCTAGATTTTTTATTATATATATATATTGTTTTATTATATATTTATATAGAGATGGCTGTTTTTTGTGAAATGGACCCTTTAATGTGTTTAAAATGCCAGTGAAAGATAAACACTCTGCACTGCATTACTGTGTTTTCTGCAGTTCACACTGCATTGAGGGTCTTTGAAACTATAAAGGGGGTCAGGGTCACGAGAGTTAATTTGAACACCACTATAGAGCACTGTATATTTCTCTGAATGGGAGCGATTCTGAACACAGCCTCAGACTGCACTGTAATGCCAGTGCTGATTCACTACTGAACATCCTGTAGGGTTAGCATTAATGTACATCAGCATAGAAGATGAAGGATAATAAAATCAGAGAGAGCGAGGGGGGGGGGGGGGGGGGGGTCTATAATACGGACAAATGAACGTACTGATGGGAAGCACAATAGTCAACCTCGATAAAGACGTAGTGTATCGCAACATGCTGCAAAACAAAACGCCGTTAGCTTCTTTATAAAACTTGAAACGGCGTCTCTTTAATCTAAAACCTTATAAAAGAAAATATGTGAAAGCTGTATGTATAAAAAAAAACATTATTATCGTCCAAGGATAGCCTACAACATGCCTTAAACTGTATGTCTATGTATATTGTGAACGCAGCGGGATTGGACTTGCTTCTTTGTAAACTGTGAGGTTTAGTTTGTGTCATGGAAGCCTTTACCATGTACAGTACTGCGTATGAATATAGACTACTGCAATTACTGCTTTATACGTTGTCATATCCAGAAATCCAGCTTTTATAGGTATACACACTGGTGCAGTCAAGAGGAATAACTTGAAATCATGATATTATATTGTATCATATTGAAATATACACTGAAATAATCTCAGTCACAGTAGTAACCTGCACTCCGAACAATGCTCCACCTCCAGCGATGTTGGTGTTATAGTACAGAACTCACCCTGTACACGATAGCAAATACTCAATAGGGAAGGGAGACTCTAACTGGTATTCTTCAGAGCAGGGGAGCCCAAACCGTTTATCCCAGGAGGCCAAAGCGCAGTATTTGGGATTGCAGTGAGTGATGCACTGATTTGGGGTCCAGTGCAATTTTGTGGGGTCCAATATCCCATATTTTCATTGTCCATATTGTGCAGAAGGTGATCTAAACATGCATCTCGAATGAAAGTATTTTGTTACAAAAACGTAAAAGCATTAAACAAACGTTATATACACCTTCTATCAGCCATAACATTAAAACCAGACAGTTGACGTGAACAGCATTGATGATCTGGGTCCAGTGGCTCCTGTTAAGAGGTGGATCTACATATCAGGCAACGAGTAAACAGTCAGTTCTTGATGGTAAAAGGAAAAATGGACAAGCGTACAAATCTGAGATACCAAACTGTGATGTTCTAGACAATGACTGGGTCGGAACATCTCTAGAACATCTCCAGAACATCAGCAAGCAGGTCTTCTGGGTTGTTTTCGGTATGCAGTGGTCAGCACCACCTACCAAAAGTGGAAGAAGGACAACCAGTGAACCGACAAAAGGCTCTTGGGTGCCAAATGCTCATTGATGCTCATAGGGGTCCCATGGAGGACCATGCCTGTTTTTTTCCAGCACAAAGGTGGTTTTAATGTTATGGCTGATTGGTGAATGCATTGCAGATTATCTGTCAAATGTATAGTTGGTCATGAAGGCCCCACCTTACAGGACTTAAAGGATCTGCCTTTTATGTCTGAAGGTGTCCAGATACCACAGGGCACCTTCAGAGATCTTGACGTGTCAGAGCTGTTTTGGGAGCACAAAGGGGACATAGACGATATAAGACAGGTGGTTCTAATGTTATGGCTGATTGGTGTATATAGTTGTATGCAAAGGTTTGAGCAGTCTTGAATTGCATTGTTGTGAGTAAGTCACATCCTCTAGAGAGACACACTTCTGTATGCTTTAATACACACTTACTGTTTATTTTCTGAATTTAAATTTAATCTGGAAAGAAAAACATGAAATTTGGCTCCTTTTGCCACGGTTTATTATTTAAGTTTAAGTGGTTAAATCCAGTAAATGAATAGAAATTGATTTAGAGGGTGCACAAACTTTTGCACGCAACTGTATAAACTGCATAAAATATGTTGCGAGCGAGATGTGGGTTAGGATGACTTTCTGGTGGGCCAAATCAAACGTCCTCGTTGGTCAGTTCTGGCCGTGCTTTGGGCAGCTCTGCTGTAGAGAATACCATCATCACCAGCTTGGAGACAGTTGTTCAGCTCATGGCTTTATTAACGGAGACTCTACTGCACACCTGAGGTTCTGTGGAGAACAGCTGGAACACCTGGCTGCGCTGTACCTTCAGTCAGGTTGAAGCAGTTCCTATTTTAGCCAGAAGCACAGCAGGGTTGTTTGCAGTAGAGGAGGAATTCTGGGAACTGCGATAAGGCAACTGCTAGACACACAGGAGAGATGATACCAGAACCAGAGTCCAGAGTCAGTGGAAAGTGATCAACACTAGACGTTCAGGAAGGTGTGCAGGAAGCACTGGAACTGTTTTGAAGCTGGGACTTAATCGCAATTTGAGAAGCACATAAGCATATAGCTATTTATTACACAACATGTCCAAAAGTATCCAGACACCTAGACACCAGCATAGGCTAGAGAGGTATAAAGCCCCCCCTCAGCATTCAGTGGAACTGTTTTCTCTGGAAAGATGGTGGTGCTCCATCCAGTACCTTTGAGGACCTTCAGAACCTGCCCTCACTGATGCTCTCAGTCTTGTGGGGCTGAATTCACTCAAATCCTCCTTACAGTAATGTTCCAGCATCCAGTGTAAAGCTCTCCTGGAAGAGTAGAACAGGGTGCAAACTCTTTATTAATACCGTTGATTTCTGAAGAAATGCAGGAACGGCAGGTGTCCACATACTTTTGGACATGTAGTGTGTGGAATGTAAGATGCTGAACATGGAACATTTAGAACAGCGGATCATCAGCTCTGATGAGTAATAATAATAAACTATAGGTGCTGTAGAGCTCTCAGTCAGACGCTAATCCTTCAGTTCCAGATGTTGAAGAATTTAATGGTTTATTCTGCGACGGGAACAGAACTGACCTTCAGATTTTCAGACTTCCAGAGTGTCTCATGACTGCTTGTGGTTAGTTTGAGGAAATATGGACAGCTGGACATGAGAAAAGCTACTCTATATATAATGCTATAGTGCAATAGTTTGATCAGACGTTATGAATAGTTGATGCTGTGACTGTAAATAAGTCACATCCTCTACAGAGACACACTTACTGTTCATTTATTAAAATTATAGTGTGAATTTTATTTTTTTCCAAACTCTTAGAAGGTCAGGCGAGGTCAATCATACAATATTTCCACAATACGGCCTGGCGTATTTGCTTAGGGAGGCTCAAATAAGCCCTGTGCTGGTATCGGTATGAGTCTGTCTGATCATGTGACCCTGAGGAAGTTTCTCATTACCGGCTGCAGAGGAGACTGCACTGAACTTCACTGTAGAGAAACTGACCCACTTTGATCTCTGTACAATGGAGGTGAATATGTCGCCATGACTACAATACAGATACAGCCCATAATGTCTAATAATCTCCTATTCAAACCCACCAGTGCAGCTACACGAGTCTTCTGAGTTTTATATGGAGTGATGATGATGATGATGATGATGGTAAAATAGTGAATAGAGAATCTCAACTAATGCAGTTCTCTTTAGGGACTACTTTCTGTAGCTGCACTACACCCTGCAGCATGTATCCCTCCACCATTTTAATGATCTGATTTTAAAAGCAGGTTCTAGAGTAGAACAGTGTCTCAGGCATCAGGCAGCGTCTTCATCACCATTAGGTGAAGAACTTTCTGTGAGGAGCTTTTCTTATTAGTCTGCTTCCAGAGTCAGTTTAATTATGCAGAAAATGGTGGAAAACTGGTGGAATTGTCCTTTAAAAGCTGAAAGTCAGTTCTGTTCCCGTTGGCACCCGTGAGCACAGAGCAATACGTAGTGGGTGCAGTTATTTAAAGAGCATTTTAAAGAATATTCAAAGCTTTATCAGCAAAATATGGCCTCCGACAGTTCTCCACAGGGTCGTATTTTGTAGGTGGATTATTTTAACGTCATATGGCAGTACTAGAACTATAAATATTGTGTGAATGTACAGATTGTTAACGTCAGACTTTCTACTTGGTGGAGTAAGATTTATAAAACCGCTGTAATGTAATCGGAGTATAATGTAATCCTGATTTATTACCCTTGAAGAATTCTTCTGATATTAACTTGCACTGCTTGACGTATCACTGGGGGCTGTATTGATTCAGTGAATTGGTGTATGTGTAATTACTAGATTTATCTTTGCCCCCCTGTCCACAATCTTATTTCACTGCTTTGCCCGGCTGTAATGAAAAGGTATCTGTGATGGATGAACTGGCAGATGGCTGTAATATTGATTGTAATGTGAAAGTAGAAGAGGAGCAGCAGTCGAATGTTGTTGTTAATCAGAATTCTGTTTACTGAATGTTGTATTATAGAGACTATAGAGGCTAGAAGGATGTTTCTATAATGCACCGATCCTGAGCACACTGACCTTATAACCTCAATTACTGTAGACTGACACCCTTCACCCACTCAGCTCCAGACCAGACCATACAAACATACGAACGCACTCGAGCAGCACTGGATATACAGTGATATTAAGAAATCCTCCGGTCCATCTCTGTGGGCAGCATCGTCCACTCAGTAGACGGTCAGCTATCTGCACTCAGGACTGGAAAAGCCTTTGATTCACAACTCATTTCTAATAGAGGGCAGTGGGCAGGTGCTCAGATCCGAGGTGGCCTTTCAGATTTAAAATAAGGAATTTAAAAAAGTCTAAATATCTAATTGTTCCTCATTTTAAGAATATAACAGTCATATGCAAAAGTTTGTGCACCCCTGTTGTAATTCCATGTGTGGTTAATGTCACAGTTCTGTACATTTTAATATGCTATTACCAATTAGACTGATAAACTAACGCACCTAAGAGAAATGAAAACAAAATGTGACGTATTTAAAAGTTACGGCCAATTTTACAGGTTACATTTTACTGCCAGCATTCTAATAAAAACTGGGTCTGAAGTGGGAAGAAACTCAGTGATGTCCAAACTTTTGCATTAGACTTAAAAAAAAAAAAAAACATTTATAAAATTATTAAAAAATTATATATATAGGGGGTTCTGAGTGGTCCAGTGGACTAAGGCCTTGCCACTATTATTTGATGATCACTGGTGTGATGCTGGTCAGCGTCGGTGTCTTTCCTCCGAGTGCGCTGGCTGCCTAGTTGGAAAAGAGGCAGTGGCTGGCTTCATGTATATTCAAGGAGACTAAACCCTCCTAGTGTTGGGGTTAGGGCTGGGCAATACGATAAAAATACTATATCACCATATTTATTCGCGATACATGATATTTATCACCATACATATAATCACAGACTAAAAACTTCAGTAGCGACAGATTCTTATAAACTACTATTCAGATCCTCTCCTGTACTGAATACAGTGATTTATACTCTATAACATCTGCTGCTCTTCATCTAATGAACCCAGTCTAATTACACTAATTAGACTGGGTTAATTAGTAATGAAACCTGCAGCTGATCAGTGTTTATTAACACTAACAGTCTCCTCCATATGATCAGAAAAGTATACTGTTATCACCATAACAAAATTTATCACAATATGATCAAATATCATCATATTGCCCAGCTCTAGTTGGGGACTTGCATAACTGGCCTTCCAAATTGGGTAGAAAAATGGACTAAAATTATAAACAATATATATTTAAAAATAATAATATAGAAATAAATAGAAATATATTAATATACAGTTAATACAGAAATAAATTAAGCAGTGAAATTCAGTCAAATGCAAAAGCTTACCCCTGGCTTGAACCTTCAACCTCCCATTGACAGCGTCTGCACTTACAGACCCTGTAAGTCGCCAGTTCAATATACGGTGATGCCACAGCCATCCGTCAGTGTCCAGGAGGCCCAGACAGCATAATTGTCCTCTCTCTCTCTCTCTTTGGGTGTGTGGGATGGTCCTCCTGGACATTGATAAACTGGGTTAATAATTGGGGTTTAAAAGATAATTCTGTATTTTAAGCATTATTCCGTAACTCAAGTGGAAGCATCTGTAATGTAAACTGTCCTAGAATTACTTAAAATAAGTAAAAATGTCTGCAAACATATTAAATATATTACATAGTCTTATTTATTTATTATTTGCAAAATGATCTAAAAATATTAGGCAATATATCATTGTTGCATCAGTGTAGGTGTATTGTGAAAGGGTGTAGCACAGTTTGGGAGTAGAGACACTGTTTAGGTGTCAGGAGTGTTAGGGGTGATGGATTAGGGTCTGAACTGCTTCCCAGCCTGAGCAGGGCTGGGTACCCTTACACCTACCTTTGTTGAGTATACGTGTAAAATAGCAATGGCCTGTTAGCATAATGTACAAAAATGTGATCATGCTGATTGGCCATCACTGTCAGCTGTGTAGGGGGTTGGTGAAGCATCCCTGTTGATTTTCCCAAAGTCTTAATTATCAGTAGCATAACAGCAAACAACTGAGCCCTGCATGCTGACTAAGCCCAAATACCGTTTCTAGCTCTACCACAGCACATGAAGGGCTTCAAAAGTAGCTTGAGCGTGCTAGAGCCAGACACACACTGCAATGAGCCGTGCATCGGTCCGGATGTCTGGATGTCTGCAACCGTACGAAAGTTATCACTCCCAAAGTATGCATGATATAATAGCCTGTATTACAGCGAGGAAAGGCTAATTTAAGGGTGCAGAGATGAAAACGTCCTAATTTAGGTTTAATACAAACAAAAACACACATGCAAACGTACAGAGCCGTACACCTATTCACCTATTCTCAACGTACCTATGGGCAAACTGTAACTTCATGCTGCTGCTAATCTGTGAATATTCTCTGAGAGTCTGGTGTGGACGCGAAGGCACTTTAGCAGAAGTGACGTCGCTCTAGTCCTGCAGAAGCTCGGTGGTGTATACAGTACCTGCAAGTGCCACTGACTGTTGTTTTATTGGTTTGTCACTTTTGCTTTGTCTCAGACTGAGCGCAGTCGTGAGCAGAGGTGTTGGCGCTGCATGTGTACCGTGTTGTTCGTCGTGAGTTTATGGGGTCTGTAACCTGTACGTTTGGGGGAAATGTAACGGCTTGGTTTTATAATCCTTTGAGTGAAATAAATCTTTTGTTGCTGTTGTTGTTTTTAATTGGACTGATTGATTCTTTTGTTTATTTAAGCTGAGAGTTTTAGTGTTGGGAGACTGCGGCCTACATTTATGCTGCAAACAATGGCAAAGCCTATTAGTGAGTACAATCAGATCTAACACCCAACCAAAGCAAAAATCTGCAAAACACACAAACACCCATAAGACACATAATTTAGCAACACCCGAACAACTAACTATGCAACCACCTGGAATACCATAGCAACATTCACCACACTCCTGACCCACCATCACATCTACAGTACACTCCTGACTGATCCACCATCACATCTACAGTACACTCCTGACTGACCCACCATCACATCTACAGTACACTTCTGACCCACCATCACATCTACAGTACACTCCTGACTGACCCACCATCACATCTACAGTACACTCCTGACTGACCCATCATCAAATCTACAGTACGCTCCTGACCCACCATCACATCTACAGTACACTCCTGACCCACCATCTCATCTACAGTACACTCCTGACCCACCATCACATCTACAGTACACTTCTGACCCACCATCATATCTACAGTACACTCCTGACTGACCCACCATCACATCTACAGTACGCTCCTGACTGACCCACCATCACATCTACAGTACACTCCTGACTGACCCATCATCACATCTACAGTACGCTCCTGACCCACCATCACATCCACAGTACGCTCCTGACCCACCGTCACATCTACAGTACACTCCTGACTGACCCACCATCACATCTACAGTACACTCCTGACCCACCATCACATCTACAGTACACTCCTGACTGACCCACCATCACATCTACAGTACACTCCTGACCACCATCACATCTACAGTACTCTCCTGACTGACCCACCATCACATCTACAGTACACTCCTGACTGACCCACCATCACATCTACAGTACACTTCTGACCCACCATCATATCTACAGTACACTCCTGACTGACCCACCATCACATCTACAGTACGCTCCTGACTGACCCACCATCACATCTACAGTACACTCCTGACTGACCCATAATCACATCTACAGTACTCTCCTCACTGACCCACCATCACATCTACAGTACGTTCCTGATGGACACACCATCACATCTACAGTACACTCCTGACTGACCCACCATCACATCTACAGTACACTTCTGACCCACCACCATATCTACAGTACACTCCTGACTGACCCACCATCACATCTACAGTACGCTCCTGACTGACCCACCATCACATCTACAGTACACTCCTGACTGACCCATAATCACATCTACAGTACGCTCCTGACCCACCATCACATCCACAGTACACTCCTGACCCACCATCACATCTACAGTACACTCCTGACTGACCCACAATCACATCTACAGTACGCTCCTGACTGACCCACCATCACATCTACAGTACACTCCTGACCACCATCACATCTACAGTACTCTCCTGACTGACCCACCATCACATCTACAGTACGCTCCTGATGGACACACCATCACATCTACAGTACTCTCCTCACTGACCCACCATCACATCTACAGTACACTCCTGACTGACCCACCATCACATCTACAGTACACTCCTGACCCACCATCATATCTACAGTACACTCCTGACTGACCCACCATCACATCTACAGTACACTCCTGACTGACCCATCATCAAATCTACAGTACGCTCCTGACCCACCATCACATCTACAGTACACTCCTGACCCACCATCACATCTACAGTACACTTCTGACCCACCATCATATCTACAGTACACTCCTGACTGACCCACCATCACATCTACAGTACGCTCCTGACTGACCCACCATCACATCTACAGTACACTCCTGACTGACCCATCATCACATCTACAGTACGCTCCTGACCCACCATTACATCCACAGTACGCTCCTGACCTACCGTCACATCTACAGTACACTTCTGACCCACCATCATATCTACAGTACACTCCTGACTGACCCACCATCACATCTACAGTACGCTCCTGACTGACCCACCATCACATCTACAGTACGCTCCTGACCCACCATCACATCCACAGTACGCTCCTGACTGACCCACCATCACATCTACAGTACACTCCTGACCCACCATCACATCTACAGTACACTCCTGACTGACCCACAATCACATCTTCAGTACGCTCCTGACTGACCCACCATCACATCTACAGTACGCTCCTGACTGACCCACCATCACATCTACAGTACGCTCCTGACTGACCCACCATCACATCTACAGTACACTCCTGACCACCATCACATCTACAGTACTCTCCTGACTGACCCACCATCACATCTACAGTACGCTCCTGATGGACACACCATCACATCTACAGTACTCTCCTCACTGACCCACCATCACATCTACAGTACACTCCTGACTGACCCACCATCACATCTACAGTACACTCCTGACCCACCATCATATCTACAGTACACTCCTGACTGACCCACCATCACATCTACAGTACGCTTCTGACCCACCATCACATCTACAGTACACTCCTGACCCACCATCACATCTACAGTACACTTCTGACCCACCATCATATCTACAGTACACTCCTGACTGACCCACCATCACATCTACAGTACGCTCCTGGCTGACCCACCATCACATCTACAGTACACTCCTGACTGACCCATCATCACATCCACAGTACGCTCCTGACCCACCATCACATCTACAGTACACTCCTGACTGACCCACCATCACATCTACAGTACACTCCTGACCCACCATCACATCTACAGTACACTCCTGACTGACCCACCATCACATCTACAGTACACTCCTGACCCACCATCTCATCTACAGTACACTCCTGACTGACCCACCATCACATCTACAGTACACTCCTGACCCACCATCTCATCTACAGTACACTCCTGACTGACCCACCATCACATCTACAGTACACTCCTGACCCACCATCACATCTACAGTACACTCCTGACTGACCCACCATCACATCTACAGTACACTCCTGACTGACCCACCATCACATCTACAGTATGGTATACAAATAATATAGAGATGAACTCGAGTGAATTCTACACACACCTCAGACATCACACACTGTTATGGTACAGAAATGAATCATTCTTTATTAAAGCCCATGTGGGGGCGGGTCATTGTCTGATTGGTGGGAAAATTGGTAGTCGATGTTGCTATGGGAACATCTATGAGAAGATGGCCAACAGCACAGTCTACTGGAACCAGTTTAACTGCATTCAAAATGTTTACTGTGTGTTGGGTCATGACCAGTCCTCCCCTACAGTACAGTACACTGTAGTGTTACGGCCCAGTTCATGGTTGCTGGGAGCACCCTGAGCATTATGGGAGCATTATGAGGATGTTTTCACACATGAAGGCAATCACTTATTATAGCAAACAGTGTATGGCATCTCACTCATCAGAATCGCAGTGATATTTTCTCCATACTGTGCAGATCTGCACAAGGTCTGCATCCCCACACAGCTGCTCTTTAGCTGATAAGGAAGAAGTCTGCGCTATAAAAACCCGCAAAGTCACCTTCAGCACGCGGCACGCCAGGGGGACGGGACAGTGACGTTCCAGATGGCAGCGCCTCACAAATCTGTGAAGAGACGTTTAACTAGAGTCGTGTGTGTTTGCCTAAAATACGAGCAGACAGCTTGGATTATTGCCTACGACTCCTGCCAGGTTCAGTCTGAGAGGTCCGTATGAAAGTCCGACAGAAACATCAGCAAAATCCATCTTCTGCTCTTCAGCCCTGAGAACACAGCAGAGCATCTGGCCAAAATACTGAAGCAACCATGTGTTCTAAAGTTTGTGGACACCCCTTCTAATGAATGTATTCAACTACTTTAAGTTGCACCCATTGCTGACAAAAATGTGCAAATGCACACACACACAGCTTGTCTAGTACCTGTAGAGAAGAAGTACTGCCAATAGAATAGGACTCTCTGGAGCAGATCACCATCTTGAAGCTATTGACACCATGCTGCCTAATGCGAGGCGTGGGCTAGAGGGGTATAAAGCCCCCCAGCATTGAGCTGTGGAGCAATGGAAGAACTGTGTTCTCTGGAATGATGGTGGAGGAGCTCCATCCAGTACTTTTGGAATGAGTTGAGGAGATGAGGATGAAGTAATGCTCTTGTTGCTGAATGCAATCAAATCCTCACAGCAATGCTCCTCCAGAATCTAGTAGAAAGTCTTCTTTTCTGGTCAGTAGAGACAGCTAGTCCAACAAAAGCAGGAGAAACTATTTTTAATACCTTTGATTTCAGAAGAAACAGTGAGCAGGCAGGTGTCCCAATACGTTTGTCCATCCAGTATATATGTAATGGTCAGGTGTCTACATATTTTTGGCCACAGAGTACCTAAGGACAGGTGCAGAGGCAGCACATGAAGTGCAGGTGTGAAACAGTGGTTAATTGGGTCAGTGTATGGAGGATGTTGGAAAGGGTTCAGCTGGATGCTGGAGAGCAGCAGTGTGTTCAGGTATCTGATCACCTCAGGGAAGAAGCTGTTGGGGATTCTGTTGCTGGTGGAACAGATGATCCGGTATCCTGTTCCAGATGATGGGAGGCTCCAAAGGTGAGAGGGGTCGTTCACCATGCTGGTTGCCTTGCGGGCGCAGCATTTTTGGAAGGTGGTGTCAGTGGTGGGTAGAGAGATCTCAAAGGTCTTCTCAGCTGTCATTACAATCCACTACAGGGTTCTGTGGTCTGCAACACTGCAGTTCCCACAACAGACACTGAGGCAGCTGGTCAGGATATACTTGACTGTCCCCTTGAAGAAGTAGTGAGGATGGAAGGAGGCAGAGGAGGATTGCTTGGGTTTTACACATTTCTCACAAACAGACATTCACAATTACAGTAATTAGTTATAAGACTATTTGGACAAAAGTATTGGGACACCTGCTCATTCATTATTTCTTCTCAAATCAAGGCTATTAAAAACGTAAAAGTAACTGTCTCGACAGTCCAGTACAAGATTTTGGAGCAAGAGCATTGCTGTGAAAATTTGATTGCATTCAGTGACTAGCATTAGTAAAGTCAGGATGTTGGATGATGATCACCACCCCACATTTCCAACTCCCCAACTTATCCCATCAAAAGTTCCTGATGGAGCTCCACCACCATCATTCCAGAGAACACTGGAAGCTCAATTCTGGGGGGCTTTATACCCCTCTAGCCCACGCCTGGTATTAGTCCTATTCTATTGGCAGTACTTTCTCGACAGGGACTAGACAAGCTGTGTATGTGCATTTGCACATCTGTGTCAGCAATATGTGCAGTTTTAAGTAACTGAATGCATTCATTAAAAGGGGTGTCCACAAACATTTGGACACACAGAGCATCACTGCTTAATGAGCTTTACTCGTTAATGTAGAGTGGAGGGTGGTCACTGCAGGTCCAGCACAGAAATCTGAGAGGACTGTCCTGTCTGATGGGACGGACTCTCCTCTATCCCCTCCAGTGCAGTGAAGTATCTGCTGGGTGCAGACAGCTGTCGTGGTGATGTGCACACTGATGGATGTAGGACACATTACTCAGCGCTGACATACATCTCCCGCGGTGCTGCCCTGACGATCATGTCCATCACTCCATTAGACTGAACTCCAGACTCTCAGCTTGTGAAGGTAAACTCTGGCCTCGTGAATGATGCTGAGCATGGTGGGTAGCCCTTCTGGTGGCTTTTTTCACTGTACGCTAACCGTCCTTTGGGCCACAGAACCGTCCAGTGGGAGGGTTTAATGACATATGGATTCACCCATTGGCTGTCTAATAAGTATAATAGTAGCATAATAAACTTCAGCATACTTGAGTCGGCTACAGGCCTCGTCCAATATCAGCACGGCTATTAGTGCGGCACGACTACCGGGCTCGTCCAACATCGCTACTGCAGCGTTATCACAGCCTGACTACTGAGCTCACCCAACAATGCTAACGTGGTGTTAGCACAGCCCAGCTACTGGCTGTACTATAGCCCGGCCATTGGCTGTACTGTAGCTCGGCTACTGGCCTCGTCCACCATCACTACTGCGGCATTAGCAGAGCCCGACTATTGGATTGCTACCATGGCATTAGCACAGCCAGGCTACTGGGCTTGTTTAACATCACCAGGGGACTTGTTCAACATTGCTACCGCGGCATTAGCATAGCCCGGCTACTGGCTGTAATATAGCCCGGCTACTTGCCTCATCCACCATTACTACTGCGGCATTAGCAGCGTCCGACTATTGGATTACTCCTTGGCGTGGTTTGAGACGAGTGGGATTTATGCATGCAGATTACACCATGCTAACAGATGGATTACAGCTTCATTAGGCTAGAAAAAGAAACCATAACGGGTCTAATGGATCGGCACCGGCAAGCAATGGTGCGGCTTTAGTAACCATTTGGCCCGCAGTGGAAGAGAGGCCTCTGATGCGGTGAAAGAAAACTGCAGGTATTGCGAAGAAAAGGACTGGAGAGCAGAATGCTGTATTTCTTTGGCGTCGGCTGATATTCAGTCTCAAATGTCAGCACCTACAGTAGGTCGGGGTGTAGAACTCTGCTCCTGAGGGTTCAGTTTCCTGATTAAATACACCGGACTCAGCTCATCACACAGCAGATCATCTGCAGATGATTTTAATTAAGCAAAATAAACTAGTGGAATTAAAAACAGAGATAAAATTACTTAAAACATGTAGATTTAATATTTAATATTCAATATTACAGATTTTATTAAATAATTGTGTGATATTTTTACAATATGAAGTTCTACTACAGAATGATAATTATATTATGATTATGAATATGCTGCACACCTGAGCAGTAGATCAGTTTAGATGGTCTGATGACTTTTATCAATAATTTATAAATAGTTCTGATCAGAGGAGGACAGGTCGGGTCCCCTTTGTGAGTCTTGGGTTCTCCCAAGGTTTCTTCCTCCAGCTCTGAGGGAGGTTCTCCTGCACGGTGGTCTTTGGCTGCTCACTGGGGGTCTTAGTTTTTTTATGTCTTTTTACTAATGTCTGATTGTGTAAATTTTAAAAAGCTATACAACAATGTCCAAATGAGAAATACTGGATGTTTAGACTAAGATGACTTCACTTGATAAGATTTTAGTTTTTGCAGTGCAGTTAAATAAGATAATAAAATGTGATAATCCTTTATTAGACCCACAGTGGGGAAATTCAGTACATGTCCAGTACATGGTGCTGCAGCCAAGACTCACTCACCCTGCTCCATTGGTCATTTGTGTAAAAGCTTTTTAATGTCAGCATATCTTGATTAGTTTGTTTTTTTTTGTAATTGTAATTGATTTTTAAAAGAAACTATCAATATATAATTTCCTTCAGGATTCAAATCAATTCAAAGCAGTGACATTTTGTTAAGTGAAATATTAAATGCAAATATAAATAAATATATATAATATATCTAATGTTTCTCATGATGTGCGACGGGAAACCCAGAGAAGAGAGATTTCAGAACGTGACCCACTCCTAGGCTGGGTAAAGTGGAAAAACTGTCTGTACCTGTTCCTGTTCCTACAGCGTACTAACTCTGTAACGGCTACTGGATGCTACATTTCCTTCGGCATCAATAAAGTATCTATTTATAAATCTAAAAAAAATAAAATAAAATAAAAAAATGTTTAGTTGTCTTCATTGCTGAAGAATCCTTAATAATAATTCAATACCTATTAAGGAACATATTAAAAATACAGTGAGTAAACAAGGCCACACAGTGTCGCTTATGTGAAGCACCAAGAGCTACTTGAGTACGAACAGCACCCCCTTGTGGACAATCTTGCTAAACATGAGTGGGTGAGTGAGTTTTAAGCCAGATTAATGAGCTGCTTCACAAAAATATTATACATAGAGCCCACTGTATAGAGAGCATAAGCCAAAGTGCGTACATGGCATTTTCTATGTTAACTATAGATTCCTTTTAAGAACGCAGTGAACTGAGAACACAGACTGCGGCTTATGGTGAGACCCCATCATATGGTGGCACTGTTTGTGCAAGAGCTGTTTTAGAAACCACATATCTCGCCCTACCAGTTATCTATAGTCACAAGCTAAGCTAACAGGGTGGGAAAGTGGTGGCTCAGGGTTGGTGGGGGTTCGATAGCCGGGCTCGGCAAGCTGCCACTGGTGGGCCCTTGAGAAATGCCTTCAACCTCTCTGCTCCCCGGGCACTGGAGTTGGCTGCCCACCAATCACTGCCCCTAGTTCACTAGTGTGTGTGTGTGTGTGTGTGTGTGTGTGTGTGTTTACTACCACAGATGGGTCAAATGTGGAGAACACATAGTACAGTGACAAAAGTAAGAACCCACCCTACCTGTCTCTTTGCACGTACACTCTGCCTCCAGTGGGTATATGAGGTTGGTGTATACATCATACAGGCTTTGCTGTGATCCTCTCTCTCTCTTTTCGTATGCATATGCTTGAATAAAGCCTCTGAGAAAACCTACGACTCCTAAATTCTTCTAACAACATCCAAAAAAATTAACGAGCAAGAAAATCTAGTGTCTGGAAAAGCTTGTTACCCTTCAGAGCTCCGTCCAGGCAGGAAAGGGCAGTACACTGGTAAGGGCTATTAGCAGGTGCTATCTCATTAGCTGACTCGGAGTCGTCTAGCAGACTATCAAGTGTGCATTGGCAGAGGAAGCAAAGAGCAGCTCCAGCTTCACACAGTCTATTTCTGTAGCTGGACACCAAGACTGCATGAGTGCAGCAGTGGAGTAATGATGACTGCAGGAAGTCCCTGAGCCCACCGGACTGAACAAATCGACTCTGATTTGACTCTTTGTGAACTGAATCAATGAGAATAGAGCTGGTCCAAGACTGACCTTTCAGAGCATACACTATAATATATAAACAATATAATACTCACGTTTAACACACTGTCCAGTGGATGAACCGTGGATGGTGTTTCTGCACCAGTCAGTTTCATCATGAGATTCACATCCATTAAAAGGACTCAAATGAAGTTCATTTTTTAAACATTTAATAATTATTTTTGTTTAAGAGCATTAGTGAGGTCAGGATGTTGGATGATGATCACCCCCCACCTCATCACCCCCAACTCATCCCATCCAAAAGTACTGGATGTAGCTCCTCCATCTCTTCTTCCACTGCTCCACAGCTCCTCAATGCTGGGGGGCTTTATACCCCTCTAGCCCACGCCTGGCATTATTAGGCAGCATGGAGCCAATAGGTTAATGTGTACTATCTGCTCCAGAGAGTCCTATTCTATTGGCAGTACTTCTTTGTGGGAGATTATACCACGCTCCAATTGCACTTTACGATTTGGATATTTAGAGAAAATGGCAGATGGAATCAATAGTGCCGCAAAATGTAAATAGGGATCAATAAAAGAGTCAAGATGCAACAGTCACTTTCTGAAGATGAGGAAGGGGTTAAATGGTTTCTACAGAGCAGGGGTTGGGTTAACTATTTGTTACTATTGCAAAAGAAACCATATCATTTACCCCCTTAAACAGCCCACTGACCGCCGGCGGGCCGAAAGTGTCATCACCAGAGAACAGCCCCACCAGTATGTACAGACGTCCCTGTAGCTACAGAATAATACACCTCAGTGTGTAATAAGCCCTGGAGTGTTAAGGGGTTAACCAGGGTGTGTTCTGCTGTGTTGTGTTTTTAGCCCAGCACCTTTTTGAGCATGGGCTGCTAGAAAGGAGAGGCTGTGGTTGGACTGAAATGGACACAATTAATCCCTATCCACTGTATTATTACTACTGTACTTACTGTAACCTGACTCCTAAATAAATAAAGAAACACTCCCCGCCCAATCCGCCCAACATCTCTCCAGGGAGGCAGCTTGCTGACGTATGTCTCGCTCCTCCAGTTACTGTAGCCGTTTCACCCAGCAGGGACTAGAGGACACTCCTGAACGTCTTCATTTCTCGGGCTGCCATTGCTCAGCCTGTTCAGTTGACATTCTGGGCATTGTGACTCACAGTGGCCATTACTGGCATTGATTTCCACTACATCTGCTGCTGCCCTCTCCATAAATAACACTCAGCCCTCACCCTGATCTTCACAACACTGACTGACTGTGCCCAGCAGCTCCTGTTTCAACAATTGATTACTTGTGTAGAAAAGAGGCCTGCGAACAAGACGGCGCACAGATATTAAACGGTTAAATAATTATGGTGCTGCTGGACTGCACATCTACAAATCACCTCCGCAGTGGAGATAAACACAGACATGACCCGAACATCACAACGCCAGGTTTACTTCTCTGCTCTCAGAATTCTGGAGAACAATCAGTAGAATATAAATAATTAGTACTTATTGAACATTTAGTAGATACTGAATAATAAGTATATACTAATTAACAGACAATGAATAATTAGTAGATACTGAATAATTAGTATTCGTTAAATAATTAGTAGTTACTGAATAACTACTATTTCAGTAATTAACAAATACTGAGTATTTAGTAGGTTTTTAGACAGAAAATAGTCTGGTTCTCTAAAGAACAGAGTTTCCTCTGGATACTAAACCTTTAACTCCAAAGGAAGGCCCATACTTCAAATAATTATGTAGAGTATAAATAATTAGTACTTATTAGTTAGTAGATACTGAATAAAAAGTATTTATTAAATAATTAGCAAAAACTAAACAACTACTATATATTTGGGAATTTAGTGGATAGTGAGTAATTAGTAAGTACTAAGTAATGAGGTAACTAGTAGATACTGCATAATTAGTAATTATTAAATTTAAAAAGTACTTTTAATTTATTAAGATGAGTAAATTACAATTAAAAATAAATAATAACTGAATAACTACTGATTGTAACTAGTATGTACTGAGTAATTAACAGGTACTAAATTAGTAGGTACTGAATAATGACTACTTATTGAATAATTACCAGGCACGGAACAGTATGTGTTTAATTTAAAACTCTGGAGCTCGAGGAGTTAAAGTTCTTAAAGCATCTTTTAAAGCAAACCAGGAATCAGCTTCTTTATTTCTTCAACAAATAAGGCGTTTATTGAGCTCATCAAGAACAAGTCAATAGCAACAGGATCAAACCAGCGAATCCTAAATTAGGGTATAAATCAGCGCTGAAGACATCTGCACACGTTAATTGGAGTCATCAATCTCCTCTCAAAGCAAAAACATTAGTCTGGAATATAAAACACTTCTTCCAGCAGCATCCCTCCACCAACCTGACTCACAGTGCTCACGCTCGGTTCACTGCAGGGCAGAGAGAAAAGAGGGACACTGGGGGGAAAAGAACAGGGACCTCCAGTAGAACCTTCAGAAGTGCTTCAAAGTCTTCTACATGAACATATCATCATATCCTGGAGGAGGCAGGTGATCAGGGTCCGGCCTGGGAGACAGAGAAGACCATGGGTTCAGTTTCACTAAATAATCAGTTCCACTTTCTATTCTTATTTATTTACTTTTAATCATTTATTTATTTTACATTTTAATTGTATTTATGCCTTAATTTTTATATACATTTTTTTTATAGATGTTTAAATATTGTGTAAATATGTTTTACATACAAGTCTTTATATTATACTTTACTGTGAAGCACCTTGAGCTACATAAACTTAAAAAGTTAAACTGACAATAGGTATTATTACTATTATTATTATTATTATTTATTATTTATTATGCTTATTATAACTTTTTTGTTATGTCATGTGCAACAATTAATTTCTAATAAATGAGTTGTATGACTTACTTTTGCTCATGTGTATTAAAATCTCACTTTGACAGAGAATGAATCTTTATTGTGGGAATAAATTCTCTGCTTTGCTGAAACACTGAAGGTTTAGTGTAATCAGGGGTTTAGTCATCTAGCTAGTCAACAACTTCCATCGGTTGCAGAGTATTGATACATTAATACAATACTAACCCAGGTCTGCCTCTCCCGACCGGTCCGAAGGGGTCAAAGCGGGCACCAGGGGGCACAGCTCCTGGAGGGAGGACTCCAGGTATTCCGCCTGTGGGGTCAAAGCCAGAGCGAGGGAACCCTGCCCGTAAAGGATCCACAATCATGCCTCCGGGTCTTCCACTGGAACGACAGTGCAGGTACCATGACTACAACACAGATACAGCCCATAATTTATCTCTTATCCAAACCCGCCAGTGAAGCTACACCAGTCTTCTGAGTTTTATATGGGATGATGATGATGATGATGATGATGAGGGTAAAATAGTGGAGAATCTCAACTAATCCAGTTCTCTTTAGGGACTACTTTCTGTAGCCGCACTACACCCTGCAGCATGTATCCCTCCACCATTTTAATGATCTGGTTCTAAAAGCAGGTTCTAGAGCCGAACTCTTCTCAGAACTCTGGTAGAACAGTGTCTCAGGCATCAGGCAGCGTCTTGATCACCATTAGGTGAAGAACTTTCTGTGAGGAGCTTCAGTTTATTAGAGCTTCAGACGTCTGCTTCCCCTCACCTCCACTGTAGAACCACAGCTCTGACTGGGGGAGCTTATCTAGAACCTCCACTGTAGAACTCCAGCTCTGACTGGGGGAGCTTATCTAGAACCTGTTTCACACCAAACCCCCAGTCTGAATTAGTCTGTTCACATCTTAACTATTTAAAAGGGGTGGAATTCCTATTTTTAACTGGGTCGCTGTAGTCCACAACATGAAACACCAGTATGTGGTGTGGTCTCTGATAGTGGGTAACACCACCGCATTCCCTGTGGCAGACTGGGGTAAGCCTCCTACCAAGACCCCTAGCTCTACATTCTCCGTCCTGAGTAACAGGATTTAAATGCAGGTCTCTCTGGATAAACGTGCCATAAATGTAATTGCAGAGCCATTCCCCTCTCGGATCAATACAGTAAGATCGACCGTAATCAACTCTAAGCTTGTCCGGGTCAGCGGCCGACAGCTCGTGGACTAAGCAGGAGGCAAGAGACTTCAGTCCAGCACTTCAGGACAGGAAGAGAAGAGCTGCAGATGGATGTCTTACCTAAAGGGATCGAGGTCTGCCCCTCCTGCAGCGAACGGAGCCATCGGGTCGGTCCTGAAAGACACACAGGGAGCACAAGTACTGTTTATAGAGTCTGAGAAATAGGAACGTTCAGTTTTTAATACGGAAACAAATTTCATGGAGCTGCGCATGATTACAACCATCAATTCTGGCATTAATATTCATTATTCATATTCATACCACAGTGCTTTACTGACTGATATGATTTTCAGCCCTCAATGGTTTTGTATATTGTGGTTTATTTTATGTAATGTCATCATTAGATTCTTCAAGTACAATAAAGATTTATTATGAGTATTATAAGGTTTGCTTTGTCCCATGAAATGACACAATTTATGATATAGGAATCAGCATGGAAGAAACAGCTGCAGGATATATTTAATATGTATTTTTTTTAAATATATATTTAAGTCTTAATTAAATATTAAACATTATTATTAAAACTATTGTTGGTCAGTCATTTACAGATGTACTGATGTTATTTATATAAATATATTAAATATAAATAAATAAAAATATATAAAATGCATATATTACAATATATAACAAATTAAATTAATACTAATTACACAGATCATATATATACATATATATTTTTTTATGTCTAACTATTTACATATTATATATATATATATATCTTGTCTTGTCCATATGGTCTCATATTCTCATGGGTATGTGACTTAATTTTTTATTTAATTAGATTAGATTAGATTAGATTAGATTGGTGTGAACAGTTCAGTGAGTAAAACAGAACATTAAAAAGGTAAAAAAATGAAACATTTATTTATTATATTAACTAAATCTATTATTTCTTTATGTTCATCTTTTACATTTTAAAAATAAAAAAAGGAAACAGCCCGCAGCGAAAGTTTGGGCACCCTGTCTAGTCACCCGACTTGTTTGTAAAAACGTAGAGTAGCTAGTCTTACAGTTCTTATGGTCTTCTCCTGCTCTGTGGGCATCAGGTTATGTTAAGACCTCTTCTAACGAAGGTTAAGAAATCTTGGTAAAAATGACCTGTGAGCTCAGATCTCTTGGAGTGCCCAAACTTTTGCATGGTGCTTCTTTTCTAAAACAATGCACTAATCTTGATTAAAAATGTGAATATAATGCTTCATATTTCACACCCTGCCTCCTGGAGATCAGATCATCATCATCATCATCTACTTATTGAACTATTTACATGCTGAACTTTTGCATGCCACAACAGATTTAGAAAGAAGTCCTCCAGCACTATCTCAGAGCGAGTGCTCTTATGGTAAAGAGGGTGGAGCTCGGTTCCACGCTGATGCCGGCTGTGTTGCTGTATTCTCCTTCAGTGTGCTCGTCCCAGCTGCTCGCGTACTGACTGCAAGGTTGAGCCAGCAGCAGTGCTGATAAACCGCTGACATCATTAAGAACCTGATAGGGTTTGGGTCAGTGCGGCAAAGTGAAGCTGAAGACGTGCGACACTCCCTGGCCTCCTGCCATGTCCTTTAGGATAACACCGTTCCACCTCTCTCCGGAGCCTTTTTCCAGCACTTTCCATCCTCTCTTCCTCAGAAATATATACTACCCCCCTCAAACCTTTACCTTTGTCTTGCTCATCTCTTGTTCTGACCTTCTTTCACACCATACAATCCTCTTAAACCTGTCGATCTTATATTTAATATTCAACATTTCCAACATCTCCAGTCTATGCGTCAAAAGACAAAAGTATTGGGACACCTGCTTGTTCATTGCTTCTTCTGAAGTCAAGAGTATTAAAACAGTTGATCCTGTTTCTGTTGGAGGAACTGTCTCTACTGTCCAGAGAAGAAGACTTTCTACTGGATTCTGAAGGAACATTGCTGTGAGGATTTGATTGCATTCAGCAACAAGAGCATTAGTGAGGTCAGGATGTTGGACGATCACGATTCCACCTCATCCTGGGGGGGGTGTGTGTGTGTGTGTCTGTGCATTTGCACATCTGTGTCAGCAATGGGTGTAACTTAAAGTAGCTGAATGCATTCATTCGAAATGGTGTCCATAAATATGTGGACATATAGTGCATGTGTCTGTCCCCTTTCTACTCCCTGGCTTTCTGCGTTGCCCTGTCCCATCATCATCATCATCCACATCACAGACACAACGATCCTCCTGCTTTCAAAAATAGACACGGCGGGCGATGTGAGCTTCATCTCAGAGGCCGCTGTGGTAAATATTGAATAAGACTGGGGGCATGAGCAGAGCTGACACACTCCCACACTCACATCGTAACACCGTCAGACAGAGGAGCTCCACTGGACCAGGTCACAATAACACCATGTTTGTCTTTTTCTGCAAACTTTACTTAATTTGAGAACATTACAAACTGAAACCTAGAGAGACCCTGTGGAATAATGACAGCAGTGGAGTGATGGGCTCTCCAAGTGGCTGTCAAATCAATGATTACAGTGCAGACGGAGCTGCTGACGAGCGAAACTGAAAAATGAGATCTTAAGGAGAGGCTTCTCCGCTCTCCTCCAGATGGAGCGATAATCGTCCCTCCTTTAATAAACTGCACAGAGCTTCATCCTCCACCCAAATCCAGTCTTTATACACAGCTTATCAAGGAAAACGCTAACACAGCTACTAATAATTAACCACAGCCATTAGGAGCTGATTAGCATTATGCAAATTAGGCTAAATGAACCCACAGAGCATTAATTATTAATCGTGTTATAGTCACATCAGCTCTGCAACACTGTGAGCAGCCTGAAATCCTCGCATAGTAGGGCTGAATGCCACTGACTTGATACTACACCACCCACAATCATACGTTCTTAGTCGAAGTATTTGAGAATTCAGTTGGTCGGTGTGGCATAACATAACACCACTACCTGCCACTGAGCTACTACACCATGTAGGAGACTAGGGTTCGATTCCAGGTCTGGGTAACTGATGCGCCACACCAATAAGAGTCCCTGGGCAAGACTCCTAACACTACATTGGTCCGACTCTGTAATATGAGTAACCCTGTAAGTCACTCTGAATAAGAGCGTCAGGTAAATGTCGTAAATGTAAATGGAAGATAAACCTGTGGGTAGTGCCCCCTAGTGGTGGTAGATTGGAGTAGTGGTGGTAATGACTATTATTTGACTTTATTGCAATATATAGATTTTTAACTGAATCATTTAAAATCATCATCATCATCATCATTTTAAACATGACAAATATTATAGCTGAGAATTACTTAAAAACATGAAGAACCATTAAAGCATCCAAATGGTTACTTTGCAATATCTATCGTTCTTTACTAAAGCGCAGTCAAAGGATACTTTTATAGATTTTACTAATGAAAACATAAAACAGTGGATTTATTGCTACTATGGCAGAGTATCGTTTACAGTTTTCCCAACTCTAAAAGCAATCCCGATACCTTGACTTCAGCACTGATTCCTGAACATTGGGCCTTATTCTTGAATATCTTCCTTAGATTAAAAAAATATGCATATTTGAGATGTTAAGAACAGTCCTGGAAGAAAGTCTAGGTCAGATTGATGATGTCTGACACTGCCCTCCTGATCTCAACACATCCCGAATAAGAAACACTGGAGCCGGGTGATACGGCCGATCAAATCAATATCGCGATTAATAAACATTTTACCTCGATTACGATTAATAAACGGTTAATTAAGCTGCTGAAGTTGCTCAGTTGGCTGCGAGTGGAAGTTCTCCTCCATGTTGCTTTAATGTCGTAGACTGGACTGGGCGGAGTCGCGTGACTTATTTACTTATGCGGTAGCATGTATTTAAAGGAACAGTAGTTGAACACACACAGTGTCATTAATGTTTAAAACAGTCTGGCCAGAGGAGGATGGGTCCCCCTTGTGAGCCTTGGTTCCTCCCAAGGTTTCTTCCTCCAGCTCTGAGGGAGTTTTTCCTTGCCACTGTCGCCGTTGGCTTGCTCACGGGGGTCTTTGATTCATCATGTTATTCCTTCTTTCTTCTCTGTCTCTGTTCTTTATTAAGTACTAATTATGTAAAGCTGCTTTGTGACGACAACAGTTGTAAAAAGCTATACAAATAAATTTGACTTAACTTGACTTGACAGTGGGGAAAGCCCCAAGAGTGTTTCAACATGGAGCTGGTCCCCCTTTAACAGCAGCTCTACCAGCAGCAGCAGGTCTGGAGCTCTGCTGCAGTTACTGAGTCAGTTGGAGGCTTTTCTGCACTCTGCTCTGAGCTCAGCACTCGGCCCTGACCCCGCTCTGTAACTTTACGTGGTCTGACAGACACTCGGTGGCTGAGCTGCTCTCTGTGAGCTGTTCCTCCTAAACTCTTCCACTGTTCAATAATAACACCACTCACAGCTGATGGAGGAAGATCTAGGAGGGAGGAAATTTCACCAGCTGACTTGTTGTTGTTGGAGCAGCGGTGTCTCCTATTACATACAGAACCACGCTGGAGTTCAGTGAGCTCTTCAGAACCTCCCGTTCTTTCACTGATGTGTGGAAAGTGGGTCACTTTTCTGCATGAAACGCCTGAATTCAATGACTGTCCCAATACTTTTGTCCATATAGTGTATGTGTAGCAGTTTACAACTTAATATACTAACATTTAATATAATAATTGCACACCACACTGGTTACTGGCTGAGATGCTCACAGCAACTCCATAGCAACCACCAGTGACACCATAGCAACCACCTAGCAACTCCAAAGCAACTACCTGTGACACCATATCAACCACCTAGCAGCACCACTGCAACCACCTAGCAACACCACTGCAACCACCTAGCAACACCACTGCAACCACCTAGCAACAGAATTGCAACCACCTAGCAACACCATAGCAACGACCTGGGATACCAGAGCAAAACACCCCTTAACAAGAATTTGTCACATTTCAGGCACTGTTGTAGCTCCTTCAGGAAATGCAAATCTAGTTTATTTTAAAGCGTGATACTCATCCTGAGCTGTGACTGGCTGAGATGCTCACAGCACCCTGTGATTGGTCACATGTCTATTTTGGATCATATTATTTCTATTAGAGCCTCAGATGGGTCTTCTTTACAACCTCAGTACAGAACACCAATGCCATTATAAGCTATTTACAATCTGAGTGCTAACTGATAGCACAGGCTACTATGGCTGTGGGTCCCTGTTTGGATATCAGCTCGGTGTGAGGATGGGAGCTCTCCCCAGAAACCACAGAAAGCTGTAACTGGAGAATGATCAAGGTCAAACGCTTTTAGCCATAATGAGCCTGAAGGCTGGGCTTACTTACAGAGCTGTGATTAATAAAAGAGAGAGAGATTTCTACATCAGTCATGTCAATGTTTTGAGGCTTTACTGGACTATTAAATGTTATTGTAATGGAGATTATTAATGTCATATATAATGTGAGGACATACTGGCACAGAAAACGTACCAGAAGAATTTCCTGTAACAAATATCACCCTCATTAATGCTCACACAGCGAACATGTTATTACAGAATAATCTGTGTAACACAAAAAATACCCTTATTTATATATTATTAGTAAAGTATAAATAAAAAAAATGACAGCACAAGAAGCTCTGCCATAATTCATGAATGAACAGGTCTTTATTTTTTAATTTTTATTTTTTAAATGGAGAACAGACTGGATGCGGCGAGCTATAAACGAAGTGGACGCAGACTGATGCAGACATAATGCAGAGTCATATTTCACCAGCCTGAGATACACCTGGAAATTTTAATCTGTAAACCTTTAACAGGTAAAGTCTCGATTTGCATGGCATTGTGGGAATTGTAGTGGATTTGGGAGTATCACTATAGTAACATTGGTTTTGTTGTCTCTCTCCTGCCCCCTCCTGGCTCACATGTGCAGAGTTCTGTTCTTTCTTCATTTATTCTTTACCTCTCTCTGTTCTGCCTGCAGTGAAATGACTAAAAAAATAAACAAGTGTTTCCGATATTTTGGCCTTACCACCTTATTGCAACATCATGGTGAAATCATGGTGGGTCGGACACTCAACGTTGCTGGACAGTTGTAGGGTGTGTGAGCAGTAACCCAATTGAACATGTTAACGTGTACACACTTCAGACTCAGGGGGGCGCTATATCACTAGCCACTCTAGTCCGATTTCTCTTATTAATAAGGTGTTTTGGCCACAACAAGAACCTAGTTTATCAAATCAGGCAGATGTCTGCATTATAAACCAGATGTCTAAAGTATGTGGACACCTGCTGCTCCAGCCTTATTTTGTGAAATGAAATGCAGACTGAGGAGAAAGTTCTAACGTCCTCCTCAATGAGTGTCCTCCATCGGGTCAAACTCACTTTGACTTTGACTCACAGTTCTGATGTTGGATGATTAGTTCTGCCACTCCTGCTCATCCCAAAGGTACCGGATAGAGCTCAGTCACTCCAGAGGACAGAGCCGCTCTGCTGTAATGTGAGAGTTACATGTCTGTGGTGGTCTGACAGGCCTCAGGGTCTGCAGCGCTGGCTGGCCTGGTTTTGTAGCTTATGCTAAAGCTCCTGCCTCGAGGAAGGACACTGTATGCAGTCAGTGGACTCCTAAATTCCTAAATAGGAACTACCTAGCAACTCCATAGCAACCACCCAGCAACTCCATAGCAACCACCAGTGACACCATAGCAACTACCAGTGACACCATAGCAACCACCTAGCAACTCCATAGCAACTACCTGTGACTCCATAGCAACCACCTATCAACTCCATAGCAACCACCTGGGACACCGTTGCAACCACCTAGCAACTCCACAGCAACCATCTGGGACACTATAACATCCATCTGGGACACTATAGCAACCACCTAGCAACCCCACAGCAATGGCCTGGGACACCATAGCAACCACCTAGCAACGCCATAGCAACCACCTGGGATACCAGAGCAAAATACCCCTTAACAAAAATTTGCCACATTTCAGGCACTGTTGTAGCTCCTTCAGGAAATAGCAAACACCTAGCAACCCCACAGCAACAACTTGGGACACCATAGAAACCATGTAGCAACTCCATAGAAGCCACCTTTAAGACCATAGCAACAACCTAAAACACAATAGCATCCAACTCGGACACCATAGCAATCACCTTGCAATTCCATAGCAACCACCTTTCTACTCCATAGCAACTACCTGTGACACCGTAGCAACCACCTGGGATACCAGAGCAAAACACCCCTTAACAAGAACTTGCCACATTTCAGGCACTGTTGTAGCTCCTTTAGAAAATGCAAATTTAGTTGATTTTAAAATATTTAAATATTATTTGTTCAATCTGATAAATTTTGCCCAGATGACCACAGAGATGTCCAGAATGTGCAACAGCTACCAACTACCCCTGTGCAGATATCTGCAGACCACTAAGACAAAAAGAACTAAAGACACGTCACTCACCAGTTTGGGGGATGTGCGGTTGGGGGGACTCTGGGGGGGATGCGGAGAGGATCATGGTCTGGACTGGGCCGAGTGTCTGCAGCTGGAGGTCTCTCTCTCCTCTCTTTCTTCTCACCACTCTGTGCCTTTGCTGCGGGCAGCAGTGATGACTTCAGCTTCTTGGCCAGGTCTTCTGTGTTCTTAAACACACTAAGGACAGATAAGAGCTCTGTGTTAACGAGTATAACTTATTTATGCTTTAATTTGCTTCACCTTCTGTGAGAAGTAGAGAAACCTCTACTATAGAACCTGCTTTTAGAACCAGATCATTAAAATGGTGGAGGGATACATGCTGCAGGGTGTAGTGCAGCTACAGAAAGTAGTCCCTAAAGAGAACTGCATTAGTTCAGATTCTCTATTCACTATTTTACCTTCATCATCATCATCATCATCATCATCATCATCACTCCATATAAAACTCAGAAGACTCGTGTTGTAGCTGCACTGGTGGGTTTGGATAGGAAATAAACTATGGGCTGTATCTGTGTTGTAGTCATGGCAACCGACACCTAACCTTCACTGTAGAGAGATCAGAGTGGGTCAGTTTCTCTACAGTGAAGCTCAGATTCACACCGAACCCCCGACTCTGCATCTTACTGCCGTGTCAAGCATGATTCATCACCCAACTAGCATTACTGATACTATTAAAATCTACATTATCATCATTTTCACATCTGCAGCTTTAACGCTGTAGCAGGTATTTAGGGAGTTAGGTATCCTGCTCAAGGGCACAATGTTGACAGAGTGATTACGGATGAACTACAGCATCTTACTGCCTGTAAAACCAACCTTTCAAACGTCCGCAGGCTGGCCTCGTCCACATAATCAGAAACAGTGATGGTCAGGTCTGTCACTTTGTCCGTAGCGGAGTCCTGTCAGAAAGGGGACAGAAAAGGGCTCAGGAATAAACTTGAGCAAACGCCTCGGAATCGTACGGCCCTCTTATACTAAGCAGCAATTACCATAAAGTTGAAGATCAGGGTGGAGTCCACTGTGATGGCCTTGAGCAGCAGGTTGGACTTGCCATCATCTGATCTGTATCTCAGTGTGTAGAGCTCCTGGCTCGCGTTCCAGTCTGCAGGAAGTAACTCCGACTTCTTCTCACCGTCTCGAGGCTGTAGGATTGAGAGGGATCTGAGCTTTAGTCGGTGGAATGCTGTGAGCACAGCCTGCTATCTAGTACCGAACAGACCTGAAGATATAAGAAGAAATCTGGTACCAAGCATTGTTCTACTAACCAGTTTGCAAGATCTCAAATATTTTGACAAAAGACAAGACAACCATGTACCCCATTAGTGATGAACACAGGTGGAATTTGGCTTCCGCCTTTAACCCATCCATGCACTAAGCGCACACACACACACATACACACACACACACACACACACACACACACACACACACACACACACACACACACACACACACACACACATCAGTGAAACACACACAGTTTACAGTGAGCATGCATGCCCGTGTTTGCTAAGGTGCCCGGGGTGCAGAGAGGGTGAAGGGCCTTGCTCAAGGGCCCAACAGTGGCAGCTTGCAGAGCCCAGGTATCGAACCCACAACCCTGTCATCAACAGCTTGTTCCGACGGCCCCGAGAACACACAGTTCATACACTGCTGCTTAAAACACCTTTAACCCATTAAAACCCAAACTGGTTGATCAGACAGTTGGAATTCTGATCTTCTGACGAATTATTTGCAAAAAAGAAATTAAATAACGCTGCGCAGATGACTTATTTTGTAGTGTATTCGATACATCTGGAATGTATTATGCATTGCTCACAGCAGGATTATTATTATTATTATTATTATTATTATTATAAAATTTATGTATGTTGTTATTATTTTCATTTTATTGAATAATTATTTCCGATAATTAGTTATTTAACTTTCACACTGATCTCAAAAACCCAATTATGATACACTTGCCTTTAAAGGGTTAACTTTCCGTTCTATAAGAAAATAAACCCCTAAACAACGAAGGGTCTGTCCCATAAAAATCCCATAATTTGTTTTCGGGAATATTTAGTTGTTTTATATTATTATATAAAATTAATTTTTATAATATAAAATGACAACAGGAGCTCATTACAACATTTCAAGTACTTTAAGTATTTAAGGACTAATTTTTTTATTTTGAAGGACTATTCAGTATTATAGTTATATCATGTTTATTTTCCATGACTTTCCAGGTACAATACAACAAGAACATATCTGCTTACGCTGATATGAATCTGGTAGCTAACTTTATGCACTAGTTATTAATTATGGATGATGTTATTAGTGCATATTTTTTACATGATAAACAGAAATACACAGAACCGTGCTGCTCGTCCTCCTTCAGTGCTGTGTCACTGTGCTACACACACTTAGGGACACACCACTACCCACCTAAACAACAGCAAGCTCATCATTTTCACTCCCTACAGCAGCAGTAAGAGCGCTGAGTGTTATTAAAGATCTGATCCTCCAGCAGCAGTAAGAGTGCTGAGTGTTATTAAAGATCTGATCCTCCAGCAGCAGTAAGAGTGCTGAGTGTTATTAAAGATCTGCTCTGATCCTCCAGCAGCAGTAAGAGTCCTGAGTGTTATTAAAGATCTACTCTGATCCTCCAGCAGCAGTAAGAGCGCTGAGTGTTATTAAAGATCTACTCTGATCCTCCAGCAGCAGTAAGAGCACTGAGTGTTATTAAAGATCTACTCTGATCCTCCAGCAGCAGTAAGAGCGCTGAGTGTTATTAAAGATCTACTCTGATCCTCCAGCAGCAGTAAGAGTCCTGAGTGTTATTAAAGATCTACTCTGATCCTCCAGCAGCAGTAAGAGTACTGAGTGTTATTAAAGATCTACTCTGATCCTCCAGCAGCAGTAAGAGTACTGAGTGTTATTAAAGATCTACTCTGATCCTCCAGCAGCAGTAAGAGCACTGAGTGTTATTAAAGATCTACTCTGATCCTCCAGCAGCAGTAAGAGCACTGAGTGTTATTAAAGATCTGCTCTGATCCTCCAGCAGCAGTAAGAGTGCTGAGTGTTATTAAAGATCTGCTCTGATCCTCCAGCAGCAGTAAGAGTGCTGAGTGTTATTAAAGATCTGCTCTGATCCTCCAGCAGCAGTAAGAGTGCTGAGTGTTATTAAAGATCTACTCTGATCCTCCAGCAGCAGTAAGAGTACTGAGTGTTATTAAAGATCTGCTCTGATCCTCCAGCAGCAGTAAGAGCGCTGAGTGTTATTAAAGATCTGCTCTGATCCTCCAGCAGCAGTAAGAGCACTGAGTGTTATTAAAGATCTGCTCTGATCCTCCAGCAGCAGTAAGAGCGCTGAGTGTTATTAAAGATCTGCTCTGATCCTCCAGCAGCAGTAAGAGTACTGAGTGTTATTAAAGATCTACTCTGATCCTCCAGCAGCAGTAAGAGTACTGAGTGTTATTAAAGATCTACTCTGATCCTCCAGCAGCAGTAAGAGTACTGAGTGTTATTAAAGATCTACTCTGATCCTCCAGCAGCAGTAAGAGTACTGAGTGTTATTAAAGATCTGCTCTGATCCTCCAGCAGCAGTAAGAGTACTGAGTGTTATTAAAGATCTGCTCTGATCCTCCAGCAGCAGTAAGAGTACTGAGTGTTATTAAAGATCTACTCTGATCCTCCAGCAGCAGTAAGAGTGCTGAGTGTTATTAAAGATCTGCTCTGATCCTCCAGCAGCAGTAAGAGCGCTGAGTGTTATTAAAGATCTACTCTGATCCTCCAGCAGCAGTAAGAGTGCTGAGTGTTATTAAAGATCTGCTCTGATCCTCCAGCAGCAGTAAGAGCACTGAGTGTTATTAAAGATCTGCTCTGATCCTCCAGCAGCAGTAAGAGTACTGAGTGTTATTAAAGATCTGCTCTGATCCTCCAGCAGCAGTAAGAGTACTGAGTGTTATTAAAGATCTGCTCTGATCCTCCAGCAGCAGTAAGAGTACTGAGTGTTATTAAAGATCTGCTCTGATCCTCCAGCAGCAGTAAGAGTACTGAGTGTTATTAAAGATCTGCTCTGATCCTCCAGCAGCAGTAAGAGTACTGAGTGTTATTAAAGATCTGCTCTGATCCCCCAGCAGCTGATCTGGAGGTCTAGTGCCGACCCCCCGCAGCTCCTTCACCCACCTCGTCTCCAGACCCCAAACACTTGAACCCGCTCTTTATGATCTCCCAGTGCACAAAGCACACAGCCGCATCCTGAGGAGCTGCTACAGAACTCGACACGCTGCTGTATAAGAGCTCCAGACCCGCCATGACGCTGCAGAAACAGCAGAACCAGCAGAACCGAAACCAAAACACCTCCCAGCGGTTCTGTTTACATCTGCGCTCCGGTCCCAGCGCTGAAAGGAGTCCGGAGTGAAACACACAACCCGCGCGTGTTTCGTTCCGACGGCCCCGAGAACACACAGGTCATACACTGCTGCTTAAAACACCTTTAACCCATTAAAACCCAAACTGAGTAATTAATAATTAAGTAATTGATCAGACAGTTGGAATTCTGATCTTCTGACGAATTATTTGCAAAAAAAGAAATTAAATAACGCTGCGTAGATGACTTTTATTTTGTAGTGTATTCGATACATCCGGAATGTATTATGTATTGCTCACTGCAGGATTATTATTATTATTATTATTATTATTATTATTATTATTTTCATTTTATTGAATAATTATTTCCGATAATGAGTTATTTAACTTTCACACTGATCTCAAAAACCCAATTATGATACACTTGCCTTTAAAGGGTTAACCTTCCGTTCCATAAGAAAATAAACCCCTAAACAAAGAAGGGTCTGTACTTCAATTTAAGCTTATACAGAATGTTGCTGTAGCCTGTAGATGGCATTGTTGATTTTAAAACCCTTCTGCTCTCAAACAGTGAAACAGTGGCACTAATATCATATTTCTATACAATATGATGCATGAAATGTTAAAATGTTTCATAACGATAATATAAAACTAATAAATAAAGCCAAAATTGTGTTGTAACAGTTCTCATGCTCTTATAGAGACCGATAAAAGGTGTTGTTTGTTTGTTTACCATGTTGTGACATATTTCTATTTTATTTAGAGCTATTTTAAGGACAGTATTCAGCAGAGGAGGGGCTATATGATGACACAGTGGCAAGTGAAAGTTTGGGCATGTCCAGATATTTGTGGACACCCCTCCTAATGAATGCATTCAGCTATTTTAGGTTGCAGCCATTGCTGACACAGATGTGCAAATGCACACACACAGCTTGTCTAGTCCCTGTAGAGAAGTACTGTCAATAGAATAGGACTCTCTGGAGCAGATCAACATCATGACCCTATTGGCTCCATGCTGCCTAATAATGCCAGGCGTGGGCTAGAGGGGTATAAAGCCCCCCAGCATTGAGGAGCTGTGGAGCAGTGGAAGAACTGTGTTCTCTGGAATGATGGTGGAGGAGCTCCATCCAGTACTTTTGGATGGGATGAGTTGGGGAGTTGGGGATGATGAGGTGGGGTGGTGAACATCATCCAACATCCTGACCTCACTAACGCTCTTGTCACTGAATGCAATCAAATCCTCACAGCAATGCTCCTCCTCCAAAATCTAGTAGAAAGTCTTCTTCTCTGGACAGTAGAGACAGTTACTCCAACAGAAGCAGGAGAAACTCTCTTCAATACAAATACAAAAAAAGACACAATGAATGAGCAGGTGTCCCAATACTTTTGTCCATGTAGTGTATATGTTCCTGATAAGCTAAGATGACTGAGGCTTGGTCAGGGAGAAGGGGCGGGTCTACCAAATAAGTATGCAAGTCTGGCCCCGCCTCTAGTCTACTGTGCAGGCGGACAGTTTGGCTTCATTTCTGTAAAATGGAAGGGAATTGAACCATGTGCTCCACAGGCATTGACACATGTAACAAAAATGATCAGTATGATTGACGTGATGATTGATAGAAGGACTCGACCCGATTCCCTCTTTAATGTTCAGTTCTGTAGCTCCATTGTGAAGCCTCATTTCTTCACCACAGAAACCCAACAGCTCAGAGTTGACCACTGTGATGTCTTGTTTGGGCAGCAGACAGACCCCTAATAACCAAAACAGTGCTTGTTTACAGTAACATGGATTTTACACACAGATAGGCACGAATTCCACCCTCTAATGGTTTGCCATGTTGAAATAAATCATTAAAGAATGCGGCCTCCAATTCCATCATGGGGCTTCGCCTGACTTTCCCCAACCAGCAGGAATGATAACACCGCCATCTGGTTTGACTTGAACTCCATTGAAAACACATTGCACAGAAGTTAATTTCAGAAGCTGCGTCTGCCATCCAGCCCAGGCCTTGTTATAGACAAAGTTAATTTACAGTGTTTACAAAGCCTCTGTGAACCTCTGCCAACCTCTACGAGTTCTGGGGCCAAACGTCTTCCTGCTGTTGGGTACCATTGACCTTTGGTATCAGCTGGTCAACGGTACCCAAGAAAATGTCAAAAAGCTCAATTCTAGACAACATGTTTCCATCAGTAAGTGAATATAAAGACGAGCTGCAGGGGAACATGATGACTGACAGCAGGTGAGCATAGCGGGGGTGAAGGTTTACTGTAACTTTGGTAGAGGATATAGATGTGGGTTAGGTGAGGAGAGCTGGGCCCTGGGATCCCGACCAATGGCACTGACAATCATGATGTTGCCCACCCCGGTCAGTGGTTCTCAACTTGTCGATTGTCACGGTCGCCATGATGCCGGCTACTTGTGGCTAAACCGTGGCTACTAATTGTCTACTCCCATAGAAAATGAATGGTCGCTGGTCACTCTGTCGCTTGCTGGTGTGAATTTTGTACTATAGATTTATTGATTGATTGATTGATTAATTGATATATTATTACTTATTTGATTTATTTGAAGTATTTTATTTCTCGCTAGGAATGAGGACATACATTCGAATTTGATCACATCACAATTTAACTTCCTGCTAATGATCATGCTGGACTGCAGCTGGTAGCTGCCCTGGGCCACATCAAAAGGGTTTGGTTGACAGCACTCATGGGACTGAGCAACACACAGAACAAGGAGAAAGCCCAAGTAGCTCAGAGCAGATCTGAGAAGGATGATCGTAGATTTACACAATTCAGGAATGTCTCTTGGAGCAGTTTCTAAACATCTGCAGATTCCAAGACCATGGCTTCAAACATCTGGAGCAAGTACAAGTTATTGTGAAGTGTAGCCACCCTGTGAAGCTCTGGAATATAACCCATTGGAGGAAAACTGGTTCAGATGGTGAACCAGTTCATGGCCCACCATAACATAAGTCTGCAATCAAGAGAACTCCTGCGGCTGAATCACGCAAACAAGTAAAAGCCTTCTGGAGGAACGTTTAATGGTCAAATGAGACCACTGAGCTTAAGGAGTGGTAAGGCGCTTAACCTAAAGAACACTATATCATCTGTTAAGCATGGTGGTGGTTAGGGATGCACCGATCCATCTTTTTCTGTTATGCTACAGATACCGAAACAAGAACACCCGATACCGATCCGATACCATAGCTGAATTAATAAACCATATAACTGACCACCAGACTTAAGGCCTCAGGGTTGATCATCAGGGTAGTCATCCCTTTACTAACTTTGTAAAACAACTAAAATAAATTAACCTGATTTCTGATTATTGGTCACTAAAATTAATAACTCTGCTGGACCTTGGCACAGCGCTGTCTGGGCTCAGGACTTTTATTCTGAAGTCTATGAGACTAAAGTGGCGCGAGCAGCCCCTCCCTTCTCAGTTCTCCTTACATAGAAGACGAGCTGGATTACTCGCTGATAGCTGATGACGGGTCGAGGGCATCATGCTGGTTAGATAGGGGGAGTCCTGCTGCTTGCTATGATCTGTGTATGATGCCTGTAGGTTGCTCTGATCCTGGGTTATAAAGCGTAGAATATCAGGATTAGGATCAGACTAATTATCCGATACCTGATCCAGCTAATTTTGTTGTATTGGGACTGATATCCGATCCTAGTATCAGATCAGTGCATCCCTAGTGGTGGTAGTATCATGCTCTAGGGCTGTCAGTGGAACTGGTACTCTACCCAAAGTGGGTGAAATAACGAAGAAGGAGGACTAGCTCCGAATTCCTCAGCTTAACGTTTGTAAACTTGGTCACAGTTGGGTGTACAACAGTACAGTGACCCCAAACACGTCAGAGGTGGTGTGAAAAGGGCAAAACAGGGTAAACTCAAGCTTTTGGAATGGCCTTTCCAAAGTCCTGACCTCAACCCTATTGAAAACATGTGGTCTGTGCTTAAAAGTCAGGTCCGTAGCAGAAAACCAGCACATTTAAATGAACTAAATTCTGCCAGGAAAGTCTAATATCTATGAAATATCCCCATAATTTCACCAGAAGCTTGCTGATGCTACCAGCTGTAACTGTTCTGGTTGAGGCAGACTGCAAGTGCAGAGAGTCTTTATTTGGGCTAAGGCAAAACCCACCATCAGGCAGAGGTCAAAAACAGGTAGGCCGGTACATCACATGCAAACCCTCCAAGTTGCGCCAGCGAGTTAAGTATGGTCACAGTGACTCCACCAAGAGCTCACCAAACAGAGGTGCTTTTGAGGAGTCATAATCAGTCCCCTAATCAACAGCACCTGTGTGCTTGGAGTTTCAGGTGAGGGGTGGAGCTTAGTCCTTGCTAATTAGAGCTCATGACTTGAGCCATAAGCTCCCCACTGAGGCCAGCAGAGGGAGACATTACACCAACAGCATCCGGTCAAGGTGCAACCTCCTACTGGACATTTTACCAAATATTAGTTGTGCTGTCTGAATACATTTGACCCTATTTTGACCCTATATTAAATCTTCTACACCAAGTCCCTGTTTTTCTATTAAACATGTATTATGTCACTCATTCTGTCCCCCAAAAGACCTTAAAGAAATCATTAAAAAACCAACAATGCCATGACCTTCATGCCCATAATGAGTGTCTGTAAACTTCTGGCCACAACTGCGTATGAACGATACATCAAAGAGACATCAGGTATCATTAGCTGCAACTGTGCCTGTATGATTTTTTTTCTTTACAAATGCTGGAAAATCAAGCAATTTACCCACAACAATCTTAAGAACTGGCCGTGGGATCCTGGAGGCAGCCTCATTGAGCCTGAACCTGAACCTGTACTGATTTAGACAGATGAGGAATGTAGAAGGTGACCACTGGAGGTACTAACGTTCTCCATGTCTCTCCAACTAAGAAGAAAACGAACCAGATTCAGCCGATTTCAGAGCTCAGTCTGCAAGTTGTGGAGATGGTCTCCAAGCTACAGGCCTAAAAACACTGTGAGAATGGGGCCACCATGTCTGAGGGACTGCACCCAGGTCACTAATGAAACCCAGACTTGATGTATCATTATCATAAAAAATGAGCCGCACACTCTCACGTCAAAGCCAGACTGGCCCCACGCTGCCTCATGACCTGGTGTGGTGCGGTAACGAGCGGCAGGACTGGGTCTGGGAGGAGGAGGAGGAATGTCTTTAATAGTGAGCATTGAGCTTCACGCCTCATGCCGTGACCTGGGATGGATTCTTCGCACAGGACATGACTGTGTGCATCAAACATTTACGAAGAGCAAAAACACGGAGTGCTTAAAAGAATCATCTGGAAGAATCTGATGGTCTGACCTGTCACCACTGACTCATCGTTCCTACACACATATGGGCTTCAGCTTTCTTTAAAACTTGCTCCAGTGGAGGCTGGATGTGTGGATATGTGAACATGGGCCTCCTCCAGCAACCGTTCTTAAGATCAAATGTCTTCTTAAAACCCATTACCCATTTTTACGACAATTCCTTTACGCTCTCCAGGGTTTCTTATTCTGTTGAGTTCAGGAGGACAGTGGGATCAATTCAGCTCTATAAAACATATCATCAATCTGACCCAGACCTTCTGTTAGCACTTTTCCCCAAAACTCACTTAAGAAACCTAAACAGGGAGATACTGGAGGCCCAGTAACACAGTTAATGTCCTTTACATTTACAGGCCAGTCTCCTGTTTCTCCAGTCTTCCATTGTCCAGTGTTGCTGAGCCAGGCCCACTGCAGCCTCAGCTTTCTGTCCTTGGCTGAACGAAGGGGGTCGATGGCATGAGGTTGGGGATGCAGACGACGGAGAGGCAGGACGGCAGAGGCGGAGGTACAGGCCTTGATCTGTTCGATGTTTGGCTTGTTACCGTCTTCATTTCACAGGGGCTCAGGCCTGGCCCACAACTCTGCTTTCTGTTCTGCTTTCTGCTTTCATTTCTCTGGGCCGTGACACGACCCCAAAACCACAGCCAGTCAGTCAGTCCTCTCTCTCCACAGCTTTGCTCTGACTGACAGGCTGTCTGACTGACAGTTCTCCAGAGGGATCCACTGAGAGTCTGCTGTTAGTTTGAGTATATTCAGCTGAAAAGCTCCTATGTGGTTGGTTTGGTGCAACAGATAACACCACTACCTGCCAGTGAGCTGCCAAAAAACGTGGGAGACTGGGGTTCGATTCCTGGTCTTGGTGACTCGGCGCTGCTCTACACCAATAAGAGTCCTTGGGCAAGACTCCTAACACTACACTGGCCCTCCTCTGTAATACAAGCAACCATGTAAGTCGCTCTGGATAAGAGCGTCAGCTAAATGCCATAAATGTAAATGTAGGAGCCTGAATCTAACTGCTGGACCATTTTAAGGTGGGGTTGGAAATTCAAGCAACAAGGCAATCTCAGTTTCATCCCAAAGCTGGAGCTAGTGAAAAACCATCATGATCTTGAGGGGAGGCCTTACAGTGGTTTTTGCTCCAGGGGGCCAAGATTTGTTCATCCGTCCCTCCTGGTTTACACAGTTCTAATGATCTGGATGTGTTTAAGGTGGATCTTCCTGAAGTTTGGATTTAATTATCTGACCTTGAAGAGACGAGTAAAACAGAAATAATAGAATACATCTTTAATCATCAGGAACCTAACCCCTTTTATCCCATTACATTTTAAACAGGTAATCAGTAATCTGTGCCAGAACCTTCCCCACACAGTCGGGAAGAATCCTTAGTGACCCGGCGAATATTGTTTTTCCTCAAATCCATTTTTATCATCTAATATTTCTGGAATTCATTACATAGAGTATGGTGCCTTTGATGTTTTACAAATAAATGTTCTGCCCAGGTCAAAACTGACCATAATGCATTTCATTTGTCCAATTGACCTGTCTTTTGTTGCATGCATCCATAAAATCTACTGCATGATGAAGGGATGAAAGAAACGTATTATGTGAAAGCTAAGCCAGCCTGGGCATGTTGCCCATACTGCATTTCATATTGACAGCCCTCACCTGTCTGATCCTGTGACCCATTACCTTTTTAACCCCCTTTCAGCCCAAAAAACAACTACCCTGTTGGTCACACTCCACATAAGCGCTCATCTGACAGACAGTCTCCTATATTTCTTTATTCACCACTGCATAGAAACCCAGTGATTGTGTTTCTATTTACGTTTTGAAGCTTCGCCAGAGACGCTAAGACCTAACCTCAGACCCTGGCCTCTGTGGAATCCTGCTATCCACAGTTCTAGAAGTTCTGGAAGTTACTTTGGGCTTCAGTACTTTTTTAGTGGCTATTAGTATTTTTGCAGCAAGCATTACTTAGTGGAAGTAAAGATTTCCAAATGGGTCATATTGTGCCAGAGTGACACGTTTGATACAATTGATCATAATAGACATATAAAGTCAAGTGGGTTTTTACTGTAATTTTAACTACATACAGAGTACACAGTGAAACCAAACAACGTTCCTCCAGGACCATGGTGCAACATAGACACAGTGCATACAGAACACAAATGCAACACAATACAAGTGCAGACAGACAACACAACACAGTACAGACAGAGGATAATACATAAATTAGGGGTGGTGTGCAAATTATGCAGTGTGTAATTAATATTGTACTGCGAGTAGTTTATTCTAAAATTCACTACTTAAGTACTGAAGTAAAAGTACAGTAATGTGTTCTGTAGTTCTTACAGAAAGCAGTCAAAAGTATGAGTAGCAGTGTTTATATTAGTTCAGAAGCTCAGACTTAGGCCTGTCTCAGTTCCTCTGGCTGTAGTAGAAGGACGGGACTGTAGTTACAGAAGGACAGGACTTACAGTTTCATCTGTAAAACCAGTGAGGAGAGCAGCTCAAACCCTGAGCTTCACTCTCTGTAAACTCAACTACAGCTGAAAGAGCTCAGCCATTCCGACAAATACGAGGTTTTGCAGGAGGTGAAGAAGATGGAGGGGTTTCTTCTGGTGGTTCTTCTTCTTTCATCTGGAGATAATAAATAAATTATTTAAAATACATACATTGTGATTTCTGGAATTTATTTTTAAAATTACGTCTCTAACAGTGGACATGCACCTAAGATGAAAATTTCAGACCCCTCCATGATTTCTAAGTGGGAGAACTTGCAAAGTTGCAGGATGTTCAAATACTTATTTTCCTCACTGTATATATATATATATAAAGGCTATTTCACTGCAGCTCAGTGCTGCTACAGAACATGTTGCTCATTTTCACTAGGATTATTTGCACAGCTGTACAGATGTTCATTTTCTGTAAATGTTTCCGTCATCTGTAACTGTCTGTACACATTAGTATATATATATATATATATATATACATCCACTTAGGCTACATCAGGATATGTAGTATACATACCTGTATTAGTACAGATCTTTAAATCCCTCTATCACTTTTTGTACTTTGTAACTTTATTATTATTTATTCTGTTTATTGTTTAGTGTACTTTTCTCTCTTGGGTTTACATGTCATACTTGTGTTGCTCTCTCCAAGAAAAATTCCTTGCATGTGTAACACACTTTGGGAAATAAAGAGATTTTCATTCTGATCATGTACTTTGTGGTGTACCACAGGGCTCTACACTAGGCCCAATTTCATTTTCATTATGTGTACAGTATAGCCACTACACATTCAGAGTTTTATACGTGTCACAAATTGAGAACAGTTCCTTAAATAAACTGACAACCTGTCAAACAAACAGCATAAATGGATTAAGAGAAACCTTTTAAACTTTATTATTGGAGGAGCAAAAAACATAAACTCAGACTTTGAAATCTGAATTTATAAACAAACGATAATATTTTGAATTTGGGAGTAAAATTTGATTATAAATAAAGCTGTTTTTTTATTTTTAAATTATCATTCAAATTATCGTATGTATTTATTTATTATTTTTATTGGAGTTGTGTTTTTGGCTTTTTATGATTGTAATGTGCTAGATCTTAGCGGATCTTAGGTGTTATTTATTACAGTATGTTGTCAGTTAGACTTGTAACTATAAAGTAAATACAGTAAATGTACACTCACACTTTTAAATGACATGCAAATTACATAACATTGACTTGCATGTGTATGCATTTTGCTACCATCTTTAAATTTGATTTGCTGCATGAAAATGAGCCATAAATTTAAATGTGTTTGATTTTTAGTTTTGGCGTTATGTACATTATACATTCATATACAACTAATCACGCTTCAGCAAGCGGGCCAAGTGTTCTCACGTCACTGTACACAACCAGAATTTCAGTATATATCTAATTCGACTACAAACAGAACGATATCTGCTCTGATGTTGTTGGTCATTTCTGGTTTGATGCTCAGACAAAAATTAATTAATTAATTAATTAATTAAAGGTCTAAAACCCCCGTGGACCCCCAGCCACAGCCGTCTAAGCGCAGCTTCTGAGCAAAATCAACACCAGATATATTGTCTTAATAGCTGAGGGATCAACTCTCAAGACTAACTAATGTTCCCCGGCATTCAGCACTTACAACACACCACACACACTTACACACGCACACACTCACACACACACGCACACACACACACACACACACACACACACTCTCAGCCCAGGTGCAGCACATGGTTCTGATTTCGGAATGACCTTCGGGTGTGTATATCTCAGCTAAGCACTTGAACTTCTTCTGCACCTCAGAGAAAAGCCTTTCCACCGTGAGATGTCTGGCCTGCACACACAGAGCTAACCCTCTGATCCCCGCAGGTAAAGTTAGATTTCCCAGCCCATTAAAATAGGAACACCCCATGTAAATCTACTATTACTACTATTACACTGTCAGTGTCGCACTGTCTTGTTAAAGCAGCATGATGTGAGAATTCGTCTGTTTTGCTCATCAGCTCCCTGCTACAGGTGGAGAGTGTAAAATCACTGTTAATGTAAAACTTTACATTAAGCTGCTTTATGTAAAAGCAAACGAGCCTGAGGAAGACATTCACAGGTGTCCTAGAATGTGAAACTGTGTTTATCCACATAGTTGAATAGCTACACCCCTGTAATTTACATAAACCCCACCCACTAGAGAAAGCCATTCAAAGCTAAGCAGAACGATTAGTTCAGAAAAATAGAAAAAAAACAAAAAGGCTAAAGGCTAATGCTAGGCCGACCAGAGAACGGAGACAAACTGTCTAAAATGACTAGGGTGACCAGATGTCCTCTTTTCTGAGAATGTCCTTTTTCCATTTTTTTAAAATGAAATTTAGTCTTACAGCTTTCAAAGCATCTGTTTAAGCCCCGCCCTCTCCCTGCCATTATAAAGGAAATGCACTGACGTCACGTTCATGTCAGACTGAGTGGTAAACATTAGGAAACCAGGACTGACACCAGCTATTATCTGCTCAAGTTAACGGCAGCTGGACTGAACAACGACCCGTTCATGGAAAGCGAACCCAACAGTCCATGGAAAGCAATGTGTAGCCAGGAACGTCCAGCTACCTGAGGCTCAGATCACATAACGCCTCACACCTGAGAACACAGAGTGGAGAGAACGGTCATAGGAGGGTTTCCACTGTTTTCCGGCTCAGTTAGTCGACTGGCTCATCCAGGCTTGCTTGCTTTCTCTCTTACTTGAACTTGAAATTCTCTTTTCCCCTCCTGTTTGTACAGTCAGTCTCAAAGCAGCTCTTTCTCAGTTTTGTGTTGGCAGCGTTCACACAATTCACACATTAGTCTTTTGCCACTTTGTGGGCGTGGCCGCAGTGACTCCCGCCACCTGTGAGGTCACGTGCATACCCTCTGTCGGCCTACATGTACCTTCTTCTAAAGCAACAGTTAGTCAAACTGCTTCCCACCACAGCTGACTGACCATAAACGCCTGAACCCAAATGTAAATAAACACAGATCAGCTTGACTTGACCTGATTTATTATTATTTTATGTATTTATTAATATTTTTATTTTAACGCCAAAAAATATTACGTAAAAAGGAGCTGATTTAGCAAAACAGGATATTAAAGCTATTTATTATTGCTTTTGTTGAATGATTAAATGTTTATTTATGAATGTTGTGACACGACCCCTGGGGACGTGACCTGATAGGCAGCAGAGACGACACAAACACACCTTTATTTAAACACACCCTCCACCCCACCCAAACGAAAACTCATCCAGCCCAAGTGGGGCTCTAAATGGTCTCTACACGGTATATTGTTTAGTGCGAGACTCTGGAAGCTCGGTCTGTGTTCTCTCAGAGTTCACCTCCCATGTGACTGAGCCTGACCTTTTATGCCGATCACCTGGCTCGTTAGCCTGAACGGCATTAAGACGGTGTAGGGTGGCGCTCCCGCCTCCTCACGCCACAATGTTCATTAATATAGTTTCATGATTTTATTTAGATAAGTAACTCCCTCCTATAATCACACACACACACACACACACACTTCAATAACTTAAGCCTACATAAGTCCCTCAGCTGCAACATCCTAACCATGACGGATGCCTGTGTGTCAAAATATGGCCATCCCAGCTCACACAGCTACTGTTCTGATAAACAATTAGCCAAAGCTGTGTTAGTGTTGGGCTGGTGTGTGTTGGGCTTAAACACTGTGTCTGTCTGTCCACTCACTGTCCACTCTATTAGATACTCCTACCTGGTCCACCTTGTAGGATGCTGCCGACAGGTTGATGGGCTATTCTCAGTCCAGTAGCACTGCTGCAGTGCTGAGAATGACCCACCACCCAAATCCTACAGTCTGCTCTGTGGGATCCTGACCACTGAAGAACAAACAGGATGAGAGGAGGAGGCTGATAACGAAGTCTGCAGAGACACAGATGGAGATGGTCCGGACTTATAGAGCTACACAGTGCTCCTGTACGGTTAGTAGTGCTGATAGGATGGACTGTGGGTGTAGAAATGAGTAGGTGGTATTAATGTTATGGCTGATCGGTGTATTTACATCAGCTAGATACATTAATGAACATATAACCTCCCAAAAAACGCATAAGTTACTAATCCATGAGGCGTGTGATTCTTTATGAGAGGTACACATAATGGACCACACCTCAACTCATTTCACGCCACTCAGCAGTGAACGCTCTTCGTAGACCTCTTTCTTTCATGTCTGCATATCGGAATCCTTTAAACACGCTGTCCATCAAATCAATTTCTCTTTTACAGGGCAGCAGATTAACGGCTTCCTGCTCGGCAGCAGGTCCAATCGGTAGCCACCACGGTAAGTTCTGGGTAAAGAGCAACCGTTGGTCAAAGCAAAGAATTTGCGCCTTATCCCGCTGCTGAGAGAAATAATTCAAACAGGATGGGACGGAGAGGAGTCTTCTCCCAGCAGGACCTCTGGTCCACCTCCCAGGCTTTTGAGTCGGGCATTAGTGTTTCGTCTTTCTGCAAAAACTTCCGTACTTTGAACATCTGCGCTCCACCTGAGGATAGCGTGTCCGTGGATAGGCCAGTAAAGAAGTAACGCACTGGATGCGTCCATAAATCTAGTTCAGGCCGTCTGGCTGCAGAGTAAACTCCCCATTACGGTTAATATTACAGAGTAGCGCATTTATCTCCATTACAGACAAAGAAGACCACAATAAACAGCGGCCGGTGTGAAACTGTGCCTCATTGTATTGAAACGTACCTACACGAGTCTTCTGAGTTTTATATGGAATGATGATGATGATGATGATGACGATAGTGGTAAAATAGTGGAGAATCTGAACTAATCCAGTTCTCTTTAGGGACTACTTTTTGTAGCTGCACTACACCCTGCAGCATGTATCCCTCCACCATTTTAATGATCTGATTTTAAAAGCAGGTTCTAGAGCCGAACTCTTCTCAGAACTCTGGTAGAACAGTGTCTCAGGCATCAGGCAGCGTCTTCATCACCATTAGGTGAAGAACTTTCTGTGAGGAGCTTTTATTAGAGCTTCAGACGTCTGTTTCCCTTCACCTCCCCTGTAGAACTCCAGCTCTGACTGGGGGAGCTTATCTAGAACCCAGCGTTTCACATCAAACCGACATCTTCTAAACGCTCCTCAGCAGAAAAGAGGAGATGAACTTCATGTCGTTGTAGGAAGCTCTGGAGAGAAATGAGAAACGCTCGAGTTTTCCTGCTGAAAGATTTCTGAGATGTAGAAGAAGTTGATAAAAGAAGCCGTCCATAAAAATTGTCAACAGTCCCAAAGTGAAAACTGACCATCCAAAATATGAACCAGCTTGTTTACATTACATTTCTGCCATGAATTTGTCCTACCATATTACAGATTCCCAGAAACGAAGAATGTCTGCTTGGAGTAAACAGAATACCTGCTTAGCACACATGCATACACTCAGGCACACAGAGTCCACAAACACATCTATGCTCCACAAATACCTTAATGTGCATCAAACGCTTAGTTCCTGATTATATAATAATTAAAAACATTGTGTTAATAAGGTAAAGATCAAAGTTTAACTTAAAGCTGTGAGTCGAGCGTCTAACACGAAAGACCTGTGATCCTTTAAACACACCGAGCTGATTGGTGGACGCCTTTATTAGAATCCTATAGGGTGCCTGCCTCTCGCTTCTGATTGGGTAACACTGCTGACACATCCATCCGAGGGTAAAGGTTCCTCGGATCCTGTTGCACACCACTTCAGGTTAAGTTTAAGTTGAGGTGTAGTAGGTTAAGTTGAGGTGTAGTAGGTTAAGTTTAGCTTGAGGTGTAGTAGGTTACACCTCAACCTACACTTAACCTACTACACCTAAACTTAACCTACTACACCTCAACTTAAACTTAACCTACTACACCTCAACCTAAACTTAACCTACTACATCTTAACCTAAACCTACTACACCTCACCCTAAACGTAACCTACTACACCTCAACCTAAACTTAACCTACTACACCTAAACGTAACCTACTACACCTCAACCTAAACTTAACCTACCACACCTAAACCTAAACTTAACCTACTACACCTCAACCTAAACTTAACCTACTACCCCTCAACCTAACCTAAACCTACTACACCTCACCCTAAATTATGTTTAGGTGTAGCTGGTTATGTTTAGATTGAGGTGTAGTAGGTTATGTTGAGGTGTAGCAGGTTATGTTTAGTTTAAGGTGTAGGTTGAGGTGTAGTAGGTTATGTTAAGGTGTAGTAGGTTAGGTTTAGTTTGAGGTGTAGTAGGTTATGTTGAGGTGTAGCAGGTTATGTTTAGTTTGAGGTGTAGGTTGAGGTGTAGTAGGTTAAGTTTAGTTTGAGGTGTAGTAGGTTATGTTGAGGTGTAGCAGGTTATGTTTAGTTTAAGGTGTAGGGTGAGGTGTAGTAGGTTATGTTAAGGTGTAGTAGGTTAAGTTTATTTTGAGGTGTAGTAGGTTATGTTGAGGTGTAGTAGGTTAGGCTTAGTTTGAGGTGTAGTAGGTTATGTTGAGGTGTAGCAGGTTAAGTTTAAGTTGAGGTGTAGTAGGTTATGTTAAGGTGTAATAGGTTAGGTTTAGTTTGAGGTGTAGGTTGAGGTGTAGTAGGTTATGTTAAGGTGTAGTAGGTTATGTTTAGGTGTAGCAGGTTATGTTTGTTTGAGGTGTAGGTTGAGGTGTAGTAGGTTATGTTAAGGTGTAGTAGGTTAGGTTTAGTTTGAGGTGTAGTAGGTTATGTTTAGGTGTAGTAGGTTAGATTGAGGTGTAGTAGGTTATGTTTAGGTGTAGCAGGTTATGTTTAGATTGAGGTGTAGTAGGTTACGTTTAGGTATAGTAGGTTATGTTTAGATTGAGGTGTAGTAGGTTACGTTTAGGTATAGTAGGTTATGTTTAGATTGAGGTGTAGTAGGTTACGTTTAGGTGTAGTAGGTTAAGTTTAGATTGAGGTGTAGTAGGTTACGTTTAGGTATAGTAGGTTAAGTTTAGATTGAGGTGTAGTAGGTTACGTTTAGGTATAGTAGGTTAAGTTTAGATTGAGGTGTAGTAGGTTACGTTTAGGTATAGTAGGTTAAGTTTAGATTGAGGTGTAGTAGGTTACGTTTAGGTGTAGTAGGTTAAGTTTAGATTGAGGTGTAGTAGGTTACGTTTAGGTATAGTAGGTTATGTTTAGATTGAGGTGTAGTAGGTTACGTTTAGGTGTAGTAGGTTAAGTTTAGATTGAGGTGTAGTAGGTTACGTTTAGGTGTAGTAGGTTAAGTTTAGATTGAGGTGTAGTAGGTTACGTTTAGGTATAGTAGGTTAAGTTTAGATTGAGGTGTAGTAGGTTACGTTTAGGTATAGTAGGTTAAGTTTAGATTGAGGTGTAGTAGGTTACGTTTAGGTATAGTAGGTTAAGTTTAGATTGAGGTGTAGTAGGTTACGTTTAGGTGTAGTAGGTTAAGTTTAGATTGAGGTGTAGTAGGTTATGTTGAGATCATATCTCTTCAACCCTTTTACGGTCATTTTTAGGGGGCACTAAGAAATGCACAGCCATGATGTCATGATTTCCCAAAATGATACTAATGAACACATGAAAATGTGTGTATCATTCTTTTCATATTTAATTGAGAATCCATAACCAGATGTATTAATGTATTTCTTATTTTATTATTTATTTATGAATCTGAAGTTGAAACCTTTTCCTGGTTCTGGTAGTAGGTTATGTTGAGGTGTAGTAGGTTATGTTTAGTTTGAGGTGTAGTAGGTTATGTTGAGGTGTAGTAGGTTATGTTTAGTTTGAGGTGTAGTAGGTTATGTTGAGGTGTAGCAGGTTATATTTAGTTTGAGGTGTAGGTTGAGGTGTAGTAGGTTAAGTTTAGTTTAAGGTGTAGTAGGTTATGTTGAGGTGTAGTAGGTTAGGCTTGGTTTGAGGTGTAGTATGTTATGTTGAGGTGTAGCAGGTTATGTTTAGTTTAAGGTGCAGTTTGAGGTGTAGTAGGTTATGTTGAGGTGTAGTAGGTTAAGTTTAGTTTGAGGTGTAGTAGGTTATGTTGAGGTGTAGTAGGTTAGGCTTAGTTTGAGGTGTAGTAGGTTATGTTGAGGTGTAGCAGGTTAAGTTTAGTTTGAGGTGTAGTAGGTTATGTTGAGGTGTAGCAGGTTATGTTTAGTTTGAGGTGTAGTAGGTTATGTTTAGGTGTAGTAGGTAAGGTTTAGTTTGAGGTGTAGGTTGAGGTGTAGTAGGTTATGTTAAGGTGTAGTAGGTTAGGTTTAGTTTGAGGTGTAGTAGGTTATGTTTAGGTGTAGCAGGTTATGTTTAGTTTGAGGTGTAGTAGGTTATGTTTAGGTGTAGTAGGTTAGGCTTAGTTTGAGGTGTAGTAGGTTATGTTGAGGTGTAGCAGGTTATGTTTAGTTTGAGGTGTAGTAGGTTATGTTGAGGTGTAGCAGGTTAAGTTTAGTTTGAGGTGTAGTAGGTTATGTTTAGGTGTAGCAGGTTAAGTTTAGTTTAAGGTGGAGGTTGAGGTGTAGTAGGTTATGTTGAGGTGTAGCAGGTTAAGTTTAGTTTGAGGTGTAGGTTGTGGGTGTGCGTTTAAGGTGGGGAAACGGGTGTTTTACTGTAGTTTTCAAGTTTAGCTACACCAATGAAAGGGAGAGCAAGCAAACCTGGAACAGAACTATTCAGTGAGATGTGCCTGAACCTTTGAAGACCTTTCCCTCGACATTCCCTGAGCCTCAGTTAGCTGGAACACTAACCGCTGTTTAACCTGTTAGCTAGCCAACCTCTTTAAGCTGAGCTAGCTGACTACAGGTCCAAACACATCAGTACTCGTGTCAGTCAGTCAACAGCAGCTGATTTGTCGTTGAGTTAGCTAAGAAAAGACTAGCTTAGCGATTGGCTACAGATCCAAAAACCAAGTCATTCTTGGCTAAACGCTTATCAGTGGGCGTTCGGTCAGACAGACTTGAGCGTGTTCTGTGGGGAACAGGCTGTTATAATGCTAGTAATTAAGCTAATGCTAACAGCCCCTCTCTCCTGATTCTCAGCAGTCAAAACGTGTGTAATTGTCAGACTGAAGGTCTAACATTTATTGAATGATTGATGTAAAAGTGGATAAGATTGTACAGGTAAATCTACCTGTGCAGCTGACGCTACTCCCCAGCCCCGCTAATACCGTATATTCTGCGGCCAAAGTTTGAGACGGTATGCCTCTCGCAATGTAGCCATATCTCTTCAACCCTTTACGGTAATTTTGGGGGGCACTAAGAAATTCACGGCCATGGTGTGGATACCAAATTTCCAGAAATGATTTAATCATTTAATTGAGAATCCATAACTAGATTGTTAATGTATTTCTTATTTTATTATTTATTTACGAATCTGAAGCTGAAACCTTTTCCTGGCCTTGGATCGTGATAGTTTTGGATGGACTTGATAAAACCGCAGAGACCTGGAATTCCCAAAACAGGCATGATGTTTGCCACAGGATGACTCCACGACTTCAGAGCTCTGGTGGTACAGGGCTATTTACACTACTTTAGGGAATCTTCCAAAACCACTTCTAAAGGCCACCTACAGTGAACACCAGTACTCAGTACAGTGCTGCTATAAAACATCACAGCCTCTGAGCTCGACACTGAATCTCTCTTTCTCCAAGTACGCACACACACCCATACACACACACACATACACGCACACACACTCACACACACACACACACACACACAAAACCCAGGCAAAAACAGCTCGGCTGCCCCCTTTCTCGCCGAAACGCCCCACAGAGGCCTGAAGGAAAACCAGAGACAAGTCAACAAACTGGAAGCAGCAGGGCCGTAAGTCCCCTGGCATTTACGACAGAGCTGGAGCTGGCTTTGGGACTGGTTTGGCGTGGGGGTGCTTATGTTGGAGGGGCGTGGAATGGAGCAGTGGCTAAGAAGGCTCGTGGGGCGCCTGGGCTACATTGAGCAGACACGGGTGGCGCAGGCCGCATGGCGTGCCACTGAGCGGCCAAAGTCTCGCACAGCGCAGCGCCGCATCTGGTGCGCATTTAACGGGTTGTCATGAGCACATGGGTGCCTTTAACTCTCCCCTGAACACGCTCCGAGCGCTCACCGGACGCCGGCCAGGTTCAGGCCTTCACATCCGCAAATGTCACATTTGTCTGCTCGTCTGGGCTGCGATTCTGTTCTTCAAGCGTTTGCGTTACGAAAGTGGGTTCCAGTCAGATTTGACTGATTTAGAAGGTGGATCATACATCAGCTGGACACTGTTCTTCTCCCACGGCCTCACATGCATGTGTGTACAGTGGGTTTGTGGTGTGGATGGAGGAGAATCCAGGCTGGGAGCTGGGGAAGTTCTTCAAGAGGAGACTCCAGACTGGATTTAAAAATGAATGAGTGCAAAGGTTTGTCCACCCTTCTTGTGGACAGATGATATAAAACAATAGTAACACTTAACCAACCACATGAGGTACCACAGCAACCACCTGACACTCATTAACACAGTTCAGTCATTTTTAAGACAGCTACAGGACTAGGCTTCTACCTCAGCAGTGTTAAATGGGAGAGTGAGCATCAGATAAAACTCTCTCTCTACTTATCTTATCCACCACAGAGACCCAGTATACCACAGAAACCCTTGATACCATAGAAACACAGAAACAAAAAACCCCACAGAGACCCAGTATAACAGAATAAATCTTCCCATAATTCCTGTAATCTTTTCTCTCCAGTGTTCGGATGATTTGCTTTCTTCTGCATCTCGCTGCGAAGCATCCGGCCTACATTTTTACCCAATTGTCCTTCCTAATATTAGACAGCGATAGCCAATTACCCAACCCCTAACACATGTAATGCTCTCAACACTGCGAGGATGAGGACTGACACATGCACAACCAGCCACCACCAAGTGATGTGGGGAAAGAGAAAGAGAAAGCTAATATACCACTAATATAGAAACCACAGAGACCCTGGAAACCATAGAAACCTTGGATACCACAGGGTCACAGATACCACAGAACCTCTGTGTACCACAGACACCATGGATACCACTAAAACAAAGAAACCACAGAAACCCAGTATACCTCAGAACCTCTGGATACCACAGACACCATGTATACCACAGAAACAAACAAACCACAGAGACCCAGTATACCACAGAAACCCTTGATACCATAGAAACACAGAAACAACAACAAAAAAACAACAACAGAGACCCAGTATAACAGAATCCTGGATACCACTAATAAAGAAACCACAGAGACCCTGGAAACCATAAAAACCTTGGATACCACAGGAAACCCTTGACACTATAGTACCCCTGGTGAAGACGGTAGTGTGTTGGAGTGTTTGGGGCTGTGATGCTGAGGGAACTCCAGAACAAAACATGAGGATGAGGTTTAAGAGTTTCCAGTTTCCCAGCTTCCAGAACCAGTACAGCTGCTGTAGAGCTGAACCCAGTGAGGGAAAGTGAAGCTCCAGACCTGCTCAATTCAGCAACAGGAGCCACAGCTTCAGGAGCGTCTAGTTTATCAGATTGTGGATATTTCTTGACGCCCATATTCATCCTTTGTGTTGGACACAGGTGGCATTTGGCCGGTTTGCTTGCCTTGGTTAAAGAACTCTGAGGATTGGTACGATGTCTTGTTGGACCACTGCGGCGCTGCCGGTGTTATCCACCCAGTAGTGAGTTTATTGTTATTGTAGCACTGATTTGTCTCGTACAGCAAATCATAAAGCAGAACAGAATGCTTTATTGTTTACTGGTAAATTTAAGGTGCAGTACACTGATGACGCGCACTGCAGAAAAAACATTCACCAAGCAGGGCTCAGTGTTTCCAGATTGCTCCAAACCTGTTTCGCAACGGCTGTTCGGAACGCCGAAACCCCGACTCACAACAGGAGTTGTGTTTATTTTTCTCCCCAACGTCTCCTAATTGTGTTTTGAAAGACAAACACTAACTTTCAGGGTCCGTAACACAACACAGGCCCGGGCTTTCCACTGGCCTTTCCCTGTATCAGCGAGGCCAGTTCACTGGTATGACAAATTAATCACAAACTGTTTTCTTACAATAACTTACTGGAAGTGGAAGGTTTATTTGTACGGAAGAGCAAAAGTGAGGGTAAACATTTGGGTGGAAATTTCCGAAGCATTTGGAGAACAGTCCCAGTGATTCTGGAAGTGACGGTAGCTTAATTACACCATAAAGCTGGTTTATTTGCCCTTGTTTTCCATTTCTAATCTAATTTTAGCTTCTGTGTGAATGTGTGAAGTGTGTTATGTGTTAGGAACTGCAGAGGTTCACATGGTGGGACTTTCATATATATGGTCTTTCTCTTCCTCGAGACTCTAATGATACCCTAAACTTTATTTGATAAAAATAAACAAGGCTAGCCACAAACCCTCTGGACAAAATATGAGAAACGCTATGATTTTGGCCTCAGGAACCGCAGTGAATGCATCCTTGGCTTCAATCTGCCCCCAAAATATTCCCACTGCAACTGCAAACTGAACCTGCCTTCATAAACGGTCGGAAGCGGCGTAAGAATTAGTGTTTGCACAACAAGGTGAAGAGTTGAGACGAGGCTTTGGAGCAGTGGTGCATAAATCTAGGCCAGGAGGGTTCGTCTACAGCAAAGTTTGGTAGCTGCTCTCCTCAAACACACCTGATTCATCTCAGTCCATCAATCAGTTAATTATCAGGCAAAGTGGGTGTGTTTGAGCAGAGCATCTACCTAGCTTTGCTGGAGGATTGCCTTGAAGCAGGGGTGGGTAATTCCAGTCCTGGAGGGTCGGATTTCCCACAGTTTTTGCTTTTCGTGGTCAAGCACACCTGATTCAGCTTACCTGTTAATTGGCAGGTTTAGTAGCCCCCCAGTGCCCACCCTGGCTCGCATTCAGCAACAAGAGCATTACTGAGGTCAGGATGTTGGATGATAATCACCACCCCCTTCATCCTCATCATCCCCAACTCATCCCAAAAGTACTGGATGGAGCTCCACCACCATCATTCCAGAGAACACAGCTCTTCCACTGCTCCACAGCTCCTCAATGCTGGGGGGCTTCATACCCCTCTACTAGCTCACGCCTGGCAATATTAGGCAGCATGCAGCCAATAGAGTTATGATGTCCTATTCTATTGGCAGTACTTCTTCTCTACAGGGACTAGATTGATTCTCATCCCCTGCCTGATATGGGGACATGGACCGGGTAGAGACAGTGCCAAGTGGTGGGTAACTCAGCTAGCACTGAGTTAGCATGTTTGTTTGTTAATCTGGCTCAAAATGAGAGCCGGGACATCAACATCCTGAGAGTATCGGCTTAACGTAATGTAACATGTATATATTCTACATAGCTCTAACAGTGCAGGTGCAGGAGTCTGGCTAGCTAACGTAAGCTAATCTGCACTGAACCTGCCTAACAGGACACGACTGTCACATACAATTGCTTAGCTAACGTTAGCGCTGTCATTTTGTGATCATGTGTGGGCAGCACTGAGTGCTAAAGGCTACCCAATCCGCATCCGCGATGAAAATTGGGTTGCGAAGACGCAGAAACTGTGGAGAAACTGTACATCCAAGCAGCCTCAACAGCCTACACTAAGACATATTCACCAATAGTGTTGGACACCAATGGAATTTGGCCTCCAGCGACAGTGAGCACACGTGGCCGAATCGGTGGGCAGCCATAGCTGCGCCGCAAGAGGAGCAGAGATGGTGAAGGGCCTTACTCAGAGGCCCTTGCTTAGCCTGGGTATCGAACCCACAACCCTGTCATCAATAGCCTGGTGTGCTAACCGAGTCAACACTGCCCCATGGTTTGACCTCCATATTGCTGGGTGCTCTGATTTACCAAACCAGATGTTGATCTAAGGAGAACTCTAAATAACATTACTTTGGAGAACTTTGGAGATGTTCTAATGATGAACACAGTGATGGAGAACCACCACCACGTTCTGTAGGGGTGTTATTATTAGTGTTTATTCTAATATCAGTGATTTACTGAGGAGATGAACACCAAAAATGTCAAAGGTACTGACCTTCATGACTCAGGTAGAAGTGAGTGGAGATACTAGGTTTTAAAAGACTTCTATAGAAGCTGAAGTATCAGCTTAAGCTTTTTACTCCAGTAAAAGTGTAAAAGTACTGGTTTCAGGACGACTTCAAGTAGAAAAGTAAAAGTAATGGAAGGAAAACAAAGGCTGAAAGTTTAGGCCGCGCCACAGGGGTCTATAGTGCACTACCACCCCCCCCAAAAAAACAAACAAACAAACAAACAAACAAACAAACATTTCTCTAAAAGTCATAATGAGGAGAATGATCTATTAAAATGTTGATGTTAAAAATGTTGGGCTGCACTAGGCTCCTGTTTCAGCTGCAGATCTGCCCATTGAAAATGAAGCATTTCAGTAATATCAGCTCTATTAAAGGAGCGTCTCTGTGCTCTACTGAGCATTAACATGAGTTTCATGGAGGAAAATATGAGGAGTCGTTGTCTAGAAGTTCTGTAAAGCTGCAGAAAGTCAGACTTCAGAGGCGTATGATCAATAAGCTTTATTGGAATGTAAATGTGGGGATCAGTCGGGACGTTTCACTGCAGCTCTCTTGAGTCTCTGCCACGGACACAGTCTTCATACTAGACTACAGACGTCTGCTGTGAGCTCGCTGGAGAGTGACGGGACGGGTGCAGGTGTGATGATCTCTTATAAACCAATAGGGAGTCAGAATGGTGTGTGTTTATACTTCTCATCCAACCATGATCAGACTTACACGATTTACCTGGCTAAGGTTTAAATAGAAAGTTCAGATAATTGGGTGAAAATGTAAGAAGTAGAAGTAAAAAGTCGTCTGAGAAATAAATAATTACTCCAGTAAGGTTTAGATAACCAACATTTCTACTGAAGTATTTATACCTTAGTATTTATACTTGACACTTGATACTTGACATCCCTGATAAACACTTACTGTCCAGATATACAGATTTTTAAATTATTATTTTAAAGTTTCACAGGCTTGTATGTGTAGAAAATTGAGAATATAGAAGTAAAGATTATGGATGATTTCCATATGGATGATTTTGTTTTAATTTAAATGAATCAAAATCAATTTATTGATCAATTAGAGATAAATACCAAACATCTCAAATCACATTTTACCTTGTTCCTAAAGCTCTGTTCCACCTGAGATTGCCAAAAAAAGAGTTATTTTTCAACGGTTCATTCAAAGGAATCGGTTCGAATGAATCGATTCGTTCACCAGTCGAATCTCGCCACAGGATCCTGGCGGTTTGTTGAGTTAACGGTGACTTTCCGAGCGGAGGAGGAGGAGGAGGAGGAGGAGTGGTGGAGGGAGACCTTTCTCCATCTCTCTCTCTCTCTCTCCCTCTCTCTCTCTCTCTCTCTCTCCCTTCCTCTCTCTCCCCCCCCTCTCTCTCTCCCTCTCTTTCTCTCTCTCTCTCTCTCTCTCTCTCTCTCTCTCTCTCCCCCTCTCTCTCTCCCTCTCTCTCTCTCCCTCTCTCTGTTGCTCCTCAGGCTGCAGGCGAGGCGCTCAGATGCCGGGGAAGCTGCAGTCAGGTTCTCGTCCTCCGCACAGATGCATTGGCGGTTCCTCGCTCTTCTCTCTCTGCTCCTCCACACACTGATGTTCACCCTGGCCACAAGAAAGCGCAGCGGTAAGGATGTTTCCACTCAACGTCTGCTCGTGTGCTTTGTGGTGGTTCAATGAGGTTCTCTCTCAGGATGTTCTCCTAATGTTCTCCTAGAAGCATCTTCTCGATAACAGTGAAGCTGTTAAACCTGCTCCTGTGTGAGTGTGAGTGTGTGTGTGTGTGTGTGTACTGTGGGCTGCTACTGCCCTGGATATGTGTTTAAGTGGGACACACTTGACCTCCTGTCAGAAGTAATCTCTCAGACTGAAGGATCTACAGCCTGTCAGGGTTTAGAACCTTTAGGACCACCGCTGGCAGTAGTGTGGATCCAGCCTGGTGTAGATCCTCTAATCCTGATGGAAAGTGTGTGTTCCTCCTGTTTTGGCTTCAGAAACATTTAATTGAGATGCACCAAACATCTGAAAGCAGTTACTGCTGCTGTGGGGAGATGTGAAAGTTCACAGCTGGCAGTTGTAGACCCCTCACCTTCAGCCCCCTCTCTGCTCATTAGAGCTGGAGATGGGTGGACCAATATGTTGATGTCTTGATGATGTGAGCATTAGGAGCATCTTCACATGGAAATATCAGTCACTGTCCCACAAACCTGTCTCTGTGCTCTGTCTGTGCTCTCTTTCTCTGTAATGGGAATCTGGCAGTTATCAGTTATACTGTATCAGATTTTAATGGACCAATAGAAATGCTCCAAAATGAAATCTTTTCTAATAAACTTCCATTGGAACTTAAGACAGTTCTTCTCCTCATCTTCTCCTGTAAAGCTGCTGTTTTGGAGATATGAGGTTTTTGTGGCAACGGTGGTGTCCTTTTTTTCTTACTAAACTGAGAAAGTGGGAATGAATCATTCTTCTCTAAAAGTAAAGGTTCTAAAGGGTTCTAGAAGTTCTTCGGGAACCAAAAGCAGTTCTTCTATGGCAGAGGTGTACAACTCCAGTCCTGGAGGTCCGGCGTCCAGCAAAGTTTGGTACTGATCAGACTTTTTTGCCCCTGATCTGATCATTTATACTGTAAATCTGAGTCTGAGTCCGATACCATAAATCTGAGTCTCTTAATGATGAGTATCTGTGTGTGTGTGTGTGTGTGTGTGTGTGTATAAATAAATAGATCAGACAAGCTGCTGATCAGATTCTATAATCAGACTTTCTGGACTGTCTGATTTAGTTAAGTCGAGACTTTTATTAAAATGATGTTTTATAGTGTTTAATATCTTATAATCCAGTCTGATATCCTCCCTGACCAATCAGCTCCCAGCTCCTTTACAACACTGCAGTCTGATCACTTCCTGTGTGTGTGTGTGTGTGTGTGAGAGTGTGTGTAGTGATACACACTCTGGGCTGGTATCTGTGGTTGTTGGTCTACTGGTGTGTAATAACTGGTTTATAGTGGGTGAATGTGTGTGTGTGTGATTGGGGTTTCTATATTGGGTGTATGTGTGTGTTAGCATTAGCGTTAGCCTCCTCTCGGTTCTAAGCGGGTTCTTCAGAGCTGGTTTATAAACAGTGAAAGGCGAGTGAGCGGTTCTCCGGTTCTCCCGCTGGTAAAACAGAGCGTTTCAGTGAGAGTTTTATAAAGGGTCAGAAATTATGGTCTGTTTTCAGGTTCCACTGTAAAATAGCTCCACACTGCAGAACCTCAACTCCTCTATTTACCTTCTGAGAACGTCCACACTGCTGCTGCTGCAGCCGGCCGGGGATAATGTCTGTTAATGGCGCCTTGAGGACACCAGATGGCGCTCTGAACAACATGGATAAATCAAAGAACCAGAAGCGCTATTAGGATTAAAATAGCCCATACCCGATCCATCCAGTGGATCGTGACAGACCTTTCAACAGACTTCCAGGTCTACCAAGCTTTCCTCCAAGACTGGAGTTGGGCACTTCTGATTTATGGCATCACTTTATTGTAAAAGTATATAAAATAAATGTATAGAGGAACAGCCACATAAGACATCACAGTGAAGAGTCTACTCCAACCAGCCAAATCATTATGACCCCTCCCAGATGAAGGTAACAGTGTAGATGATGTAAGATCAGAGCTGAAGGTCTGGGTTCTCTGTTAGACGGAAACTGACCAGTCGTTTTTTGAGGTTGATGTGGTGGATGTGGTGAAATGAGCAGAGTGAAGACCTGAGACACTTTGACAAGGGTCAGATCATTATGTCCAGATGACTGGGCAGTTGGAGCGTCTCCCAAACGACCCCAAGGCTTGCGGGGGGCTCCCTGACAGTGGTCAGAGAGGAAACAGAGCACTAACCGATTACAGGGTGTCAGGGTCCCGAAGCTCAACAATGCACAAGGGTGATGAAGACTATCCCGTCTAAGTGGAATCTAGGGTACAAAAATAGAGATGTTTAATGATGGTTATTGGAGGAACATTTCACAACACATGCGAGTGTCAGAACTGGACGCACAGCGTCTCTGTATTTGATGGCGATGGTCAAAAGCCAATCTGCACCAAGAGCCCTTCCAGCTTCAAGTACGGCTCGGCTCGACCCGCCATCCTTTAAGATCCACAGAAGACGAGCGTCCAGACCTTTTACTGTCCTGCACTGAAGTGGTGGAACGAACTTCCCCTGGGTGTCCGAACAGCAGAGTCCAACACTCACTGTCCTCAAACCCAGACTGAAGACCCTCCTCTTCTGAGAGGACTTGGGTGAAGAGTAGAGTATTATGGTCTGCATATTGACTTGTGTTTAGTAGAGTCTAAGATTAGAGGAGCTTTAAATTTTTAGTCTATTTAAACTAGCTGAGGTTTCTCTTGGGTAAATAGCAAAGCACTTTTGTAAATCGCTCTGGAGAAGAGCATCTGCTAAATGCCTTAAATGTAAATGTAAAAGATGAGTCCTGTTGTCTTCTCCATCACGTGGATGGGTGGGAGAGTGAGCGGTGTTTACCTGAGACCACCTCAGAGGCCTTGTTGAGGGAGCTGTTCTGGTGTACTGCACAGATGTTGGCAGCACTTTTGGGTGGGTAACTCCGTCAGAAGCCAATTTTAGCAGCTTATTTTAAGCAGCATATTCATGCAGTCCTTTACATTTTCGACCTGGATACCACAGAAACACCTCTTTTTGGATACCTCAAAAACTGAACACTACAGAAATGCTGGATAGTAGGGCTGCACAATGTTTCCTTTTAGCGTGAGAGGCACTTCGCAGGACTTGTAGTATCTTATGCAAAGTCATATTACATTTTTGAAGACTTTTTTGCTGCTTCATACAAAAGGAAAAATCCCACTGTTCTTATTTTCCATGGCAGATCTACCAGAGGCAGATTATTTCTGCTCAGTGTTGCTTATTTTATTCCAGTATCGTTTAGACAGAGTGCATTACTAATATCCTGCCATGTTGGATCATTGACTTCTGGTGAAATCTGGTAGAAATTCCTATAATTATATATATATAAACAACAATAATTGCAATGTCATTTTTTTCCAATATCGTAAAGCCCTACTGGATACCACAGAAAAGCTGGATACCACAGTAACCCTAGTGTTTGGGGCTGAAATGCTGAGTGAACCCCAGCACAGAGCAGATCAGGATAATGTGTATCTCATTTTCCAGCTTCTGTTATACTGCAAGAGTAGGCCTATGAGTTTCTGAATGTATTGGTTGTATTGATTGTCAGTACTTTAAAATACCACTGAATTACATTTCAGGCTGTGAGTGAGTTGGTTTCTAAAATCTGGTGCTGTTCTGCCTGTGTCACAATTTCGTGACACATATTCTGTATTGTAAAACTGTAGTATTGAGATTTTAAGAGCTTTGCCAAATCACCCACCCTTACATTCAAGAAAACCGTCAAAAATAAGACGCTCGCTGTAGTATTACTTGTTATCAGTAAGGAGTGGAAATGATTAGCATGGCCTGTTGCTTGTTAGGGCTTTCAGATATTCCTCAGCTCTGTATTGGCATATTTTATCAACACGTTTTAAACGTTATTTTCCTTTTGGGGGACGTTGTGGCAGTGCTGGGTGGGCTTGAGAAAGCAGGGCTGCTCTGTGGATCTAGATCTGGAGGAGCTGGTGAAGCTGCAGCTTGTTTGACTGTGATGTGTGGTTATGGTATTTCCAGGTCCAGGTCCATATTTGTTGAATATTACAGTATTTTTATTTTAGCAAACGTCTATTATGTACTACATAGCTCCTCTAGCTCTTACTGAATGCCTGTAATGCTACAATACTAAACTATGAGGATGCATATAATACATTACATTTTTTTGTTTAGCTTAGACATTTCTGGCAATTATATATGTAATATTGTACCATTTTTGTTATTTTAAATATACTACCAATCCAAAGACTAGGGAGACTTCCGTTCAGTTAATATTGTGGAACAGCTGATGCTCAGAGAAACCCACTGCAATTACATAATTAAATAATGGCTGCAGTAAAAATAGCTAAGTGCTATTTAGTAAGTGAACGGTCAGTTCCAGAAGGTCATCAAGGTGATGAGTGTGGAAAATGGACAAACGTAAGAATCTGAGACGCTTCGACAAGAACCAAACTGTGATTTTCTAGATAATGACTGGGTCAGAACATCTCCAGAACATCAGCAAGCAGGTCTTGTGGGGGTGTTCCCGGTATGCAGTGGTCAGCACCTACCAAAAGTGCCCCAAGGAAGGACAACCGGTGAACCGGTGACAGTGTCATGGGTAACTAATGCTCATGGAGGTCCCATGGAGGACTTGAAGGATCTGCTGCTGACATTAGTCTTGGTGCCAGATACCACAGGACATCATCAGAGGTCTTGTGGAGTCTATGCCTCAACAAGACAAGATGGTGGTTTTAATGTTGTGGCTGATTGATAGTAAAAATAAAATAATCGACTACTCTTTACTGGCTCAACTCTACTCTACAAGGCTCACTGATTCTCATGGAGGCCCCACCTCACAACTTACAGGACTTAAAGGATCTGCTGCTGACGTTAGTCTTGGTGCCGGACACCTTCAGAGGTCTTGTGAAGTCCATGCCTCGACAAGTCAGAGCTGTGTTTTCAGCACAAGGAGCTGAACTCAATATTAGGCAAGTAGTTTTAATGTTATGGCTGATTATGAAAGTGAAAAGCATCAGTGTTTGAAAACAGTGGCTTTGCTTTTTTGTAGATGAAACTGAGCACATGTCAGTAGGGACTCCAAACCTCTGCTGACAATGTGTGGATGGGAATGTTAACCGTATGAACTGCATAATTATGTTATGTTAATCAATTTTCAGCAAAATTCAAACAGCATGTCCAGTCACGCTCAAACCCTCAGCACTTCCACAAAGCTCCGTGATCTCAACAGGCCCCAACAAAGGAACTCTTACCTGAGCTGTAAGTGGAACAGCACGTCTCTGTCTGGACGGTCCTGCGATGTTTATATGAACCAGGCTTTGTTTTTGAGGAAGTATGGTGCTAAGGGAATAGATGAAGTGCAGATGATGTGGGGGCTGTTCTTACTTAACTGCTGTTATGGGGGGACACGGGGGTCAAGCAGACGTTTGTGTAAGCATGTGTAGTGTTTGTAAAGTTGGGCAGAAATTGAGACCTGTGGCGGCTCTTCTATTGTTGTGTTGGCTGTTTGATGGTTGGGGATATTCTTGAGGATCTAGTAGATATTTTAGAAGTTAACCTACAAGTATCTGTGGCAGAAGATGCATAAAGTCACTTCTGAAGCAAGCCTACCTTGTATCTCTAATTCTGTGGGTTGTGGGTCATTTCTATCAGTCTGTTCTTCAGGATCATGCTGATGCTCCACTGACTGGAACAGGGAGAACTAGCAGGGTGTCTCCTCCATCATTCCCACTCCGGGCCGGAGCGCTGCTGCTACTGCACTATGGAGGTTTGGTGGTGGAGCTGCAGGAGGAGAACCTCTCTCCAGAACTGCTGTGTAACGCTGCAGAACCCATAGAGTCATATTAGTGTAGAATCCTGTAGTGTTACTCTACCACCTCAGCCCACATGCTGCTCCACCTTCAGATCAAGCTTCTGGAGCTCTCACACTCCAGAAATGCATGTGTACAGCTATTCCTTTAATCGTCCAGTTATGTTGTGGGTCAAATTGACCCGTTTTCAAAGGTTGAAAATATATGAAAAATATTTCTAATTATTTTTGGAGCGTTTCTGCTGGGCTTAAGTAGTGTAGTGAACACGTAAATGCACAATGACTAATTTAATGTGTTTAATGTGTTATTATGTACGGTATGTATGTTTATTACACACATACAGTTCTGGTCAAGTTGTTCCAGTAGTGACAGCAGAAGCTTCAAAGGCTAAAATCTAAAAGTAAGAGCAAAACAAATTGATTACTAATGATTTTTCTGGTAGTGTTGTAGTGTTATGATACATGTTCAGTGTCATTGGACAGCAATGGTATATGTATGTGTGTGTTTGCTTGAACGCAACACGATATAACAGGATAGAAATTGTAGTGACTGAACTGGAACTGAGGCCAAAATGGATTTCTGTATGCCAGAAGCCAGAATGGACTTTAGTACTAGAGAAATATTATCAGTCTTGAGCCCTATTGATGCTCAGGTAGTTTTACTGGTAGGTGTGAGATTTGCAAATTTGCAGGTTTGCTGTTACTAGTTACTAGTAAACAAGTAGTAAATCTGGAGTAAATTACTTCCTCAAATTCAGAAAACACTTTTTTTAGTGAACAGAAAACTAAAATTGATCGAAATTTGGACTCTGAATCAGCATTAGAAAGAAATAGAACATCAGTAGAATTAAAATTAATAATAAAAAATAAACAAATTAAAATGCAGTAAACTAATGTAGTAGTCCAGCAGCACCTGAACAGCTCTTCTGGAGTTGAGCTCCGCTGAGCTGTGGAGCAGTGGAACGGTGTTCTCTGGAATGATGGAGCTCCAATACGTTTAGGATGACTTGGAGATGTGGGGTGGTGATCATCATCATCCAACATCCATCCTGACCTCACTAACGCCCTTTTTTGCTGAATGCAATCAAATCCTCACAGCAATGCTACTCCTCCAAAATCTAGTAGAAATCCTTCTTCTCTGGACAGTAGAGACAGTTACTCCAACAAAAGCAGGATCAGCTCTTTTAATAACCTTGATTCTAGAAGAAACAATGAATGAGCAGGTGTCCAAATACTTTTGTTCATGTACCTATGTTAGACTTTTCGGGTGACTGTAGTTATTAGGACAGTCCACAGCTGAACGAGCCTGGCTGTGCATCTGCTCTAGACTGTCTTGTCTCTCTTTATTTCCCTTCATTCCCTGTATTAACTGCAGAGTGGAGATCGGAACCATGTGCCCCTGTTCGTGCACTCCTCCATGACTCTTTCCAAAGGCACACCCAGACAAGGCTCTGCTCCCACTGTCTCTGGCTTCAGCCAAAAAAAACTCTGCTGGAGTTTGGAGACACTGGAGTTGGAAAGACTCACAGGAGGAAAATCAGATGGAAAATGGGCGGAGTTTTCTCATTAAAACATACGGGGATGGGCAGAGCTACACATCGTACTGCAATCAGCCAGCAGAGGCTTCACTTTTGAGGGGTGTTCCGCTGTCCATGCTTTTCTACAGTCATTGGGGTCACCCCATCGTCAGTTCATTGTCTGATTTGAACCCAACTGACCCACTGGAGCTCTTTCCTTTAGAGAAACTCCAGATAAAGCCCGAGTGGGGTGAGGACAGTCTCCTACACCATCAGAAGACTGAAGAACTGAAGAGGTCCGGTACAGGAAGGGGTCTGATCCATTCTAATCCACAACAGCATCAGAAGTCCAGTTTCTGAGAGTCAACAGCAGCTGCTTGTGTGGTAGTAGGTCAGCTTAACACTGGAGGAAGCCTCAGTTTCAGCTGTGAAGAAGAGACTGCAGAGCTGCAGGTTTTACTGCAGGTGGAAGGGCTCCACTGCAGGTGGACTACTGGACAAAATCGAGGGTCTTGGTCAGTTGCTGGAAATAGTTCCAAATCCAGATTTGTCCATCAGACTGTCAGATAGTAGAGCATGATTCATGACTCCAGAGAACTTCTTTCCACCCCTTTAGAGTTCAGCGGAGGTGTGCTTTAAACCGCTCCAGCCAAATCAAACCTATTCCATGAAGCTCCTGATGCCCAGTTCTTCAGCTGATGTTACTTCCAGAGGCAGTTTTAGCTCTATAGTGTGTAATGCTGCAGAAGATGTGTGATTGACTGTTTGGGTGGTCTGCTGCTTTGTAGCTGAGCTGTTGTTACTCTTAGGCACTTAAATTTTTACATTTTAACTTTGGAAGGTCACTTACGATTGACTGGAGCAGCTCTAGCAGGGCTGAAATTTCACATACTGACTTGTGGCAAAGGTGACATCCTATGAGTCTTGTGTAAAGGCACTGAGGGCCTCAGTGACACCTGTTAGCAATGGGGGATTTTCTTGGTTTCCGTGGTAGCTTTCAGCATTATAATAGTACTATATTTTATTAGAATATGCTAACCACAGGCGGTGTTAACCCTGAGGAGTGTGGCCATCCTTGCTGCTCTTGATTTGGGAGTAAAGAATGTGTTGTTGTTGGTGATGTTGTTGTTTGGATGAGTTATTCTGTCCTTATTGTTCACTTATATAATTTAGTATACCTCATCTAATGTAATTAGTATAAAATTAGTACTTTATATAACTGTGTATATTGAATGAAATGTCTACATAACATAATGTGTTAGTATAGATGATAATATATACTATAATACGTAATACAATACAACCTCCTCCACAGGAAGTATATACCTATTAACACCCACAGCATTACATATCATACCCATCTATATCCATCCATACAATGCATATGCCCATTATAACTCATATCAATCTATATCCATATCCATCTATGCTATCTATATACATAGATTCCAATACATACATTATAACATCCATAGCATCAAGGTCCTTTACCATCTATACCCAGTCATATCCACCATTGTCTATACCCATTAATACACAAATTAATTTATACCCATAACTATATTCATATTCCAACATATGCCATGCCAATCATTTTCCATGATTTCGATATAGTGCAGCCATAACCCATACCCATACATACCTGTGCCCATACCCGCCCATAGCTGTTCTCACCCATCCATACCTGTCCCATACCATCAGTACCCACACCCATTAAAATCAATACCCAAATCTATTCATACACATCCAGACCAATCCATGGTCTCCAGTTAAGTGATGAAGAAATTACTCAAATCCTGTAACTTTTATTAAAATGCAAATACTTCAAAAGTACTTAGTAATGCTAATGTCCACCCTAGTAGTCTAGACTCTCTCACACTAGTTCTAGACTCTGCTTCCTCCCTCACCTGCACTCTGTGTGGGCAGATCAGCCTCTAATGGCCAACATCCCTACACTCAAAGCCCTGCATACTGCCCATACATCAAACATCCGGACCTTACTACAGCTCTGGTTGCTAAATGCAATCAAATCCTCACAGCAATGCTCCTCCGCAATCTAGTAGAAAGTCTTCTTCCCTGGACAGTAGTGACAGTTCCTCCAGCGGTGGCTCAGCGGTTAGAGCGCTGGGATATCAATAACAGGGTTGTGGGTTCGATTCCCGGGCTCGGCAAGCTGCCACTGTTGGGCCCTTGAGCAAGGCCCTTTACTCTCTCTGCTCCCCGGGTGCTGGAGTTGGCTGCCCACCGCTGTGTGTGTGTGTGTACTCACTGCCCCTAACACATGTGTGTGTGAGTGTGTGTTCACTACCAGATGGGTTAAATGCGGAGGACACATTTCGCTGTACAGTGACAAATACGTGCACCTTCACCTTTTTCCAAAAAAAGCAGGAGAAACACTTTCAGAAGAAACAATAAATGAACAGGTGTCCCAATACTTTTGTCTAAGTAGAGTAAGACGTACCAGTAGCAAAAAAGGCATCAGCATTCTCCTCCAAGCGTGTTGAGCTCCAGTGGTGTTCGCAGTTTGATTGATATGGTGGAGCTTCATGTGAACATCCTCCATAGCGAGGGAACCATTGTGTTCTTACCTAACCAGGCTTCATTAGATCCATGCTGCACACTCTTTAAATAAAGTGTTCCCCACAAAACCTCATCTTTCAGAGAACAGGCCCGGTCAGCTTCATCTTCCCCTCGTCGTGTTTCTGTGTTGTGGGACCAAAGACGATCTCAGTGCTATTATTTTTATTAGAACCACGAGTGATCTCAGGCTTTGTGACCAGTTCTAGTACACCTACATTTTACTCTTGGCTACATTATTATTATTATTATTATTTTTTGCGAGCTGCCGGTACTCTTTTCTGCCTCACTAAATCAGATTCTGGATGAATCTCAATGACTCTTTATGTAAACAAGGCATCAGATGTCCAGGAATTCACACCGATTTCTTGTGAGAAACATTCACACTAAATCAGTGACCTCAGGTTTGCTTATGAGAAACCTGTGTCACTCTAAGTTGGTACTTTTGGGGTCTGGCTTCAGGTTTCATCATCTAAACTCACCCTTCAGAACTCTGGTTCCTCAAGTTCCTCTCCCTGGCTTAAGCCCACCCTTTGCAAAATGGACATATGGCTTTATCCATATTCATCAATATTTACATTTACATTTAAGGTATTTAGCAGAGCTCTTATCCAAAGTGACTTACAGAAGAGCTTCACTGTTTACTGAAGAAGAACCTCAGCTAGTTTAAATAGACTAAAATTCAGATCCTCTAATCTTAGACTCTACTAAACACAAGCCAATATGGAGACCATAATACTCTTCTCTTCACCTGAGTACTTTTAGAAGAGGAGGGTCTTCAGTCTGGGTTTGAGGACAGCGAGCGTTGGACTCTGCTGTTCGGACACCCAGGGGAAGTTCGTTCGGGAAGTTCGACAGGAAAAAGTCTGGACGCTCGTCTTCCGTGGATCTTAAAGGATGGCGGGTCGAGCCGAGCCGTACTTGAAGCTGGAAGGGCTCTTGGTGCAGATCAGCTTTTGACCATCGCCATCAAGTATGGAGGAGCTGGCTGGTCCAGTCTTGTCTTGTAGGCCAGAGTCAGGGTCTGAATCTGATGACCTGGGCAGCAGCTACAGGAAGCTACAGTGAAGAGAGAACGCAGCAGGTGGAGGAGCTGAACATGGCTGAATTTAGGAACGTTGAAGACGACGTTTCTAACAACACCTACATATGCCACCTATACCCATCCATACCACTCTCACACCCATGCCCACCAATTATTACCCATCCATGTCCACACTATACTTAGAATAATCCTTTCAACATCAGAAAACAGCAGAGTGCACTAATCTCCTCTACAGCATAGAGCTGCTGATCACCTCCCACTTGAGACTCTAGGTCAGAAAAGCCAGAAAGAGCATCCTCACAGTCATCCACTCTCACATGTTCTCTAAGAAAACCCTAAAACTCACCCTGACTATCAGTTTCTTCTCTGTTGACGCCAACGTCCCTCCAGAAACCAAAACATTTAAGCTTCCAGCATCAGCAGCTACTTCAGCAGCAGTGACCTCCTTACTGTGCCCTCCTTCACCACCCCTCACACTAGTTCTAGACCCTGCTTCCTCCCTCACCTGCACTCTATGTGGGCACATCAGCCTCTTATGGCCAACGTCCCTACACTTAAAGTCCTGCATACTGCCCATACATTCAACATCCTGACCTCACTACAGCTCTGGTGGCTAAATGCAATCAAATCCTCATAGCAATGCTCTTTCTCCGAAATCTAGTAGAAAGCCTTCTTTCCTGGACAGTAGAGACAGTTCCTCCAAAAAAAGCAGGAGAAACGTTTTCAGAAGAAACAATAATTGAGCAAGTGTCCCAATACTTTTGTCTGAGTAGTGTAAGACGTACCAGTAGCGAAAAAGGCATCATTAAAAAGCAAACCCAGAAATCCACAGAAAAGAAAAACTGCAAGCACTTACACTCACTCCATACTCTCCATCTACCCACAATCCCCAAGTGAGAAAGAGAGAGAGAGAAGCGCAGAGGTAACCCATGTGACCCCAGTGTCCTCTTTTTTGAAAACCAAAATATCACCCTGCTGTATGAACTGCATTACCCTTCTACGTGGCGTTCACTGTCATTCTTGGTATTTGTGTTCAGCCTCCAGAGAGAGCTGGCGGCAGGACTGCAGGAGCTGCCTGGAGTGCTCCAAGGAGAATGGCTGCCTGCGCTGCCCAGACCGACTCTTCCTCTACCTCCACAGGGATGGTATGAGCCACCATGGCTCCTGCCTCCACTCCTGCCCTGCCGGACACTTCGGCCTGCGAGGGACAGATGCAAACCACTGCATAAGTGAGTGTTCTCTGGAAAAAATACGGTATGTGAAGACGCTGGTTCGTTAGTAAGGTCTGGATGTCTAACTGGGCGAAGGCCTGGTTGAGTGGCACAGCCACAAGTGCTTGGCTCTGTTGTAGGTTGGATCCCCAGTGATGCCACAGCCATCTCTCTCTCTCTCTTTCTCTCTCTCTCTCTCCCTCTCTCTCGCTCTGGTTGCGTAGGATGGTCTACCCTCTCCCCCATCACTCAGTGTGGGCGATGCTAGACCGTGTGGGCGTCTTTTAGCTGAAATAACAGAATTAGCAGTTAGCGTTTTCCTCCAAGCGTGTTGAGCTCCAGTGGTGTTTTCAGTTTGATTGATGGTGGAGCTTCATGTGAACTGGTGTGTTGAATGTTGGAGATGGCAGATGAGTCTCAATCGATATGAATCTTTTGGAACTGTTACTGATTTTAAGAGGCTAAAAGTAAACAATAATATTAAAATGGAACCAATAATTACAATTTTTTTTACATCAGTGGTTTTATAATGGGCTTGTTGGGAAGGGACAATAATATTATAACCATAATGGTATTAGCACATGCTTCCTTAACCTAAACTATCTGCTTTGGTTGGACTGATTTTTAAAGCTATGAGCTGATGCGGGTCATAGAGGGTTAGGCCAGACACAGAGATATGAACACTCGCAGAGATGGACTCAATGCAAGTAGTTTATTAATCAAAACGCAAGATAAAACAAGGGGCAAAACAAGGCAAAAGATGCAGCAGCTAAACGTATGACAAACCAGAGGGCGAAAACTAACAGACCTGAGACCGGGTTTAGCTGGGGGACCAGCTACTTGGCTTGACTGCTGCGTGGAAGTGAGTCGCCTAGCTGGAACGAGAGTCGTGGGTCTATCTTGGTAGCAAACGTGAGCGCCTCGCTGAATCCGTGGATGGCCAGGTGGCCTGCTCGAGAACGTGGACGAAGAGCCGAAGCTGGCCTAAATGCACCATGAGCCGTATCGGGAACCTCTCGGGCTCCCTCAAGGTTCCAAACTTGCAATTCTCTGCAAGGAGCTCAGCTCCTTAAGTACCCCCAGTCTCAGGTGAAACACATGACATGAAACGAGACACACTGAATCAAACATGAACACAAATGAACCTGAATCCTGAACCGAAACAAGAAAAGAACCAAACACATGAACATGAAACGAGACACTGAACCGACACAATGAACCAAACATGAACCAAACGAGGAGGAAGTCTTTATTTTGGCCTGTGGGCGGTGGCTCGGAATCGCCCCGGGAGAGGGCGCGATACCGAGGGGCTAACAATGCGTTTATTGAATTCCAGAAGAGCAGATTGCTAAATTCTACAAAACTTCAGCCGATCAGATGATTTAGAGCAGATTGGACTACAGTTGAAGTTTGCACATTATTTCAGTGTTAGAGAGAACAGTTTCTGGTTTAAAAACAATATAAATATACCTTCTAATATTTATGTCTTCCAGAATGCAAAGCTCCAGAGTGTGAACGGTGCTTCGACAAAGACTTCTGCACAAAGTGCAAAGGAGGTTTTTTGCTCTTCAAAGGCAAATGCCTCCGCAGCTGCCCCGAAGGCACGTTCCCTCACTCTACGGACTGCATTGGTGAGCTATTTACTGCTGCTTTGGCAGCTTTTTATGGGGAGATGTTATTAAACTCTCGTTACCATGTTGAAAGAGGCCTGCCGTTTGGGTTTTATGTGAAGCAATTAGCTCAAGATGTTTTGCCATGTGCTGACGGGTGGCAGCAGCCAAATTAGGCTTCTGTGTCGTTTTCCTAGTGCTAATTAAATGGCAGAATAAAGGCTAGGCTCCATATGGACACACTGGAGGACTGGGTTCTAATACTACGTTCTCCTGCATTAAGGAGGTGGAACCAAAACATGATGTTGGTCAGTCTTTGTTCAGGGTGGAATTTAAAGACCTGTATAAGAAAGTGTGCTCACCTTGACGGCAGCCCCAGACTGTTAATTACCTGAATGAGGGGAAACCCGTGAACTGAGGTTTGGGCACACGTGTCGAAATATCTGTTACTGTGCAGAGCGAAGAGAGGGATTTAGGTCAGGGAGGCTGTGTGGGCCATGGCAGGACCTTTAGCTTGTGCCTCTTGGGGTGGGCGTGTTTTATGTTTTAGCTCCTCCCCTTTTCATCTTCAGGGTTTTTTACAGATGGTGTGGTGATCACTTCCAGAATTTGCTTGTATTTAATTGAATGCATGCTTCCCTCTACACCAGTGAAACACTCCCCATGCCACTGGCTGCAACACAGTTGGAGAGGTGTTCTTTTCATGAAATCCTGCACCATTTTTTCTAGTTCAAGAAAGACCACACTGATGATAACTGCATCAAGACTTGCTGAAACTGTTCTTATATTATTATATTATTACTTCTCCATTAAATTATTGTTTAGCTAAGGGTGTTTAAGGCTGTATAAGGAAATATTGTGAACTACACCTTTCATATTTCAACAGTGATCTGCTTGTGCTGACTGATGTGCTGGCACTATGGCCCGGGGGTCACGAGTTCAAATCCCGAGCCATGCCGCTTTGCCATCAGCAGCCGGAGTCAGAGAGAGTACAATTGGCCGTGCTCTCTCTCTCCGGTACGATAGATGGCGCTCAGCACGCTAAAAGTTATGTTGGCTGGCACAGGCGTCTGTTATCGGAGGAGTCCTCGCCCTCCTAGAGGGTGGAGGAAAAAGGGAAGCTGAAAAAAACAGTGATCTGCTTGTGAATTAGAGTTGACTGTGTTGTGTCTGTGTGTTCCAGAGGACTGTGAGTACAGTTCAGTTGGTTATTGGGCAGAGTGGAGCCCTTGTCTACACAATGGCCTAAGCTGTGGTGTCCGGTGGGGCCAACAGAACAGGACTCGTGTTCTGTCTTGGAGAATGTCTGAAGAACTCTCTGAGCTCTGTCCTCCTCAGAGCGAGACCAGGAAGTGTCGTCTGAAAAAGAGATGTCCGAAAGGTGAGCTGTGTGTTTCTCACTATTTTTCACTTTCGAGGCTGAACTGTAATTAGGGATGGGCTCTAACAGCTCTGTCTGTTAGTCCCAGTGTCTCAATAAAATGAATAAGAAGAGCGCACAAGTTTTCAGATGCTGGTACAGGTAGGATTACCATCATACTTTCCTACTAATGCTCAGTAATGCTCAGTACACACAGGCCTAAGTATCCCAAACCCACTTACCATTTTTGATCCTGCAGTGAAATAATGTCTGAAGTGAAAGTAGCTTTCTGCTTTACAAAAGGCAGCAGCTCCAAAAACCGTGTAACTACTAAGTAGCTTCTAGAGCTTCTTAGTGTATCCAGCATCTCTAAGCACAGGAGCCGATGTGTGTTATATATATATACACATCCTAATGCATTCATTACCCATTGTGCTGATACAGATGTAGAGAAGTACTGCCAATAGAATAGGACTCTGCAGCAGATAAACATCATGACCCTATTGGCACCATGCTGCCTAATGCCAGGCGTGGGCTATAGAGGGGTATAAAGCTCCCCAGCATTGAGGAGCTGTGGAGCAGTGGAAGAGCTGTGCTCTCTGGAATGATGGTGGAGGAGCTCCATCCAGTACTGGATGGGATGAGTTGGGGATGATGAGGTGGGGTGGTGATCACCAACATCCTGACCTCACTAATGCTCTTCTCACTGAATACAATCAAATCCTCACAGCAATGTTCCTCCAACATCTAGTAAAAAGCCTTCTTCCTGGGACTCTAATAAAAGCTCTAATAACATTAATATCAAGTATGAAGCTCTAATATCATTAATATCCAGTATGAAGCTCTAAAATCATTAGTATCCAGTATAAAGCTCTAATATCATTAATATCCAGTATGAAGCTCTAACAACATTAATATCCAGAATGAAGCTCTAATATCATTAATATCCAGTATGAAGCTCTAATAACATTAATATCCAGTATGAAGTTCTAATAACATTAATATCCAGTATGAAGCTCTAATAACATTAATATCCAGTATGAAGCTCTAATAACATTAATATCCAGTATGAAGTTCTAATAACATTAATATCCAGTATGAAGCTCTAATAACATTAATATCCAGTATGAAGCTCTAATAACATTAATATATGTTATTTACACATATATAACATGATGTATTTATTTGATTTCGCTGACATTTAAATAAATAGAAATTGTATAAAAGTTTTTAATACATTTTGTAAAATTTAGATTTAAAATGACATTTTGTTTATTGTATTTATTAAAAAAATGTGCTGACAATGTTTATATATACAAATAACTATACACATATAGTACCAGAAACAGGCTATTTTACAACTGTGGTTCAGTTCAGTATTTGATCACTTCAGTGTGTTTTATGACCAATTTCCTTTAGGAAAGTACAAACCCATCAAACACTGCACTTAAATACATGTAACTGAGTTAATGGAGCCGGTTAGGACCCTTCTCCGTCAGTAGATCGCTGTCTGTGACTGGTCATCATTACAGGCTTAGTTCTGCTGTGTTTTTCTAACAAGGCACAGAGAGTTCCTTTAAAGCCCCTCGTTGGGTCCCCCCACTTCATCCCTGTAGTTTCTCAGTGTTCCATGATCGCCACATTACATGAAACAGAAGATCCCAACCCTGAAAAGCTGCGGTGCTGAAATTCCTCAGATCCGAGATTTGCTGTGTTTTAGCAGCTCTGCTTTCTAGCTCGGCTTGATTCCACGCTGGGAAACGTTTGTCTGGAGCATTTATCATTATCACTGGCAGATCAGATGTCCGATGGTATTAGGAGGGGAAAAAGAGAACCAGTCCTTTTCTCTCCGCTGCCATTGGAAGCAGCCATCAGCCTCTCTTAATGACAGCCATGTGTGACGCCGAGGCCATACGGCATCTTCAGACATTCCTGTGCTGACTCCCAGATTACTCCACCATACGTATGAAGCTTCATACTGGATATTAATGTTATTAGAGCTTCATTCTGGATATTAATGTAATTAGAGCTTCATACTGGATATTAATGTTTATTAGAGCTTCATACTGGATATTAATGTTATTAGAGCTTCATACTGGATATTAATGTAATTAGAGCTTCATACTGGATATTAATGTTTATTAGAGCTTCATACTGGATATTAATGTTATTAGAGCTTCATACTGGATATTAATGTTATTAGAACTTCATACTGGATATTAATGTTATTAGAACTTCATACGGCATCTTCAGACATTCCTGTGCTGACTCCCAGATTACTCCACCATACACCGTTTGTCTGCTCTCGGAGGACTGGAGTTCTCCTAGCTGTGATCTTCACTGCTGATTAAATACCTAGAAGACGATTAATGCTACTGTTAATGGTCAGTGTAGACTGCCTTTGATCTGCAGATAGCTCAGGTCTCCTGCGTCACTTTTCCATGTCAATACAGGAGTGTGTAAAAGAGATAAGCAGGACTGTGTGCTCGGTAGTAAGTGTGTAAGTGTGTGTTACTAGTAATGTTACTAGAGCTTCATACTGGATATTAATGTTATTAGAGCTTCATACTGGATATTAATGTTATTAGAACTTCATACTGGATATTAATGATATTAGAGCTTCATACTGGATATTAATGTTTATTAGAGCTTCATACTGGATATTAATGTTATTAGAGCTTCATACTGGATATTAATGTTGATAGAAGTTCATACTGGATGTTAATGTTATTAGAGCTTCATACTGAATAGTAATTTTATTAGAAGTGTTTTATTAGTTAAAAGAGATCAATTAAATCAAGTTAATTGAAGTGTTTACAGTATTTTTCTAAAATTCCATTTTCCCTATTTTATGGAAAAATATTTTCTGTCTATTTCAACCCCCCTTATTATTATATACCTTCTAGTATATTATTTTTTTTAATGCAGTACTTTTCACTATTCACTGCTGAAAACATAGCCTGACTAAGGACGTTTAGCTCGTTTCATCTTACATCTGTTTTGAACACATTCTAATAATTGAACCTTCACTATAAATGAATTGTGAGTTATGTCTTATGATTAGATCAAAATCACTAGCTGGAAACGAGGGTTTGAGTAAAGACGTCTGTAAAGACGTACAGTCACTCGGTTTAGAAGCAGTCCAGAGCTCCAGCAGTTCTATGTTCATTCTTTTATAATAACAGGATTAAAAGTCTGATTTAAAGTAAGGGACTTACTGTGAGCAGAGCGCTGTAAATGAAAAGCATGTGGGATGGATGTATTGGTTTTCTTTTCCAGTGAAAATCTCAGGACATGTCCCGCCAGGGTGAACACTTTGTGCTCTGGGGCTGTCTGTCCGTCCAGCTTCGAGAAATGGCAGAACTGTTGATTAAATTACATCGATTACATTAATTATGTGACATGAAAGGATGGAGCAGGCTTCTGTTTTTAAACACAATATTTATTTATGTATATTATATTATATAATATATTTATTTTATGTTTAAATGTTCAGTCAGATGACAGAGTTAAACAGAGTTAAATTGTTTTTTTCAGTTCTGTTTTGTCTTTAACTGAAAGTTCACACTGCTGAGCTACAGCAGCTCATTAATCACACCCAGTACATTTCCAGTGCTCTCTATTAGCCAAGGACTCAAAACTGGTATTTAAAGTTCTCAAAAAGAAACCCCGCTCTGCGGGGGCGAGCATTGTCTTCTTGGAGGATAGAGTTCGGTCCCAGACTGTGGAGATATGGGATTGCCACTGGTTGCAGAATTTAATCTCAATATCTCTCTGCATTGAGATTAAGCCTCCAGTGATGACAAGCCTTGTTTTTCCAGTGAGGGAGGTGCTGCCCCACACCATCACACTGCCTCCACCAAAAGATGTTACTTTGCGTTCTCCATGCCATGTTTTGCCGACACCAGATCAAATGGGCTTGACGGTGAAGGGCAGTCATGGCAGGCCTCCTGGTGGATTGTCTGGGCAGAGAGCTGTTGGCCATATCGTCCTGCAAACCTTGACTGCAAATCTGTAGAAGACAGCCTACGGTACCGGAGTGCTGACAGGGTGAGCAAACAACCTTCTTGGGACGCCCACTTCACGGCCTGTCTCGGACGTCCCTCATTATATGGAACTTGGCCTTCAGTTTGGCGATGATACTGGGACTCACTCTAAATAATTGCGGAACACCAGCTTGAAGTTGCCCTATCGCACCGGCCCTATTCATGTCAATCAAACATGGCATGCCGATTATTGGAGAAGACACCTGCTGACCTCTGTAGCAGGGCCCATGCTCACAGGTGCTGCCATTTAGGTACCAGGGGGTACAAGAAGCTAAAAACAAGTGTCAATAGTGACAACAAAATAAGCTGTTTGGCAAGAGAGGATTTGGCAAAATTGTCATTGCTCATCTGCTCATCCCACAAATGCATGTTCCTTACAGATGTGGCACCATTTAAAATGGAAATAAAATAATCTACCAAACACAAATGTCCTTACTTTTTGTGCTATGTTTGGGCCATCCTCAAACTGTTCCCGCAAAGTTGGAAGCATGAAATTGAGAAAAATCTCTTGGTCTGCTGAAGCATTAAGAGTTCCTTTTACTGGAACTAAGGGTCCGAATCCAACTCCTGAAAAAGAACCCCACACCATGATCCCCCCTCCACCAAACGTTACACTCAGCACAATGCAGTCAGACAAGTAGCGTTTTACTGGCAACCGCCAAACCCAGACTCGTCCATTGCCAAGTGTGATTGGTCAATCCAGAGAACACCACTGAATCCCACCCTTTGCTGCTTGGATGCAGCTGCTTGGCCATGGAAACCTGTTCCCTGAAGCTTTCTACGCTCTGTGTTGCTAAGCTAATCTGAAGCCACATGAAGTCTGGAGGTCTGTAGTGATTGACTGACTCACTTCGTGCCTGAGCTGCTGTGGTACCAGATCGCTTCCACTTAGTTATAATAGCACTGACAGCTGACTGTGGAATATTTAGTAGTGAGGAAATTTCACGATTGGTCTTGTTGCACAGGTAGCATTCTATCACGGCCTCACGCTCCTGAGAGCGACCCGATCTTCCACAGATGTGTGTAGAAGCAGTCTGCAGGCCTAGATGCTCGGTTTTAGACACCTGTGGCCATGAAATTGATTGGAACACCTGAATTCAATGATTAGGATGGGGGAGTGAATACTTTTGGCAATACAGTGTAGCTATAGTGAACAAGGTGAGCAGATTAGAATCACACGTATACATTTGTATAAGTAAGTCACTGAAATGGCGAATATTATTAACTGTCGGTGTGTTTATGTGAAGGTGTTTAGATGTTGATACTTTTCACTGAAATAAATGTTTGCTCTGCACTCGGGTCGTTCAGGGACACACTAATAAAAAGTACTCATCATCTGTGAACTGCCTCAGGTGCCTCAAATCAGCCCAAATCAATGGTAATAGAGCACAGATGAGATGGTGGTTGGGCTCTGAGGGATCTCTCTCTTTACTGTCCGAACGCTGGGAGGAAGCACTAGCATCTATATGTAGACCCAAGTGTGAAAAACTCTAGAAGTCTAAAAACTGAACCTGCTGCCTGAATCTTCACAGTTAACCGTGATCATGCTGAGAGAAGTCCATACTGAATACCAGCCATCCCATGCTGCTAAAAAAACTGTACGATTTAAGTCAGTGTTTGTTCTCCAGTCAGGAGGATGCTAAAGTTCCAGTGCTGTACACTGATTAATTTAATTACCTTCCATTATTAGTGAAAAACCAACGAGGTTCTGCAATGAAAATCTTCACCTGTTGAATTAACTGGTTAGAGATCGCAAAGCATCTGGTTCCAATGGCAGGTATATGAGGCAGCGTAAGGATCTGAGACACTTTGACAAGAACCAAACTGTGATGCTCTGAATAATGACTGGGTCAGAACATCTCCCAAGCATCAGGCAGGTCTTGTGGGGTGTTCCCGGTACGCAGTGGTCAGTACCACCTTCCAAAAGTGCTCCAAGGAAGGACAACCGGTGAACAGGTGAATCGGTGATGCTCTTGGAGGCCCCACCCACCTCACAGCTTACAGGACTTACAGGATCTGCTGCTAATGTCAAGTCAAGTCAAGTCAAGTCAGAATTATTTGTGTAACTTTTTACAACTGTTGTCGTCACAAAGCAGCTTTACATAAATAGTAATTAGTAATTAGTAAAAGACAGAGACAAAAAGAAGAAATAACATAAGACATGAAGGATCAAAGACCCCCAGTGAGCCCCAACGGTGACAGTGGCAAGAAGAACCTCCCTCAGAGCTGGAGGAAGAAACCTTGGGAGGAACCAAGACTCACAAGGGGGACCCGACCCGTCCTCCTCTGATCAGAACATTTAGACATTAATGATAAAAATGACCAAACTAGATACAACAGAAAGTTAATAGTGGTGATATTAATAGTGGCAGATAGTTAAGAGCCCATTTAGGTTTAACATGGTCATTAAACAGGTAGCAGTGGTAGGAGGGTGTGCCACTGGTCTGGTATGGATGGTGGGTGGAGGGTCTGATGGTCAGATTGGTAGGTTTTTGTGGCAGAAGGGGGACCCACTCAGTATTAGGAAGGTGGTTTTATTGTTATGGCTGATTGGTGAATACATTGCACATTATCTCTCAGATGTATAGTTAAAATAATCAACTACTCCATGACCCTGTCACCGATCCACCTGTTCACCAGCTCACCGGTTGCCCTTTCTCAAAGCACTTTTGGTAGGTACTGACCACTGCATAAGGGAAACTCCCCATAAGACCTGCCTGATGTTTTGGTTCTTGTCAAAGTGGTTCAGATCCATTGCTTCAGAGTTGCTGACCACTGCATATCTGGAATACACCACAAGACCTGTCTAGAACATCACAGTTTGGTTCTTATCTTCTCAGATTCTTACGCTTGTCCATTTTTCCTGCTTCAGCACCTTCATCACCTTCAAGAACTGACTGTCCACCTGCTGCCACCCCTGGACAGGAGCCACTGTAGATAAAGATCAATCAGTTTTTTTTACTTCACCTGCCAGTGGTTTTAATGTTATGGCTGATTGGTGTATGTATCTGCTATAGGTGGCAGTTAGAGGAGCATCTTGGTGTTTGGTGAACCCTGTTGTTTGGGTCCGTAGTATGAATCTTTTCCAACTGCAGAACGATCAGCATTGTTTTATTGAACTGCAGACTGGAGACGACGACATGCAATCGCAAAAATCCCCCCGTTTATTAGCCGCCTCTCATTAGGGCTGATTTCACTGCAGCCGTTCCCGAGAGAACTCGTCTCGTCTTCCACTCGTTTTTTTATTTATATATAAATTAGAAAGTGAAGATCAGAGGATTGCAGGGCACTGCAGGCTGTGGTCAGAGTAATGAGGGGAAAATAGAAGACTGTTGTAAAATAATGAGTTTCAGAGTTCCTCATGGCTCTCCTTCAGGAGCTCTGAGGAGGAGGGAACAGGACGCCTGGTTCTTCTCACAGCAGGTGAGCAGAGCAGACCATGAAAAGATGGAAGAAGTGGGGGATGAGATACACTGTGATGATGCTCAGGTTCGATAATGAGCTTTATTTGTGGGCCGGTGACCATAAACAGCGCAGTGTTGTGGTTTGGTATCCAGGACCTGACCAATGTGTTTTTCTGCTGGGAGCTTCAGACCGATTTGAAAGTAGAGGTGGGCAATATGACAGTGTTTATAGTTGTGATAAATGAAACCCAAAAAGATGTTTCTGGGTGTATTGTTGGGGTCAGCTCTTCTAGTTACACTGAACAGCTGTATTTTTGTTAGAGCAGAAGAAGCAGAATTAGTCCTGTTTACATAGACATGGTCAAAAATATGTGGACACCTGCTCCTCCAGCATTTCTTCTGACCTCGAGGGCACTAATAGGGAGTTTGCTCCCCTTTCCTGCAGTAACAGCCTCTACTCTTCTAGAGAGACTAGATGCTAAAACACTGCGGTGAGGAGGGTTTGATTGCATTCAGCCGAGAAAGTTAGAGCATCAGTGAGATGCGGTACTGATGTTGGATGATTAGATCTGCCACTCCAATTCATCCCAAAGATGCTGGATGGAGTCCATCACTCCAGAGATCCCCACAGCCCCATGCTGGGGGGCTTTATACTACTGTAGAAAGTAGGTGTGGTGACCTTAAGGTCACCTGTTCACGGCTGCTCCAGAGTGAGCTCACACCCCCGGAGCAGTGGGCGGCAGCAATTGCATTGCCTTGCTCAAGGGCCCAACACTGGAAGCTGGCCGAGCCCAGGTACCAATTGCCCCAAGCTCTAACCGCTGAGCCACCACTGCTACCACCCGAAACCCAGGATCGAACCAGGGACCTTTAGATTTTTAGTCTAACGCTCCCCCAACTGAGCTATTTCTATGTCTAGCCCACCTCCACCCCATCTCCTCCCTTTCTTCCATCAATCACCACACAAACAGGGGGTCCGGCTTCACACGGAGGCCACAGGAAAGCCAACCCGGACTCCACCCACCTGTTCTGTCTCTTAGCTTGTAGCAAAATGGAGATTATACAAAATGGGTGTGAACACTTGTGTTCACTCATTAGAGAATGTGTCCAACATTTGGACATATAGCATATATTCAACTCTAAGGAAGCTGAATTACTATTACCTTTTATTAGTCCAAAATATTTTGTAAATACAACTAATTATACACTTTCTATAATTTTATATAATTAATTGAAACCATAATAACTTGCTATTATGATTCAATAAAAATAAAATGCTAGTTTATTAACATTATTATTGCTAATGTAAAATACAATAATAAAGGACAACTTAGTCCTTAGGATTTGTGTGGCCTTATGCTCCCAAATAAATAAATAAATAAATAAAATTATTACCCATCATGTTCATTATCATATTTGATTATGCAGGCAAAAACACTAATGATTGGATTGAATCTATTAAATCTAATCATTCTTTACAAAATAGACTCAACAGGGTATTCAGACAGTAAAGGGCACATATCCTGCAATTTTCCTGTATTGAACTTTTAATAATAATTAATAATTTCCCCCATCCATGGCTTTATGAACCAAAAACAGTCCTAATTCATCTTTTAACAACCTGTCTTTATACTTTAGAATTAAAGAGACTGTACCTTTAAGATTTGGATACATGTAAATGAGCTCTGTTTTGAGTGGCTGTTTAGAATGTATTGCCTTATTAGCAATACCTTAAGAGCAGACCATGCTGAAACACTCCTTATAACTTTAGGATGAATGGGCGGGGCTAAACTGCTGTAGGCGGACTAGGCGGACATACTGTATGTAACTGCTTTGGTTTCTGTGACATCACAAAGCATTGAAGTGAAACTGGGCAGATTAGATTTTCATACAGAGCGAGGAGAGCACTATGTTTTTAACATGTTTACTTAATTAATATAAATTTAATTAAGTAAGAGCTTTGTGTTTCTGTGAGATGGGCCCTGATCCCGTGCTATTTGGAAAAGTGTACTATGATACAGAATGTTACCCATATCTCCCAGCCCATGAGTGAAGTCTTGGCCGGCAGTGGTGGTAGGTTGCTGTATTCCAGACCACTAACCCTGCTCCTCGGGCGGTAATTACTGTTTATGCCATCAGAGCCTCGTTATGGCCTCTTAAAAAGACAAACAAGGTTTATGATTTGTGTTTTGCCAAAGACAAAATCGAGAGGAATAAATGTGCGAGTGCCCACTTCTGTGCACCATTTGTTCTGCTTTCCTGCTCAGGTTTTTTCCCCTGAGTCTCTTTTTGGGAGTTCTCCTCTTCCTAAGATAAGTGCATACCACCCAGAAGCTCCTCTGTTGTTGATTTAGACGTTAAACTTCCAGTCCTGATATTCAAACCAGACCTGATATTTGAGATATTTGGAGGGAGCTCGTTGCCCAGAGTTCAGGTTTAGACTCTGGACTTTGTATCTGAAGCTTACACGCACACACAGTGTCATGCAAAAGTTTGGGCACTCTTGTAGTACCTACAGCCTCTCTACACTCTTAAAAACAAAGGGTTCCTTATATAGAAGAGCCATCATTAAAGTAAAGCAGCGGTGAGTGTAAACTATACACTGTACACTCTATGTACAGTATATGTCCAAATGTTTGTGGACACCCCTTCTAATGAATGAGTGATAAGTTGCACCCGTTGCTGAGATGGATGTGCAAATGTGCATACACAGCTTGTCTAGTCCCCGAAGAGAAGTACTGCCTATAGAACTGTGTTCTCTGGAATGCCGATGGAGCTCCATCCAGTACGTTTGGGATGAGTTGGGGATGATGGAATCACATCCTCTATATAATCTAGTAGAAAGCCTTCTTTCCTGGACAGTAGAGACAGTTTCTCCAGTAGCTCTAATACAGAAGAAACACAATGAATAAGCAAGTGTCCCAATACTTTTGACCATCTAGTGTATCTACATAAACAGAACAATGTCCAGAGATTGGAGGCCAGAGTAACTTAAGATGGAACTTCAAAGGAATGCAGTGCAACTAACCAAAGGTACCAAAGACGTATCTTGAGGGTGCCAGCTGAAGGTACCTCTGTCACCTCTGAATGAAAGCCCTGCCTTAACACAGTCCTATTCTACCCCTACAGATAAACCGAAGAAGGAGAGGAGAGGCGAGAGGAGGAGAGCACAGAAGCAGTGGACGCTGTTGGGCAACAGAACGGTGACTGAGCCTCCGGGAGGAACCTGAACCTGAAAATGCGAGCGAGGCGTTAGTAGGGTTGAACAGACAAACCGCTACCCAGAAGCTTTCATGCTGTTCTTTTATGTTTGCTTTAATTTAATATACACTATATGTCCAAATATTTGTGGACACCCCTTCTAATGAATACATTCAGCTACTTTAGGTTGCTCTCATTGCTGCTGGCCCAGATGTGATAATGCACACACACAGCTTGTCTAGTCCCTGTAGAGAAGAACTGTAAATAGCAAATTGACATGACTCTATTGGCCCCATGCTGCCTAATAATGCCAGGCGTGGGCTAGAGGGGTATAAAGCCCCCCAGCATTGAGGAGCTGTGGAGCAGTGGAAGAACTGTGTTCTCTGGAATGATGGTGGTGGAGCTCCATCCAGTACTTTTGAATGGGATGAATTGGGGAGTTGGGGATGATAAGGTGGGGTGGTGATCAAGTGGTATTGTTGAATACAATCAAATTCTCACAGCAATGCTCCTTAAAAATCTAGTAGAAAGTCTTCTTCTTTGGACAGTAGAGACAGTTACTCCAACAGAAGCAGGATCAACTCTTTTATTACCATTGATTTCAGAAGAAACAATGAATAAACAGGTGTCCCAATACTTTTGTCTGTATAGTGTATTTTATATGAAGAGTATGTAGTGAGGAAAGACTGTAATAATCATATTCTTTTTGACAATTTGGGCAGTTGTGCCCAATACTAGTGCCTTGGTTTTTTTAATGCCATGCTTTCTTTTAAACAAGCTGTACTGGAAATGGCTGGATACAGACAGACTCCGTTATGCCATGACACTGCACATTTCCATCTGATGGATAACAGGCGAACATCTTCAGTCTATCACTATGTGGTTTGAGTTGGGCCTCCATGTCTATTGTATCTGCCTCTGGCTGTTCTGTCCTCTGGTCTCCATTTTCTGACCACATCTGCTCCTTCGACGTGCTCTTCTTCAGCAGCCTAATTGCGTTACAGAAGAAAGACTTACAGAGATGTTCAATTGTGCAAAAGGGCGCCAAGTGTTCAGACGTGTTCAGTGAACTTGCCTTCACACCTCGCTGTCGCCACGTGTTGGAACAGATGAGGTTCGCCTTCCCAGACCTCGAGTTCAGCTTGCTTTTAAAGTAGTTCTAAGTTGAATCAGGTGTGTTTCAGAAGTACTGGACCATACCCACCCATTACCACCCATTCTTTTACCCACCCATACCCATTCCTACTCATTACCATCCATACTTTCACCCATCTATACCCATACCCACCCATTATTACCCATATGTTTACCCATCCATACCCATCCATTACCACCCATAGTTTTACCTAACCATACCCATACCCACCCATTACCATCCATTCTTTTACCCACCCATACCCATACCCACCCATTACCACCCATTCTTTTACCCACTCATACCCACCCATTATTACCCATAGCTTTACCCATCCATACCCACCCATCACCATCCATACTTTCACCCATCTATACCCATACCCACCCATTATTACCCATATGTTTACCCATCCATTACCACCCATAGTTTTACCTAACCATACCCATACCCACCCATTACCATCCATTCTTTTACCCACCCATACCCATACCCACCCATTATTACCCATAGCTTTACCCATCCATACCCACCCATCACCACCCATACTTTTACCCATCCATAACCATACCCACCCATCACCACCCATACTTTTACCCATCCATACCCATACCCACCCATTACCACCCACTCTTTTACCCACCCATACCCATACCCACCCATCACCACCCATACTTTTACCCATCCATACCCACCCATTCGTTTACCCACCCATACCCATCTATTACCACCCATACGTTTACCCATCCATACCCATCCATTACCACCCATAGTTTTACCTAACCATACCCATACCCACCCATTACCATCCATACTTTCACCCACCCATACCATCTATACTTTCATCCATACATACACCCAAACCCATTCATACTCATACCCATACACACCCATTCATACTCATTAATACTCATGGTCACCCATAACCATCCATCTCACTTATCCATACTCATACACCCAAACCAGTCATACTTCTACGTATTCATGCCATACGCATCCATACCCATATGCATCCATACTCATACACCCAAACCCATTCATACTCCTACTCATTCATACTCATGGCCATCCATACTTCCACTCATCCATACTCATACGCACCCATATCCATCAATACTACCCATTCTTACACATATCCCCATACCCATCCATACCCTTATGCCATGCCAATTCATACTCTTACCCATTCATACCCATTCCATTAATAACATCCATACTCATACACCCATATCCCCATACCCGTCCATATCAACACTCCATACCCATTCCTATCGATCTATACTGATATACCATCTATAATAGTAATTTATACAATGTTGATATAAAAATAGAAATATATGGTCTTGTACAACAGTTTGTGTAGCCCAAGTCAGCCCAGTCAAATTTCAGGTGTCACATCCTCTACAGAGACACACTAAATACATATGTTTTTTTTTTTTTACCTCATTTTACGTATTCACAAAACAGTGAGTTTTCTTATGTTTTCCAATACATTAAATTCAGAAAATATAAATATAAAATTGTGTTAAAAATGTCAGGTAGAGACTTTGTTTACTTATTTTCATTTGACCAAACAATTATGTGAAACTATGGATACAGAAAGTATTATTAGTTCTAATTTTAAAGATTTTAAAAAAAGTTTTTATCCACATTCTAATTTCCTGTGACGTCAACTGCTGTAAAATTTGATTCCCAATTTTCTTGAGGTATTCTGACTGATTCTACATGATATATAGATTTAATACATACCTAGATAACACACACATCAGTCACCCCACTGTTCACCATCATTTTAATCAGTGTGGTTCAAAACCTTTATCTTTATCTGGGTGCAAAAAATCTCATTTTACAATTTTTCACTTTTCTCCATAATGTATCTGGCAGTGGTTCTTTACATTGTATCATATAATTTTCATGATGAATGGACCAATAGAAATGCTCCAAAATGACTTGGAATATAATATTTTTCCTTTGACGTTCATTAAAGGTTAAGCAAGTTTTTAGAGATGGACCTACAAGGTTTTTATCTGACAAATCTGAACTTGGGATTGGATCACAAATCCATGAGTGAGGATTGCTGTGGTTACTATCCTCCAAAACCTCTGAACTCTTTAATACATCTTGTTTTTTTTTTATTATTACCATTTTAAAACACCGTCCTGTGATTTTACATCATGTGGTTTAAGTAATCTGATGAGGGATGGAAACACATTATATTAACATTAAAGACTGAACATTGTGTACCTTCTACAGTACAGCCTCAGCCTGCGCGAGGCTGGGCCAGCAGTCCGGTGTTGGAGGAACAGCTGCTGACACTGCCAGTATCAGTGCTGTTGACTCCAAAATGCAACAATCAGCATACTGAACATGTATGTGTCGCATGAGAGAACATCATATTTATTACAGGCAAAACTTTGAACATTTGAAAGATTGATTTATATCATCTAATGTTGTGTAATTTTTAGAATAAACATTTGTCTTTTTAAAATATGAGTATTTCCTCTTTTTTAACCACAAATACTGCATGTCAGCAAGAGCTAACCATATACTAACCTACATCAGTCAGCCAGAACATTAAAACCACCTACCTAATATTGTGTAGGTCCCCTCATGCCACCAAAACAGCTCTGACCCTTTAAGGTATGGCACCAAGGTGGGACCTTGAGCCTTGGGTGCCCATAATACTGTCCCCAGTTCAATGGTTGTCCTTCCTTGGAGCACTTAGGTGGTAGGTACAGATAGGTACTGAGCACTGTATACCGGGAACACCCCCACAAGACCTGATGCCTGATGTTCTGGAGATGTTCTGTCATTGTCTAGAACATCACAGTTTGGGTTCTTGTCACAGTGTCTCACATTCGTACGCTTGTCCATTTTTCATGTTTCCAGTTTCTTCCAAAACAAAGAAACATTAGCTGCTAGTTAACTGCAGTAACACCCTCTACTATTGCGGGCAGTGGTGGCTCAGCAGTCAGAGCACTGGGCCAATGATGACAGGGTTGTGGGTTTGATACCTTGGCTCAGCAAGTTGCCACCTTTGGGTTCTTGGGTTCTTGGTTCTTGGGTGTCGTAGCGATGGCTGTCCACTGCTCTGGGTATGTGTACCCCCTCTGTTTACATTTACAGTGAAGGCATTTAGCATTCAGACTTACAGAAGAAGAGCTTCACTGTCATTCAGAAAACACCCTTATCTAGTTTATACAGACTAGAATCCAGAAGATCCTCTAATCCGAGACTCTACTAAATACAGAAATCAGTCTGGAGACCCAGTCCTCCATACACTCTACACTCTGCACACTGAGTCCTCTCAGAAGAGGAGGGTCTTCAGTCTGGGTTTGAGGACAGCGAGCGTTGGACTCTGCTGTTCGGACACCCAGGGGAAGTTCGTTCCTCCACTTCGGTGCAGGACAGTAAAAAGTCTGGACGCTCGTCTTCCGTGGATCTTAAAGGATGGTGGGTCGAGCCGAGCCGTAGTTGAAGCTGGAAGGGCTCTTGGTGCAGATCGGCTTTTGACCATCGCCATCAAGTACGGAGGGGCTGGCTGGTCCAGTCTTGGCTTTGTAGACCAGAGCCAGGGTCTGAATCTGATGAGGGCAGCAGCTACAGGAAACCAGTGAACTTAGGAATGCTGAAGACGACCCGTCCCGCTGTGTTCTGGATCAATTGTAGGGGCCTAATGTTGCAAATGCAAAGAGACAGAGCAGCCAGAAGAGGGTGGATGAGTTAAAGGCGGAGGCTAAATTCCAGCTATGTCTAACACTAATGGTGAATATGGTTGTCTTGTCTCCTGGGAAGGCTTTACACTAGATTTTGGAGGAGCATTTCTGTGAGAATGTGATGATTGTACATAGTGACAAGTATTAGTGAGGTCAGGATGTTGGATGATCACCACCCCACCTCATCATCCTCAACTCCCCAACTCATCTTAAAAGTACTGGATGGAGCTCCACCACCATCATTCCAGAGAACACAGTTCTTCCACTGCTCCACAGCTCAATGCTGGGGGGCTTTATACCCCTCTAGTCCACGCCTGGCATTATTAGGCAGCATGGAGCCAATAGGTTCAAGATGTTGATCTGCTCCAGAGAGTCCTATTCTATTGACAGTACTTTTCTACAGGGACTAGACAAGCTGTGTGTGCATTTGCACATCTGTGTCAGCAATAGGGGCAACTTAAAGTAGCTGAATGCATTCATTAGAAGGGGTGTCCACAAACATTTGGACATATAGTATAGGAGGGGGGGGGGGGGGGGGCAGAGTTTTTGTGCATATTTTTGAACGTGCATATTTGAAGCATTTATTTCTTAGGATCATGTATATAACTACCATATAAAAATAGCCCCGCCTTGTCTTTAGTGTTTCCACTTGTGCCTCCTCTGTAGTCCCGCCCTCCCAGGTGTTGCTTGTTGCTTTGGTCTTTGTATAAGTACCTTTGTTCCAGTGTTTTTTGTCTGGTCTTCTCAAGTCAAGTCAAGTGGGTTTTATTGTCATTTCAACTACATACAGAGTACACAGTGAAACGAAACAACGTTCCTCCAGGACCATGGTGCAACATAGACAGTGCATACAAAACACAAGTGCAACACAAACAAACAAGTGCGGACAGACAACACAGTACAGACAGAGGATAATAAATAATGACTGTAGTGTGCAAGTTGTGCAATGTGCGATAAATAGAGTCCAGTGAGGTAGTAAAGTTATTAGTGCAAATGCTTGTGCAAAAAAATGCTTCCCATGTTATCTGGGGTAAATGGTTGGAGAGAGAGAGAGAGAGAGAGAGAGAGAGAGGGAGAGTGTACATGTACCAGAAAGATATCAGTTCAGAAGTTGAGTTGTGTTGAGGAGTCTGATGGCTTGGGGGAAGAAGCTGTTGCAGAGTCTGGTCGTGTTGGACCGGATGCTGCGGTACCTTCTTCCTGATGGCAGGAGGGAGAACAGTCTGTGTGAAGGGTGGGTGGAGTCATCCACAATGCTGGTTGCTTTGCGGATGCAGCGGGCAGTGTAAATGTCCATGACGGAGGGGAGAGAGACTCCGATGATCTTCTCAGCTGTCCTCACAATGCGTTGGAGGGACTTGCGGTCAGAGGCTGTGCAGGTCCCAAACCAAACCCAAACCTGTCACGGTATGCGGAACCTGGAGGCAGAGGTGGACGTAAATGCAGGCAGTTTAATTACCACAAAACCAAAATAGGATTTAGACAAGCACAAACTGGAGAACAAACAAACAAACAAACAAACAATGCTAACATACCATATACTGACATGAACACATACAAGACCAGGTAAAGAAACTCTAGATCAAAGGAACTACGCTAGACCAACAAGCAAAACCTGAGACTAACGAGGGCAGGACTACAGAGGAAGCACAGGTGGGAACACTAATGACAAGGTGGGGCTAGGGCGGAGACAAGAAACAAACATAAACAGAGCCGTGTGCAACTGTGCAAATGGCAGGACAAAACAGATGCAGTTCTTTAACAGCTTCTGTTGACGTTTAGTGATTTCCCTGCGTACAAATAGGTAAATACAATGGTGCATGTATTTGTACTAAATAATAATTACAGTACATTTATGTTTGATACATAGTACATATTGTTTAATATGTGTATCATGCATATTAGGGATGCACCGATCTTACCTTTTCACTTCCAATACTGATATTGATACATGAACTTTGCATATCGGTTGATACCCGATACCCATCTGATATCATTGCTGTATTAATAAACCGTATACCTCACCATGTGAGAGAGACTTAAGGCATCAGGATTGACTTCCACATTACTTTAATAACTTTGTCAAACAAAATATAACAGGTTAACGCATGGATATAAATGTAAATTGCTATTTATTTGTCACTAAAATAATAAACAATTGTGCAGGACCTTGAATTCAAAATAAAATAGGCTTAAAATGTATTATAATACATCAAATGTATCAGCTCTAACTAAAAATAAGTAGCAAATAAGTAATTCATCTTATATTTAAATATTGTTTTGTCTAAACAGTATTTCAAAATAAAATCTAGCAGCTGAACCTGAGAATAAATAAGTAACTTGGTCAAACAGACAAGCAGTAAAAAAAAATTGCAAACATGGATTCCATGGGTCGGTCTAATTATCAGATACCCGATCCAGCTAATTCTGTTAATATCGGGACTGATATTCGATCCTAATATCGAATCGATGCATCCCTAGTATATATGTTGATATGGCCCAAATATATTTCCCAATTTGAAACTGGTCAGTGTCATTTCTGTTGGCTTATATTTTATATACATTTTAGTATGGGGGGGTCATATATTTTAAGATATTTATATATATATTATAATTATATATTGCCATATGTCACATCAAACATCCAACTTCTCTGCTAATGAAGAAGCTCTTTCTGAGTTGGAGTGGCTGTGTAAAGCAGAGCAACACAAACTTATAAAGGACAGAGGAGCTCCAGGACCAGGGCTGAAATCTGGGCTCCTCAGTCTGAGTATGAACTGTTTCCTGTGCTACCACTAGATGACAGTAGAGCCCTCCAAATCCTGTTTTCCTATGGAGATGGTTGAACCCTGTCCATTGTGTGTGCTGCTTCCACACTAACACACTGACCACAATAAGGCCTTCAGTCTCACTGAAGTATTGGAGGAGGTGTAGCAGAGGTGGAGTAAAGAATGTGAGGTTAGGAGCTCCTGATGGGACATTGCTGCTTCTCTGCTGGAGCAAAACTTCATCATGTCAAATATGAGGTCTGGTGGTGCACGCTGTGGATGGTTTGAAGATGCCTCCTGTTAAAGAATGTAAACACAGTAAAGCTCAGAGCCTTTCATACAGCATACAGTCTCAGGTGAAGATTGTATGGGTATTAGACATTGGGGAGACGGGTGTTTCTATTGATGCTTTTATTCATTTAGTGCTGATTCATTTGATGACTCATAGTTTTTTTTTTAATAATACTTGGAATGAAGTTTATTGGGAAAGTGTGAACCAGGGTAACATTTAAAGATTATAGAAAACACCATGTTGTTCATGCCATCTACTAAATACTGTTGCTGTTATCAAAGCCTTTTATAAAGGAAACGGTATCTTTACCAGTGCCTTGTTAATGTATCTTAATGTAAACAGATTTATATCTACCAGTAATTTTGGTTCATCATAATACTTTCACACAACATGAAGAACAGCTTATTTTAGCAGTGCTCCAGAAGAAATTACAGTGCTACACAATGATCAGTTAGAATGTATGGATGTTTTATTAAATATAACCAAATTTAATCTGAAAGGTTTTTTTGCTTACAAAAATACAAATAAACAATAAGAGTGTTGAGACACATGTTAAACACAGTAATTAAGTGCAGAATCACGTATGAAGTTGGTTGACAACTGATGGTGACCAGGGCAAAAAAAATAAATAAATAAAATAAAATAATATATATATATATATATATATATATATATATATATATATATATATATATAGCTAAAGACCTAGATATATATAAAACAGAAATTGTATTGATTGTGATAGTTTGTGCACCCTTTTTTACATGATGTGTTGGTGAAGTAATTAAGTAAATAAAGAGACTAACTTCTATATTTATTTTTTTTATTTCTATTTATTCATTTATTTCATCCTCTTAAGAAGATTTGTTCACTTATTCATACTTACAATATCAACAACCTGTCATCTGAACGGAGCTCTGCAAACATTTGTATATAACTGTGTTTGTACTTCCACTTTTATTTAAGCTGACAGGATCAATCAGTATTTTTTATTAATTACACAAGATATTCATCCAAAAAAGGCTATAATGTATTTTAAAACTTATGGAAAGGTGTATGTCAATATTACATTCATGTATATGTCATGTTTCATCCTATGAAGTGATATGTAAATGTTTGGGCACCCCAGTGTAAATAAATTTGTTGATTTTCCGAGTGTATGTGAATCAATCTTGGAAAAAAAATCATGTAATTATGAAATCATGAAACAGACAGACAGAATTTAACAGATCTGAGCATTCATATTCACTAAACTCATGAAATAAACAGTAATTATGGTTTAGAAAAGTGCATTGCTGTAGAAGACCGGGGGTGCACAAACTTTTGACTGTACATTTATCATCATGCACATTGCTCAACTAATCACCTCTGCATTACTGAGAAGGTGAATGTAGACTGATGGATGGTGGTGGCTCTATTCTGACAGTCTGCTCTGTATGAGTGGATCCACTGAATTAAGAGGACCCCATTAGAAGTCTCAGAAATAAGGAGAGTAAGGAGGTGTGAGGTTTGTGTGTGAGGTTTGTGTGTGAGGTTCGTTTACACAGGTGCAAGTCTGAGCTTTGGGTTTTATCTGATCGCTCCTGCCAGACCTGGATCCTGCAGAGTACACACTCCCCGTGTTCCCCCTTTCAACCATCTCTGCATTATTAATAGATCTTAATTAAATACATACGTTTGGGGCCATTCGTCCTTATCGGACAGTCTGTTCCCGAATCCAGAGCGCTCTCCGGTTTATTTAATAAGTAACAGAACACGGCCAGTGGTGTTAAAACCAATAAAGTCTGCAGGTCTACAGCGGAGACGTCAGACTGTCATTGTAAATGCATTATTAACTGAAACAGGCTGTGCTCTGAGCTGGTTGGTCAAGAGTTACAGTGGACGGTACTATGTTTTAATGTGTCCAGGTCTTAGTCTTGACTCGGACTCAATGTGTCCCGATCATACTCTTGATATGTCCATTCTTTTTGACTCTATGTGTCCTCGTCTTGACTCTGACTTGATTGATCTCAGTCCTGATTGTGATTTAGTGTGTCCTGGTTTTAATGTAGACTTACTAAGTACAAGTCTTGACTCAGTCTTAATGTGTCCTTGTGTCAGTCTTGGCTTGGACTTGTCTTGTTCTTGACAGTCCCAATGTGTCCTGGTCTTGGCTTGGCTTGGCTTGTATTTCACATTTGCTAGTTTACAGTGTTGATTTAGTCTCAATGTGTCCTCTTCTTGGTCTTGACGTAGATTTAATGTGTCTTTGTCTCAGTCTTTGTCTTAGTGTTCTTGTTCTTGTTTCAATCTTGGCTTGAACTTGATGTGTTCTTGTCTCTGCCTTGTTCTTGACAGTCTCAATGTGTCCTGGTCTTGGTATTGGCTTGGATTCCATATTTGCTGGTTTACAGTGTCTTGATGTGTCCTCTTCTTGGTCTTAACATAGACTTAATGTGTCTTTGCCTCAGTCTTGATTCTGAGTCAGTGTTTTTTAATCTCAGCTTTGACTTGAACTTTGGTCTTTGTCTGGGCTTCTCCTCCGTGAGTCCTAGTCGTGGTCTTGACACAGTCATGATGTGTTCTTGTGTCAATCTTGGCTTGGACTTGATGTGTCCTTGTCTCTCAATGTGTCCTGGCCTTGGTCTTGTTTTGACTCAGTCTTGATGTGTCCTGGCTCGGTTTCGACCCAGTCTTGATGTGTCCTGGCTCGGTTTCGACTCAGTCTTGATGTGTCCTGGCTCGGTTTCGACCCAGTCTTGATGTGTCCTGGCTCGGTTTCGACTCAGTCTTGATGTGTCCTGGCTCGGTCTTGACTCAGACTTGATGTGTCTAGGTCTTGTCTGAGTGTTACTGTGTCCTGTTCTAGGCCTTCATGTGCTCTTGTCTTGGCCTTAATTCAGTCTTGATCATCGTGTCAATCTTGGCTTGGACTTGATGTGTCCTTGTCTCAGCCTTGTTTTTGACAGTTTCAGTGTGTCCTGGCCTTGGTCTGGATTCCATGTCTGCTGGTTTACAGTCTTGATTCAGTCTTGATGTGTCCTAGACTTGCTCTTGAGTCTCAATGTGTTCTGGTCGCAGTCTTGATTCTTACTTTGTGTTTTTGGTCTTGCCTGCATTTTACTGTGTCCTGTTCTCAGCCTCCATATGTCCTTGTCTTGGTCTTAATTCATTCTTGATCCTTGTGTCAATCATGACTTAGATTTGCTGTGTCCTGGTCTCAGTCTTGGTCTGGACTCCATCCTAATATGTCCTGGTCTTGGACTTGATTTATCGTGGTTTCAGTCGTGATGAGGACTTGATGTTGTTCTGGTGTCTGTCTTGATTGTAACTGATGTATCCTGGTCTTCTTTTTGACCTGGACTCCATGTGTCCTGGTCTTGGCTCAGTCTCAAGCTGTTTGAGTCTTGGTCTTGACTCAGACTTCTTATTGTGTCCTGCTGTAGGTCTTAGATTTGTAGATTTGAGCTCAAGGTGTCCTGGACTTGATCTTGGTCTCATCACTAATGATCATGATTGCAGTGCTTTTGTTAATTTGCTAGATTACATGAAAGCTTTGCTTTGTGCCAAATGGAACTAGTTTACCATTGTTTTATTCACTTTGCGTCATACTGGATACGTAACATTTTCAGGAAGCATCCATGTGAGGCACAAATTATAGCAGATATGGCTCAAACTCATTTTTGATGATGAGGATTAGAGTACACTGTAAGCCATAGACAATAAGACGTAAACTCTGATGATGTATTTAGGTCTGAATGTATCTGCCCAGTATACTAATTCACTGTAATGAGGCTCCTGTGGAAATAAAGGGCCAGGGGTGTGATCAAAATCACGAGGCAGCGCATGAATAAAGTCCACTGCACTTGTAGAGTGAAGAGTGATGACAGATGTGGGGAGTGTGTTCAGAAACAGCAGTCACTGCAGTTCGATATTGCTGGGGATGATAAATGATGGTCATTGCCTGGCCTTGATTTTTTGGACCGCATTTGGAAAAATGCTTCTTCATTGTCCAAACGCTAAGTGTGAAATAACCTCATTGGGACGATCTCAACTGTGCCCTGAACACACATCAATTTGCGTGCTGCCTTTTTTTCGCAATGTTAAGACATTCATATGTGTGTGTGTTGGGGGGGTTGGGGTAGGGGGCTGCAATTTATGCACAAATAGCTTCGTAGTCCATAAATTACAGTTCCCTTGAGAATGGTGTCGTTAGCTGCAGGAAGTTTCCTACTCGTAGGAGGATTAATGGGGGAAGCTTAAACACTACCCAGACCCCTAGATCCTCAACAGCTTAGCCTTCTGTGACACACACACACACACACACATGTCCCATGGTTCCTGTGTCTCAATCAGGGTTCACAAGAGTGCTGATCCAGAATCAAATGGACCTCACCACTGCTGATGTGGATGACTACAGTCTGTGCCTGAACGCATTCCTGATCCAAAGACAGAGTGCGGAATACACTTTGGGAGCGACTTTGGGAATGTAGCTCAAAGTCCATCTCGGCTGAGCTCGATGTTCTCAGAACAGTGATTTAGTGCCACTTTGCTGCTCTGTGATTTAAAACCAACAAAACAGCAGAATCCAATCACCCTCGATCCTTAAAGTGACCATATTTTACTTTTCTAAAAGGAGGACACTGGGGACACCCGGGGCCCACTGTGGTTAGGATGTTGTGGTCTGGGGGCTTCAGTTGTATGACCGCGGCTGTGAGAGAGAGAGAGAGAGAGAGAGAGAGAGAGGGAGAGAGAAAGAGAGAGAGAGACAGAGAGAGAGGAGTGGGAGGAGTTTTAAATACCTCTAAACTCATGCAGCTATGTTAATGAATATTAATTAACCTATATAAACAATTATTTACCAATACTAATGAACATCCTAATAACTAATTTCCAAGAAGCTCAAATCATAAGCCTCATAAATTATTAAATAAATACATTGTATTAAAAAAATAAAAGGTTTTACCTTTACCATCTTTTACCTTTTTTATTTTAATGATTGATTAAAAATAATGATAAAATGATCTATGAACTATAAACTCTGTTTCAATTAACTTTCCACTTTTTGAGTGAACATATAGTAAGTAAATGTTATTCATGCAGCACTTTTCACAGACACGAGTCACAAAGTGCTTAACAAAACATAATACACAAAATAAAAATGTACAAAAAAAAAAAAACACACACACACATTACAAAATACACAACAAGTCACAGAGGATCAGCATCGCCAGAGAGATTAAAAAAATACATTCATGGTCGCTAATCAAAATATTAAGCTTATTATTATTATTATTATTATTATTATTACTATATATTATTATAGCAGATTTGATGAAAAAAAATACATGGTCCAAAGTATAACCACCTGTATGGGTGGCACCTGAAGCAAACATATGAGAAAAATAATCTGTAGAATTCAATAATCCATAGCTGTGCAATCTCTCAGAGCTCAGACTATGAGAGTACTCTCTTCATATGTTGATGAGCTGATCAGATGATTATTAGTGAGTAATTAAAGCTCCTGTTGGGAGCTCCTGTTAACAGAGCTCTGCTGAAGCTGACGGATAATTAATAACTTCACTCATTAGCCTTTTTAAGGGTAGTCTTATTAAGAAGTGGTATCAAATAGTAATGTTTGATGGACAAACCAGATGTTATATTAAACCAATAATAATATAATTGTAATATAATGTACTTATACAGTACAATGGATCTGTTGTGGCCATCAGCAGCCAGAGCCTGAGAGAGCACAATTGGCCTCTTTATCTCTCTTTGGTTGGGTAGACGGCTGTCCCTCTCATCACTGCCCCACATCACTTCAGTGTGCATCTGTTCTCCTACGGATCAGAGCTTCTGAGTGTGCTAGCCTCTAAGAGCATTGGTTGCCCTGTGGCGTTACACTAGCAGCGATGGCAGTGGCTGGTTGTGCATGTGTCAGTCCTCACCTTCCCTTGGGAGCAGTACAGGTACACTGGGCGAAATGACCAACAGCCCATTTAAAGCAAGACTATGGAAAGTCGGCATTTCTTGGGAAGGGACTACAGGACCCATTCTTCTGTAGGGGCTGCAAGAGACATAACCGTCACTGGAAGGTAGAGAAGCATGTGGACTGCAGTTCTCACAATGGTTATTCTGCCCACTCCAACAAAGTTTGCAGTGTGCCAAACCCGGAATTCACTATAACAGTCAGTGAAGCACCTCCATTATGTTATTTTACAGTATAAATGCTACAAAGAGTTGCTTTAATCACCATAACCCGCTAAATCTCTGCAAACAGCTTTGAGAGAACAGAGGACATGACTTTCGTTCCTGGTATGTTGTCAGTTATTGGAAAAAATCTAATCCATCACTGGGTTCACATCCCATACTTTTTAAATCCAATTTTCAACCCAACTTTTTTTTTTCTAAATTTATTTTAAGATAAATTTGGTAATTTTTTGAATTTCTGTTTTTCAATCCAGTTTTTGTATTGTTCTGACAGTTAGTACCAAACTCACACCAAACAGTGACGAAGAAAATAACTTCAGCAGTATCCAGGGTCTTCTGGCTGCATACCGTGGTCTAAGCTGAAGGCAGTGATGATGATGATGATAATGACGAAGATGATGTTCTAGGAGCTCAAGCATCATGCTGCCTAAAAGCATACCCAGAATGAGAAATAAAAATTTAGTGCTTGAGAAAACACGTTCATGCTTTGTAGACTGTGAAAAATAAACAGTAGGGGAACTACTGACCCACCAAAGCTTAGCCAACAACAGCGACGCCAGTGCTAGCAATGTGTGGAGAAATCTATTTATGGTCAAATCTTGAAATTCATTTACAGTAATGTGAGCGTAAGTGTTGTGTAGTCTGTAGCTGGCATGAAATGACAGGGTGTCTCTTTACTTTTGGCAAATTGGCTGCCCTGTACTGCACTATAACACTATGGATGTCCAAATGTCTGTGGACACCCCTTCTAATTAATGCATTCAGCTACTTTAAGTGGCATACATTGCTGATGCATACATACAGCTTGTCTAGTCCCTGTAGAGAAGTACTGCCAATAGAATAGGACTATCTGGAGCAGATAAACCGAACATGAACTTATTGGACCTAGTAGAAACCTAGCCTTTTTCCCTGGACAATAGAGACAGTTACTTCAACAGAAGTTACTTCAACCTTGATTTCAGAAGAAACAATATATGAGCAGATGTCCCAATACTTTTGTCCTCCAGTGTATCTACATTTAATAGGGATTAAGAAAAGCATACTTTTAAAGGATGGGGGGATTGACTTGAGTTGATGAGATGGTGACACCCTTTGTCTTCTGGATCTGTACTGATACATCACAGACACACACACACACACACACACACACACACACACACACACACACACACACACACAGTCTCTCCAAACTGTGTGTATAGAGAATGTGTGCCTACGAGCACGTTTGAGGTCTGGGCCTGATTTCGGCTGCCTTTAGTGATCTTGTAATGAGAGTGCTTAAGCCCTGTTCTCCATCACAGAGGCCAGGAAACACCATCTCTCCAGAGAACGCCAATCAGAGAGTGCAGTGTGATCACACCAGGAGATATACAAACGCAAGTTCCGCGTCACACAAAAACCTATTATGTCGTCAATGTGACGATGCACGACAAGAGGGAGAGGAGACACTCGAATCAAAGATCACCATGAATCCAAAAGAAATATTTGATGGCAGCTCCTTTTAAATGGAGTAATAACGACATGTTTGATGATTTATCACCAGGCCTGAAAGAAGCACTTATGCTATATAACGTATCAGTGTTGCAGACTCCTTAAGATAATATGTCCAAAATAAAAAGATTGATCACCTTTTCTAGGAAAACATGTTTATATTGTCCCCTCACTGCTCCGAATATCTTTGGACGGTCACTCCCCAAACCTCAAGCTCAGCTGTAACCGGCCTAATTTTTGTGATTTGCAAATATAGCTCGTAAGCTCCAAGGCTAGAAGCTCGCCAAGTGAAACAAGGCCCGTAGTGGCTGTGTTTACGAGAGTAGCTGATATCGTACAAACCAACTTCAATCTGGAAAGAAAAACAGAGATAAGATAGGATTTAAGCAGGCCTAAAACTCCTGCCAGTACAGCATGTGGCCCCGGTCCAGAGCAGTTTATAAAAAACACCTCCAAATTGTTGGAGAAGACGTGATTGCAGTAACATGGTGATTGCAGTTTTCAGTGCAGAATTGCAGTTCATAATAGAAGGATAAATAGCCAGTGGCAAACATAAACAGCGAGTGACCTGAAGCATTAGGTCCGAGAAGCGAGAACTGAGCCCCATTAATTCAGCAGTTGTCATGGCTGTTAGGTCCTGAAAGGTTTACAGTGTCATGGGGATGGGCTTTAGGATGTTTATGTTGGGATTCTGGAGCTGTCTTTTAATGCCAGGCAACCAGTGCTGACCTTCAGCAGTCGCTCCGGACTGGAGAGTAACCTCAGACGTGCCGTCTAAGGCCGTCTAGTCAGATTACAGATTTCCTAGAAATCATACGAGGCTTCTTCGTGTTGGATTAACAAAAAAAAAGATGTATTAATTGTCAGGATGTTGATAAAGCGTGGCCTGATGTTTACGTACTCTGGGAGAGTGGAAATGTACTGTTTCTCCAGTGGTTCAGTTGTGAACATTGCATAAGCAAAAAATGTAAACAATTATATGAAATATGTTTAAGCTAACCTAAATATTTAAGATAGGCGCTAATGTTGGCCTCAGATTTAATGCTTAATTGATGTATGTTTTTGCTTATTGCAAACTACCAACAAATTAAACCTCGGTTCTGTTCATAGCTCCTGACATCTGGAAGATACTGATATAGAAATTATATTTCACTGACTTATATTGGTATCTACATCTACATTGAAGGCCTTTAGCAGAGGTTCTTCTCCAGAGTTCTTCCAGAAGAGCTTCACTGTCACTCAGAAAACATCCTTATCTAGTTTATACAGACTAGACTCCAGAAGATCCTCTAATCTTAGACTCTCCTAAATACAGAAGTCAGTCTGGAGACCCAGTCCTCCACACTCTCTACACTCTGCACACTGAGTCCTCTCAGAAGAGGAGGGTCTTCAGTCTAGGTTTGAGGACAGCGAGTGTTGGACTCTGCTGTTCGGACACCCAGGGGAAGTTCGTTCCACCACTTCAGTGCAGGACAGTAAAAAGTCTGGACGCTCGTCTTCCGTGGATCTTAAAGGATGGCGGGTCGAGCCGAGCCGTACTTGAAGCTGGAAGGGCTCTTGGTGCAGATCGGCTTTTGACCATCGCCATCAAGTACAGAGGGGCTGGCTGGTCCAGTCTTGTCTTTGTAGACCAGAGTCAGGGTCTGAATCTGATGACCTGGGCAGCAGCTACAGGAAGCCAGTGAAGAGAGAACACAGCAGAGAAGAAGCTGAACGTGGCTGAACTTAGAACTTAGAAGACCACCTCCTTCATTTTTTCACAGACTCAAAAGAAATCAGACAATTTACAGATAAGCAGTTTCATGGCCTGGTGTGGGCCTGTTTCCATCATTACTTCATGACAAGTTGAGTGTTGAATCTACATTTACTGGTTGTTCATGGAAACTGCCAATTTGATGAACTTGAGTATGGAGAAGGAGAGATAGGGCTCAGGATACAATGCATATCACCTCCTGTCAAACATGGTGGAGGTACTGCTAAGGAGGGTGCCAACAGAACTAGGTTGAAACTGTATTTATCATTAATATTAATATAACTATATTTAGTAGGTTCCAACTGGTAATACACACATCAGTTATTAACACCACTGACAGATGAAGTGAAAAACAGTGACTCCTGTCAAGTGTTGGATCTATTAAGCAAGTGCAAGTCAGCGGTCAATTCTTGAAGGTAATGAAACAGGTGATGAAGGTGAAAAATGCACAAGCGTAAGAATCTGAGACACTTTGACAAGAACCAAACTGTGATGTTCTAGACAATGACTGGGTCAGAACATCTCCAGAACACCAGACAGGTCTTGTGGGGTGTTCTTGGTATGCAGTGGTCAGTACCTACCAAACACATAACCTACCAAAGGACAACCGGTGAACCAGCGACAGGGGCTCCCAGTTGGCTCACTGATGCTCATGGAGGTCCCACCTTACCAGCTAACTATCAGGATCTGCTAACATCTTGGTGCCAGACACCACAGGACACCTTCAATGGTCAGATCTGTTTTGCCAGCACATGGGGGACCTACTCAATATTAGGTAGGTGATATTAATGTTATGGCTACGGTTACGTTTGAAATCGGTTAGATGATCTAATTCAGTCTCTTGCATCTTTTCTAGATGACCAGCTGTGATGCATCTTCACTACTAGACTAGTGGTCAAACTGAAATGGGTAGAATTTGACCTTTAATGGTATGTAAAGAACATAAGAACATGTGCCACTCATGACTGTCTCTGTCTGTGCTGTGCACCATTGTGTTTCTTCTGAAAAGGGAAGTACAGTGAATTCCAGGCTCTTCTGCTGCTTGTGTTTTCATTTGCATTTATCTACATTTGAACACAAGGGACTGACCCTTAGTGCAGTCCACACTGAAGGTTTGGATTTGCAACAGGGAGTCTCAACCAAAGGGCATTCACCTTCCTCTACAGGGACAGGAACATTTAGCACATCCATCTTGAGTTTCTTATCCTCCACATAATCCCATAAAAGCATTCCCGTCAACAACTTTTTTTTCATTTTTTTTTCATCTTTCTCTCTGGACCTTGCTGGACCAGGACTGATGTGCTAACTCAATCAGATCAGCGTCTTTTGAAGATGTGTGAAACAGACCCTAGACGTATTTCCAGCGGTTGTAAGGTCTAAGGTCTAGCCCTTTGAACCCGGACTTGACGGCATCTCCACCAAGAGATTAAAAGAAGGTAAAAAAAAAGTGGTTTGTGAAAACCTCGCTTGCTTGATTTTACCCCTGTGTCTGAACTTCAAACCAGTGGATAAACAGTGACAGGGAATCACAAAGGGATGACGAAGGCGCGATCCAACATCTGCTCTCGTTCCAAAATATATATTTGGCGTAATTTCTCCATATCTAAATGATAATGAGCTTGGAGCGAGAGGGCGAGGAGGCCGTTGTTCAAACTTTCTGAGAACTGAGATCTCCATCAGAGTCATTTGGTGACAAACTACGGGGGTTACTGTTGGCAACATGTGCTCAGTATAGACTGTTAGTAATTGGGCAGGGACACAGTCTAGTGTTAATTTGGCGCCAGCGACCCCGAGGTTGACGTGCAGAATGTCAGTTTTAATTTAAGGGTATTGGGGTGTATATTGGGTAATCTGATCAGGAATCAAGGCAGTTTATTTTTTTTGCTTTCCTGACACTTTAAGGGAATATAATTGGATAAGAGGAGCAGTGTCCCCCCTTGAAATACCCCCTTGAGCCTTGGTAGGCTGCCAGCTTGCTCACCATTGCGACATGGGCGCTCAAATGTAGCTCTATATATATATATATATATATATATATATACAGTGAGTCCAAGAAGTATTTGATCCCTTGCTGATTTTCTTCGTTGGCCCACTAATAAAGACATGATCATTCTATACTTTTAATGGTAGATGTATTCTTACATGGAGAGACAGAATATTAAAAAGAAAATCCAGAAAATAAATCTAAGGAATATATATTAATTGATTTGTATTTCATGGAGTGAAATAAGTATTTGATCCCTTAGTATTCATTAGCAGTTCTGGCTTTTACAGACCAGTTAGACACTCCCAATCAACTTGTTACCTGACCTGAAGCCACCTGTTCTCACTAATCACTTGTGTGAAAAACACCTGTCCACAGAATCAGACAGATCACACAGATTTCAAGTCTCCAACATGGGTAAAACCAAAGAGCTGTCACAGGACCTCAGAGTCAGAATTGTTGACCTTCACAAAGCTGGAATGGGCTACAAAAAGATTAGTAAGGTGTTGGATGTGAAAGTAACAACTATTGGTGCAATTATCAGAAAGTTTAAAGAGTATAACATGACAATCAACAGACCTCGGCCCGGTGCTCCAAAGAAGATTTCGCCTCGTGGGGTGGCAATGATTCTGAGAACAGTCAGAAATCGTCCTGCAACCACTCGGCAGGAGTTAGCAAATGACCTGAAGGCAGCTGGGACCACAGTTTGCAAGGAAACAATTGGCAACACTTTGCGCAACAATGGATTCACATCCTGCAGTGCCCGAAAGGTACCCCTGCTGAAGAGAGCACATGTGGAGGCGCGCCTCAAGTATGCCAATGATCATTTGAAAGATGAACCAAGTTATTGGGAGAAGGTTTTGTGGTCAGACGAGACCAAAATTGAACTTTTTGGCCTCAACTCCACCCGCCATGTGTGGAGGAAGAAAAATGCTGCCTATGACCCCAAGAACACTGTGCCCACCGTCAAGCATGGAGGTGGAAGCATAATGTTTTGGGGGTGTTTCTCTGCCAAGGGTACAGGGCTACTTCACCGCATCACTGGGAAGATGGATGGAGCCATGTACCGCACAATCCTGAGGGACAACCTCCTCCCCTCTGCCAGGGATCTGAAAATGGGCCGTGGTTGGGTCTTCCAACATGATAACGACCCTAAACATACAGCAAAGGCTACAAAGGATTGGCTCAAGAAAAATCACATTAAGGTCATGGAGTGGCCCAGCCAGTCGCCAGACCTCAATCCGATCGAAAATCTATGGAGGGAGCTGAAGGTCAGAGTTGCCAAGCGACAGCCCACCAACCTTCATGATTTAGAGAGGATCTGCAAAGAAGAGTGGGCCAAAATTCCCCCTGGTGTGTGTGCTAAACTTGTGGTTAACTACAACAAACGTCTCACCGCTGTGCTTGCAAACAAAGGCTTTGCCACTAAGTATTGAGTGTGTTTGGCAAGAGGGATCAAATACTTATTTTCCTCATTGAAATACAAATTAATTAAAATATATTCTTTAAAATTATATTCTGGATTTTTGTCTTGATATTCTGTCTCTCCATGTTAGAATATATCTACCATTAAAAGTGCAGAAGGATAGTGTCTTTATTAGTGGGCAAACAAAGAAAATCAGCAAGGGATCAAATACTTCTTGGACTCACTGTATATATATATATATATATATATATATATATATATATATATATATATATAGTTTTACAATAACTTTTTTTATTTTTGTTCTACAATAATCGGTTGGTTGGTGTAGAGTAGTGGGTAAGAACACTGCTCACCCAACGGCAGACCAAGGTTCAATTACCTGGCAAGCACCCACACCCTACACTGAGTTCACAGTAAGTTCACACTACATGACTTGTAATCAGGAATCTTTTACATTTACATTTAAGGCATTTATCAGATGCTCTTCTCCAGAGCGATTTACAAAAGTGCTTTGCTATTTAGCAGACCATAATACTCTACTCTTCACCCAAGTACTCTCAGAAGAGGAGGGTCTTCAGTCTGGGTTTAAGGACAGTGAGCGTTGGACTATGCTGTTCGGACACCCAGGGGAAGCTCGTTCCACCACTTCGGTGCAGGACAGTAAAAAGTCTGGACGCTCGTCTTCCGTGGATCTTAAAGGATGGCGGGTCGAGCTGAGCCGTACTTGAAGCTGGAAGGGCTCTTGGTGCAGATCAGCTTTTGACCATCGCCATCAAGTACGGAGGGGCTGGCTGGTCCAGTCTTGGCTTTGTAGACCAGAGTCAGTGGGTGTCGTTTGCACAATACACAACTAATCAGCGTCACAAAGTCACGAATTACAAGATCTTTCACCAGGAGGAAACTGCTACATGTCCACCTGTTCTCCAAAAACTAGTTTTGTCATAAAAACACACACCCGAGAACTGATGTGACGCTATTTGCAGCTTTTTTTCTATTGTGATGTCTGTCACCTAGCTCTGGACTCTGCTGTGGTACTGTCATACTCCCGGGATTACCTCCTGGCCAAGTGGACTCTCTGGACTACACTATCCATAATTCCCCACAGAGTCACGTCACTGTCACCTGCCCTCAACCGGCCAATCATGAACAGTTCTTACTTTAATCGTTGCCTGAATTCGGATCACCCTCACCTGTCTGTGCCTCATTGTTTGTGTATTTGAACCCCTCTCCGGTTTGTCTCTTTGTGAAGTATTGCCGTTGACTTTTTGGAGGCATACTGATCGGCCTCTTCTGTTTTTTTTGATCATGGTTTTGACCTGTTTTCTGCTTTTTGCCTTGCCCTTTTGCTTTGTTTAACTGATCCTGTATGTGTAAGGCGTCAGTGTCTCCCGCTGCCTACCAGCAGAGGGCGACCGCAACGATGCACTGTTACCCATGGCAACTCCAATCCCCAGAAATACTAGGGCTAATCAGTGTCAATCAGACACACCTGGTGGTCACAGCATTTAAGGCTGTGACAAACAGCACTTCTCTGTCCCACCTTTGTAGAGGGGTGACCGGTACGGTACGGTACGGTACGGTACGGTACGGTACACAGAAGTACACAGAAGTACAAGAAAGCGAGACGTGAGAAAAGAAAGGAGTTTAAAAGGAGAATCAAGAAAAGTTTAAAGGATTTGTAAAAGAAAAGAGATCACAGCTCAACAATCAAACAGCTTAAAGAAAGCTTTGATCTTGTGTTTGATTGTTTAAAGAGGTGCTTCAGTTAGTACTGAGACAGAGCTACGCCATATTGGCTTTTCTTTTGTTTGGTTTTCCCGCCTTTTTTATTTAATTGTTTTAAGGGGAGCAACTCCACCAACTGCCTGTGTTTGCTGGTGGCACAGTGGTATGGTGTTGCTGGTTCAAACCCAACTGGGAGCAACTAAGCACCCACAGTCACATTAACCACAGCCTGTCTGTAGTTGGGTCCGCTCCCTGACCATTCTGTAACAGTATGCTGTTGGCTTTGACCTCTGCTTGGTTTCTTGACCATGATTTTGCCCTGCACATGTGTCTGCTTTCTCTGTTGTTGGTTTTGACCTGGTTCGATTTGTTTGCTGTACCTGTGGATTGCCTTTTCTTCATTATTTTTTTATTTTAATTATTTTATGTGTCAGGTACAGCTCAGTGGACACCATAAAAGATCCTCTAGTTCTTGGGCCCAAACAGACCAAGGAACCTTTCATGTAGCAACAAGCACAGCTTTCTCCTTACCCTGTGTCTTGCGCTCTCATTGGCTGTATCTAGTTGCTACACTCGTTTCCAGTTTTACTGTTTAAATTCGGTTTCACGATACCGGATTTAGAGTCGCCAACCAGATATAAAAAAAAATCAGAGGGATTTGTCAGGGTCTTGTGAGGCATTGGTGAGCTCTTGGGTCAGGTCTCTCAGCAGTTCACACATAGTGACCACAAAAAGAATCAATCACCATATCCTAAAATCACTCTAATAACTGTAAAGCCTCATTCTTAAAATAGAGATGCCATAAAAAAAGCCAAGATGCCACAAATGCCATTTGATTGATGCCATTGAAGAACAACGTTTGGTTGGTCTATAAAGAACCAACATAGATGCTTGAGGTGTATGTTCTAAACCTTTAAAAGGTTCCTAACACACAACTTTTAGAAATATGGTTCTTTATGGCATCACTTATGGAACCATGTGTGTCAACTTCATTTTTATGCCAATATTAAAACACATAAATATAAAATGGTGTATGTTGATACTTTTTTTTCTGTAGTCTGTTCATGTTAATTAATCATGTTAACTGTAATCTGCATGTTGCTGTAAAAATGCAAACAATCAAAATAACTCAATAATAAAAAGCTCATTCATTAGTTCATTAACTATCCTACACTCTCACCCCCAAACCCAAACTGATCTTGCATTAAAAAAGGCAGGACCCCCCCCCCCCCCCCCCCCCACCACTATCCTCTAACCCACTGTTGGCGGTTTTCTATATTTGTAGATATTAGGATGAGCTACTGAATCTCTGCAGGAGGCTGGAGATTAATCATCCTTATCATCACACTCAGACGGCCCGAACAGGGAAGATGTCACGCAGCGCTGACATTCTTATTTTTGCATGGTTTCGCGTTGCCGTCTGTTTGTGGTTATGAGGTCCCCCCTCGTGTGTGTGTGTGTGTGTGTGTGTGTGTGTGTGTGTGTGTGTGTGTGTGTGTGTGTGTGTGTGTGTTTGTGCAGGTGGAGAACATTACTGAGGGTGTGAGCTGGGTTCTGAAAAAATGAGCAAAATAAAGAGAGAACCTACTTGAAAGTACCCTCAGCAAGCACGCTTTCAATCAAACGTTTCTCTCCCCTGGTGGAACATCTATGTACGGTTTGATTCATATTTTTGAACAGGGTGATTTGAACGATTCAGCACATGTAGTACCAGTGGGGAACCCTCACTGCCTTCCAGACTTTCAGGAAAGGCCTAATGCTTTCTAGGAATTACAAATACAGCACTGTGTAAAAGTTTTAGTCCCCTGTAAGAATTGGAGCTAAAAAGCTGCTGATCTGATCAGTAAAACTCTGATATCAGAATAAACACTAATAATAACACTCCTACAGAAGGTGGAGGTGGTTCTCCATCACTGTGTTCATCATTAGAACATCTCCAAAGTTCTCCTCATGTAGTCTAGTGTTATTTAGAGTTCTCCTCAGATCAACACCTGGTTTGGTGGTAAATCAGGGCTTAATGATGGTAAATCAGGTGAGCTGCTGCTGCTGCTGCTGATGGAGTTGAACACATCCTCCATGCTGTGCTGGCTGGACTGGGGGGCGTCCAGGAGAAACCTGGAGGAACCAAGCTCTGTTCTTCAGACAATGTAATCCAGAACTCCCTTATTGCTGAGAGACAAGCTGTAGAATAATGGGATTAGAGGCCTAAAAGCTTTGTTAGTAGTTTTAGTAGGTGGTTATTCAGTAGAATGAAGCCAGTGCTTAAACTCTGCAGTAGTACAGTATTACTCTTATACGGTTCTGATGGTAACAAAAAGATTAAAAAAATTCAATCAGGATTGTTGTCTCCGTGGTCTCTGGGAAGATGCAGCTAAACCAGCTCTCCCATTGGTCAGGACTTCACTGGTAGAACTGAACTTAACCCCCGGAACTGTACGTTTAAGACCTATTATTCAGCACCTATTATAAATGATTCTAGCTACTGTAACATTTTCAGTAACTGCTATGGAACAATATATTTGAGGATGAGGAACTGAGGTGTTGGTCTTTTAGGGTTTAGATAGGTAACGCCAACACAATTAGGAACTAGCCAATCACCTTCTGATTTGCATTGGGTGGGACCAGTTTCACCTGGACCAACATCCCTGTAGTCTAAGCAGTAGTGTGAGCTGAATACATGTCTCTCAAGTCCTCCTGGAGGTTCTAGGTAGGCTTTAAATGTGAATGGCAGTGTGAGCAGGATAAATGTCACTCTAATCCTTCCAAAAGTTCTAGATAGCCTGTAAATGTATGCAGTAGGGTGAGCAGAACAAACTTCTCTCTAGTTGTTCTGGAGGTTCTAGGTAGGCTGTGAGTCTGTGTGGTTGTGAGCGCAATACATCTCACTCTAGTCCACCTGGAGGTTCTAGATCGACTGTGTGTGTACGCAGTAGGGTGAGCAGAACAAACTTCACTGTAGTCCTGCTGGAGGTTCTATGATGCTGAAGTTGCACTAAAACTGTTTGTGTTTCAACAAAAAGCACTTTCAGGCAACTGGCCCAATAAAGCAAAACGAACCTTTACAATCATTAAAGTTCTGCTTCTCCTCACTGCTACTTGACAGCCTCCTTTAGGAAAACCCAGGGCTCTTCAATGCCTTTAAATTAAGCAGCTGATTGTGTTTTGGAAGCCAGTTGTCCCTTTAGACATGATAAGGAGGTTTAATAAGGAGGCAAGGAGCAATGTTTCACTGCAACAGATGTCTCCTAGATTAGCATTTCCTAAAGGCTGGATGAACAGAAATATAATTGCACTATTAGTATACTAACTTAGTCTGGACCTTAATCACCCAGCCTTCATGCACACATTTGCACATATTTGTATATATTTGTATTTATTGCCTCTGTAATTATTCATTTTGAACATTGTCTCATATTTTGTCTTGTCTTTCACTATTGTTAATGTCTTACATATTCTGCTTGCTAACAGTGTTTATGTTGTCCTGTACAATGTTGAACTGAATAATATTATTATTATTATTATTATTATTAATAATAATAATAAAACAATTGACTAGTACTATTTATATGCTATATTTATCCTGCTGTACATAAAAATTAAATTAATTAAAAATATACTAAATAACAAACAATGAGAGATATACATTTACATTACATAATTAAAATATAGATAAAAAATATGGAAGGTGTGAGTAAAATAAACTTCACGCTTCTCCTTCTGGAGATTTCTGATCGGTTGTGAATAGAGGATGGAATTTAATTAAATAAGACTAGGTTCAAAACTGAAACTAAGATTACAAATATGTACACACACATAACTGTAATATAATAATAAAATGACAAATATAACATTTCATGGCATCAAGCCATGCTTCTAAATCTGCCTTGATTTCACCTGAAAGCTCTGTTAAATGTTAATGTTGTAGTTATGGCTGAAATATGAAAGTAACAGTAATAACAAGAGCTTTCAGCTTGTTTTGCAACAGTTTCATGTGTCCTCTTGTTTTGGAAACAGAACATATTAATATAATTATTTCTGTAAAAGTCATATGACCAGAATGCAAAGCCTAGAATATACTGCTTCTACAGAGATGAGATGCACTCTAAACAAAAGTGTTCTAGATAGTTTTGAAAAAAAGGGATAGTTGACTCTATCTAGTACTATTAGTAGTACCTAGTACTATTCAGAACCATATGCAAAGGTTTTTCCACTGATACAAAGAACCCTCTAACATGTAAAGCATCTAAATGGTTATTTCAGTTGTTGTGGTTCTATATAGAACCACTGGTTTTAAAACAATACCCTTGAAGAACCATTTTTAACAGCGTACAACAACGGCTACATTCTGATTACGTGGTTGAAGTGGCATAAATCTGGCATAAAAATTTGCCTTAATGTGACCCGGATCTGATATTTTCAAATGTGTAAATGCATTTTTTTTAAATCAGAAGATCTGAGTCACTTTCATATGTGGTCCTAGATTTGAGCTCTATTTGGACCAAATTATCTCTGGAACATATTTTGTTGCTAATCCGACTGACGGGTACCTCAAACAGTTCTCTACTTCCTACAAAGAGTAGGTTCATTCACTCTAAAGACGGCTATGGATCAAATACTGGGCAGGAAGATGAGAAAAGAATTGAACTGTTAGACTTCAATTGTGAAAGTAGCCAAAATGACTCTCTCTATGAATCTTACTTTAGTTTCCAAAAGCCTGACAACCCTGCCAGTCATGAGTTATCTGAATCAGTTTCACTGGTAACGGCTGTTCTGTTGGGTTCCTACTCCCCACTAGACCCAGATAACATGAACATGTGGGGCCTGTATTTGTAGCCCAACTCCCAATTGGGAACGAGAATGTTTTGTCCATGGGTTCCATGTTGGCCTCACATATCGATGCCCACTAGGGTCCCACCAGGGTCTGTTATGGGACCAAGAATTAGCCATGGGGCCCTGTTGCGGGGTTGTACACTGTACATGGGGCCATGTGAAATTACGGTGGGCTGTAACAATGGGGCACATTTGGGAAGCCCAACTGGGTCCCAGTATTAACACATGGAAAAACCTAGTCAGAGCCCATGCCCACCTAGAACCCACCTAGCTCCATCTATGTAGGTTCCATCTATGTAAGCCCCACATGGGCAAGTTGGCTGGGGAGATGATAAGAAGTGCGGTGGAAAATAAATATACCCAGAAAGTCATGAGGAATGAAAGAAGCTGTGGCAGCCCCTGGTAGAAAGCTCAGTGTATGAGAATAGACCACACTGACTTTGTAAAGAACAAAGACTACTTGGCAGCTGCACGGACATCCACCAGTGAAGGACCTTTCAGCACTGTCCTGTTTATAGATATACTCCAGACGGAGGGACAAGACATTGACCCCGGTTTTAAGCATCTAAATGGACTCGTAGGCCCCAGAAATGATGTGAAAGCCTCTTTATCCCTGTCACTGAAGCAAAGTAATAATTGGTCTGGTGAAAGTCAGCAGCCAGGCCAACTTGAGACAGAGTGTTAAAGGCAGAACAAGAAGAAATCTCACAGTGGACTTGTAGGAAAATGCTACGTGCCCTTAAGGTGTACAATGCTTGTATTGACAAAGCTCCAGAATCCATCAGCTGAAGCTGTGCATCATTAGCCAATGCCATAAGTGGGGTTGTCTTGGATGTGGCTCTGCACTTTACCACCCAGCAGGGACAGAATAGCTGTGATGAACCATACAGAAGGACATCAAGAAGGGGTACTACGACAGGACAGACCACCAGGGACACCATCATGGAAGAGGTTTCAATGAAGTCGGGAGGACCTTTTTAAAAAAATGTAAAAAATAATTTATAAGATGTAATTAACACAAATACAATTTTGTCTGTGACGGGGGAAAACACATTTATTACTACCTCAAATGCCAAGAATTTGAATAAGTGGCCCCAAATTGGCTGTAGATGATTAGATCAGAGAAGCTTTTGAAAGAAAAAGAGACCAGCACATGTTTGGTTTTCATGGAAGGTGTGCAGGGAGAAAACCCTTGGACCAGGACATCTGGAACAATGCACTTTGGACATATTTAATCCAAAGTTCAATTATTTGGACATAACCAAGTAACCGAGGATATGTTTTTAGTGTAAACCAGACACAGCATTTGAGCACAAGAACCCACATCAACTCAAAACTGGGCAATGAAAAGCAGTTATTTTAGTCAAATGCACCTGATTTTATCATTTTATCAATTATCTGATGGTTTTATCTAGATCTCATAGTTAGGAATGTTACCCAAGGAATCTTATTGGTGTAGAGTGGTTTGCTTACCTAGTCTGAGACAAATCAATCTATCAAAGTATATAAAATGCTGAGTACGGTTAGAAAGAAAACTGTTACTGGATTCAAGTCGTTCATACTGGAAAAGGTGGTGGAGGCCCCCACCTGCCGGGTGCTATTAAATTTTACAACTCGTCCGCTCTCACCAGGACTGCTAGCATTCAACAGCTTGTGGACTAAACTTGCCATCTGGATGATCTTAGGTTCTGCATTTTTAGCACTTCATGCCTTACATCAATCAGTATTCCCACACATCCACCTGCTTAGTTAACGGAGTACCTCGTTTTAACTGCTACATCAATGTACTTGTTGTAATGTATTGAACTGAGTTTCTCTTCAGGGATTCAGAAATCTGTCTGTCTGTCTGTCTGTCTGTCTGCATGTCTGTCTGTCTGCATGTCTATCTATCTAATCTAATCTATCCATCTGTCTGCCTATAGTTCTATCTTCCTGACTATCTATCTGTCTGTCTGTCTGTCTGTCTGTCTGTCTGTCTTTCCATTTGTCTCTTTCTATCTCACTCTCTTTATCTATTAGTCTGTCTGTCTGTCTGTCTGTTAATCCATCTATCTATCTGTCTATCCACCGGTCAGCCGATCTTTTAATCTGTCTTTCTGCTTGTCTATCTGGTTGTCCGCCTGTCTGTCTATTAATCTGTCTGTCTGTCAGCCTATATTTCTATCTATTTGTCTGTCTGTCTGACAGTCTGCCTGCCAGCTTTTTATCTTAAGCCAGTTTTACAGATTATAGGCTCTATAGTATATTGTCAATAATTAATATGTTGGAAATCTGGGTGAAGCATTTCTCTGTTAGACGTGCGAACATGGTGCTGCATGGAGTAAAGACACCTACTTCCACCTCATGCTTTTTTTTCTTTCCAATTCACTATGGTACTGTGGCAAGTTTGGGAAGTTGGATGCTGATTGATAGAAGGTGACTGAACAAGAATAGCTGCTCCAATCTGCTGGAATGTGAGCCTGACTCTCCATATGTATCATTAAAAAGAGCTGCAATGTCAATCCTGTTCAGAAATTCACATAAAACATAAAAAAAAGACTCAAAGAATCCATAAAACACAGCTACCCTTGAGTGAAGGGGGACTGTGTGTACTGGGTGGAAGTGCGTACAGGATCAATCCTGCTGCGGAATTCCCACAGGAAAGGTGAACAGCTACGTTTAAAGTTTTGAAAGAAAAGAAAAGAGGGAAAAAAACGGCTTCATGAAAATAGCGGAGAGCCCCGGCGTTGGTCCTCTCTCTCCCACGTTTCCCATGAGAATAATTTCGGTTGGGGCAAAGAGTCACTGAGCTCGACCTCCTTCCCCAAGGAGCAGAGCCACGCCACAAACTGAACCCAAAATAAGTATTATGTAAAAATAAACAAATGGGCAAGGGGCATAGTGCATTAAAAAGTCTCATGAAGAGGAAGGAGAGTGATATCGGTCTCCACAAAAGACCTGGATTTAATCATCTCAGTCTTTTTATAACTGACAGTAAAAGGGTTCAAGTGCTTGATTGGGCAGTCTTGGTTACCAAGCTCCAATTTCACTCTCAAACTGGTTGGACATTTTAGCTTGAATGTAATTAACTAATAATCTGTAATCAGGCACATCTGTTCATGTTATAAAATAAGACAAGTTAACATTTCACCATTAATCTTCAACCCCTTCCCATACAAATGAACAGCGCAGCTCGGCTGACTGGGCTTGTGATTAATGTTCTGTACATGCTGTTTTTTTTTGTTTTTTTTTAGGGGGGGGGCACTATTACAATATTAACACTAAAGAGCTCTCTACTGTAGGAGCACAATGATGGTGGAACACAAATATAGAAACACAATATATAGAAAGCATTTAAGCATTTCGATTCTTACCACCCACGTCAGACCGGCTGCACACCCTCCTACCACTGCTACCTGTCTAATGACCATGTTAAACCTAAATGGACTCTTAACTATCTGCCACTATTAATATCACCACTATTACCCATCATTCCTCTCATCACTCTGACCATCACTGCCAGGACTATATTAAGTTATTCTACACCAAGATTATTATTATTATGATTATGAATATGTTGCACACCTGAGCAGCACAATTGTTTAGGTGGTTTGTTGACTTATAAATAATAATAACTTATCAATAATTTATAAATAGTTCTGATCAGAGGAGGACGGGTCGGGTCTCCCTTGTGAGTCTTGGTTCCTCCCAAGGTTTCTTCCTACAGCTCTGCTCTCTTCATCTGCCAGAGTGTTCTGCTCCTTCACCTTTTGAACATTCAGCTGCATTGCAGCTACTTAGAGGAACCTATGGCTGCTGATCGTTGGGAAAAGGCTTGACAAGTCTTAATAAAGCTCTGACATTTGCATGGCTTGCCCTTTCCTAACAATGATTGTGAACATGCCATAGCCCTTGTGTGAGGGCTCAAATCTCTTGTGTGCCCAAACTTTTGCACTTTCCTCTTTTTACTATTATAGTTACAAAAATACAAAAATTATGCAAAACAAACAAAAAATAATTATTTTATTCATCTTGATTAAAATTTTGAAGACTCTTTATCTTTTTATACCTTTTGGAGATCAGTTCATCTTCTACTCACTGTTACACTGTTACACTGGCAGACATGCTGACCAGGGGGGTCCAAACTTCTGAATAGTTAACAGTGAAGCTCCTGATCCTTCAGCAGAGCAGAGTGAGGAAATGCTTCAGTGAAGATCAGCGACAGAGCGTGAGCTAATAGACCTCCCTCAGCTTCTCCCCCTCACCTCTCCTCCACCCCCCACACACTCCCTCACTCCCAGATAAGAGGGCAGAACTCCCTCTCTCTGGTCAGTTCAGACGCTGCTTCGGGATAGGAAGGAAGGTCCTCCTCACATCTGTCTTGTTTTCCTTCTCCCCGAAGAGCTGCTCACTCTTTCCCTCATTCTTCTCCCTCTCTCTCCTTCTGCCTCTCTCTTGTGAGAGTGTGTGCTTGTGTGTGTCTACTGGGGGGTCAGAGCTTCAGCACAGTTCCTCACATAGCTCAGGGGCCAGAGAAAGTTTAAAGGAAACAAGACCTAGTCAGGAAAATAACCTCCTTCTCCTCCACTGTTGGGAGAGAACCACAACCAACACCAAACAACTGGAGAACAGAAGAGGAGGAACGGAAGGTGGGGGAGCAGGACAGCTGGAAAGCCTGGAGCATCTCCTCTAGCATCTGAACAGCTATGTCTGCCATCTGTGTGGCCGAGTGACTGAGAGCGAGGGCAGGTTGGCAACAGCCCTTCAGCTGCAGGTGGCCTTTTTCAGTCTGTCTGTGCTCATAGCCATGAAGCTGAGCGCTCTCAAATGGGGGTTGGCGCTCCTGCTGGCAGTGGTCAGTCCGATCTCTGCTGGAAATGGGAACAGCCAGAAGCGAGGGCCAGGTGAAAGGAGGAGGAAGGTCCACCGTGTGCAGCACGGCCAGTGCAGCTACACCTTCATCCTGCCGGAGATGGATGGCTGCAAGGGTGGGTCAGCTCGTTATGGAGGCAGCAATGTGGTCCAGAGAGATGCACCACCAGGAGAGGGCGAGTGGTCAGTGCAGAGGCTTCAGCATCTGGAGACGGCCATGGAGAACAACACCCAGTGGCTTCAGAAGGTAAGAATGACCAGGAGTTTGGAAATAGCAGGGCTAGGAAATAGAAGCAGAACCTGTCATTATGGGCCTTGTTCATCAATGTCTTGGTGCCCATTGTTCTTCTAAAGGTTCTTGAGTGTACAACCGGCTTTTTCACCACCTTGACCATCAAAGACCAGCTTAGACTATCCCAAACTAGCAACCAGTACAAACTAGTTATAAGCTGGACTTAACTGTCTGAGTACTTAATAGCGAGCTAACCCAGTACCTTGTTTCTTGGTCTGTGAACTGAAGGTATGTACCATGGCGTTATAGCTTAAGCTGCATGACATATGTGTGATTATACACTAAATGAAGTCACATCAGATGTGATTCTGATCCAAAACCATTTGGGAGTAATACGATAAAGGGCAAAGCTTCTTTCCAGTTTTCGATTTTGGTCCCAGTGGGGTCTTAATGCTCCAAACTGCAGGTGCGATTTCCCAGAATGGCTTTTACACACTCATAAAGCAACACTATGGACAATCGGCATTTCTTGCTCCTGGGCTCCCTCTACAGTCAGGAAAAGTATTTTCTGCTTTGCGGCACCCTTAAAGGACATGTCTTTCTGGATGAGCTGAGACATACAGACCTAATACAACTAATCACTAAAAGCAAAAGAAGAAGCATGTGGACTGAGGCGGTAGAGTCAAATTACAGAATTTGACGCTGGGTTGACGCAGCATTACACAGTTCTTGTAAGTATTGTCCTGCCCACTGCAGTTAGCCACAGTGATGCTGTTCTCTCTGTTTCGGTCAGTGGAGCATCAAGGTAGAAATGCTGCACAGTGTTGCTTTAATAATAGAAGTAACAAACAAACTCCTAAAGCCAGTAGATGATTCTTTGAAACACCATCACCATGTAAACCTTTCTTTGAAGTTTAAAGAAGAATCTACACAAAGTAAAATTGTTTCTTAGAACCACATACCATACGTCACTGTCCTGCAAAAAGAAACATTTATTTCCATTATTAGTGTTTTCTGTCAGAATTTCATTATGAATAGGGCTCAGAGTGGTCCAGTGGACCAAGGCCACTATGCCACTGGTTCGAATCCCGGGTCATGCTGCTTGCCATCAGCAGCCAAAGTCAGAGAGAGCACAATTGGCCTTTCTCTCCCAGGAATGGGTTAGTGGCACTTCCCTACTCTTAGTGTGATGCTGGTCAGCACAGGCATCTGTTAGCTGTTGTATCGTAGCTGGGGAGCTTTCCTCAGAGCGCACTGGCTACCTAGCGATGCTGCATCAGCAGCAGTTGGAAAAGAGGCGGCAGCTGACTTCACATGTGTTGGGGAAGACGTGCTAACATGGCTAGTGATGGGGGGGAAGTTCACAATTTGGTCTTCCAAATTGGGTAGAATTCACTAAAGTTAGAAATAAATTTATTTTAAAAATCCTGATAAATTGATCAATAGAAACGCTCTTTATTCCAAAATGACAAAATTACATCACCGCAACGTGTGCCACAATGTGGGAGTAGTATAATAATGGTCAACTTGAAATTATTGGATATAGATGGCTCTGAGGCACCACCACCATGCAACCGTTTAAAGTTTGAAGAACATAACCTGAAGGCTACAAGTGCTTGCTAGTACCATAAATCAAACCACGGACCCTGTAGTAGGAGAATTGTAGTTGAGGAATGTGTTGATGTACAGTTTTAACAGTACTAACTGTGCCTTTTTGGAAAGTCTGGGCTATGTGAGCCTAAACACATGGAAGTGGGCTGAGCAAGTGACTGTGTTGGCAAGCATGAGGCGGCGAAACAAGTGCAGGGTAAATCAATACGACAAGATGAATGAGCTGAGTGTTGTGTGAAGAATATCTAAAAACACCTCTTTGTTTAAAAGCTGCTTTGTGAGCTTTCAGAAGATTAAAGAACCTTTTTATACTTTTTCAGCTTTTGCTCACATCAAGCTGACTTTATTCAAATGGCAGTTCTGGCCAAAAATGAAGGGAATTAGCGGAGCTGTACACATCAAGGCAGCTCAATGGAACCAAGTGATGAGGACACTTTGCTGAATCAGTTGGATTGTACTTTCTGTTTGGCTATGATCAAAGAGTCTATGGTCATTTTGACGGCATAGAAATTAAACTGAGAAGCATTTGGTCCATTCAGCTGAGAAAAGTGATTTATAACCATGGAGTCCATTCAGCTGGTGAAAAGCAGCCGTCGGTGGTACTTGAAGTACTTGATATGAATTGATATGCTAAGTCATTGTGATTCAAGTAATGGATGGATGAATAGGTGTTGGTGTAGTTGTGTTGACTTGTGTGTGTCAGAGGATATTTGTGTCCAACATGCACTATATAGACAAAAGTATTGGGACACCTGCTAATTCAGTTTTTCTTTGGAAAGTGTTTATCTTGCTTTTGTTGGAGTAACTGTCTCTACTGTCCAGGGAAGAAGGCTTTCTACTAGATTTTGGAGGAGCAATGCTGTGAGTATTTGATTGCATTCATCAACAAGAGCGCTAGTCAGGATGTTGGATGATGATGATGATGATGATGATCACCATTCCATTTCATCATTCCAGAAAACACAGTTCTTTCACTGCTCCACAGCTCAATGCTGAAGGGCTTCATACCCCTCTAGCCCACATCTGGCATTAGACAGCATGGAGCCAATAGGCTCCAGTTTATTTGCTTCAGAGATGAATGTATACGTTAAAAGGGGTGTCCACATACGTTTGGACATATAGTGAAACACCCACGTGGGCATAATGGGAGAAACATTGGTTTGACCCTTCACTCATCTCTAAAGGAGGTTAATGGTGCTGGACAGTTGATGAGGTGTGATAAAGCCAGCAGTGGTTAGGGCAGCTCACATGCTTGCAATCACTGAGATTCTGATTTATGCCATTATTTATGCTGTAGAGAAGTCTCTTGATTTGTTTAGTTTGTTCCAGCCACTGAAGGCCTTTGGTTTAGCTTGTTCTCAGGTCCTTTGTGAACTAGCCCTCAAAGTGCTGACTCATGAGTTTGGTTCTTTAAGAACTTCAGCACATCTGCAATCGCCCACAGAAAGAAGCTATCAGACAGCAGGGGGTATTTAGGTAACTAAATGGAAGAAGCTTCCTTTGATGTGGCACAGATCAGCTCCTAGCTGATAGCCTACAAGATTCAGAAGCAACAAAAGACATACCACATTCTTTAGAAAGAGGGCAAGGGAGGGATAGGGGGTGGCATTGGAAGGCAAAGGGGGCCATTTGAAGTCTTTGCTTATTTTTTGTGTAATGGCCATGGACCAAAGATCTCTGGAAAAGAGCTCCTCCATCATCAAAGGGTAGCGGATTAGCATTTTCACGTCCCATTTAGAACAGCTTGAGATATGCCAAAGGCCCCAGGCCCCTTTGACTGAGACGTCTAGTGGACATAAAGAGACTGTAAGGACTTTTTGACGATGTCAGCCCACCTTTTCTCTCTAAGGCTCCACTTGGAGAAGACCAGCAAATTCCTTTCCTTTCCGTATCCATTGAACCCAGTCACTTTCTGCCACTTTAAACTTGATTTGCTTATGCTGTTCAACTGATGTGCCCATTTTTACTATTCCTGCTTCCTCTATACTGGCTTCTTGGGAGAATTTCAAGTCTATCCGGTTTGCACTTGTTCTGTGCTTTGAACAAGAACACTGCTCCACAGGGATTTGGACACTACAACTTTCTCTGCATTACAGAAACCCACCAATGGTCAGCAAATCTCACGGTTGAACAGCTGCCATTTATTCAGTCTGCCATTTAACAGTTTAAAAACAACACATGAGGCATGAGGCAGATTCAACATGGACAGCCTGCGTTGTATAAGTGGACATTGCTCAATAAGCACCCAGTAAAGATGTCTTGGGACGAGTTCTGGGAGAAACGTCTCCTTTTGTGATTGTTTCGATAAGCAGTGTTCCTCCTAATGCTCCAATGCATTTAAAGCCTCCTGAGTGAAACGTTAATGGGTTTTGTCTCCGGCCTATTGCTGGTTTCATTCCTCCACTGGGATCCGAAAGAAGGACTAATAGATCACGAGATTGGAGGAGAAGAGGTATTGGTGGAAACGGTGCTGTGAAGACCACAGAGTTTACGACGTCCCTGTGCTGTCTCTTACGGTCTTGTAAACTGCCACAGTCGTGGGGCTTCCTTCAGAGTCTGCCAAGGGCTAGGCTGTTGAGTACTGCCCTCATCAAGCCATCAAATCTGAGAAACCTATCAAAAGGTCCTGAAAGAGCGGCCCTGCCCCATGTTATTCCGAAGAACATTCAGTCCAAGCACAGAATAAAGAGCATGCTCGTGGTGGGAGAACCAAGCAATATGCCTGGGAATTCAACTCTGAACTAGAGAGGACAGAACTGTCAGAACATGTAGTGATTTTAAATGGTTTAGATGAGGACCTTTCTCTTTTTTATTAAGCAAAATGATCTTTAGATGTCCAGGTGTTTAGAAGACTAGAGTTTTGTGAACTCGAACTCTCACCCTACAGACTCAAGACTTGTCCTAGACTCGCAACCCAGAGACGCAGGACTCATCTGGGACACTCTAGAGACTCGAGACTCAATTCAGACTCACAACCCAGGGACTCATGGCTGAACCGGCCCTTAAAACCTAGAGACTCAATTCAGAGACTCAAGACGCAACCCAGAAACTCAAGATATAACTTGGATTTGCACCCTAGAGACTCAGGACTTGATTTAGACTCGCAATCCAGAAACTCAAGACTCAATTCAGATTCACAACCCAGAGAGTCAAGGCTCAACTCGAACTCGCACCCTAGAGACTCAAGACTTGACTTAGACTCGCAACTCAGGGACTCAAGGCTGAACCAGGCCTTAAAACCTAGAGACTCAAGACTCAATTCAGACTCACAACCCAGGGACTCAAGACTGAACTTGGACTTGCACTCTAGAGACTCAAGATTCATCTAGGACTAACACGATAGAGACTCAAGACTCAATTCAAACTCCCAACCCAGAAGCTCAAGACTCAATTTAGACTCACAACTCAGAGGCTTAAGACTCCAATCGGACTTGCACCTTAGAGACTCAAGACTTAATTCAGGCTCTCAACCCAGAGACTCAAGACTTAATTCAGGCTCTCAACCCAGAGACTCAAGACTTAATTCAGACTCTCAACCCAGAGACTCAAGACTTAATTCAGGCTTTCAACCCAGAGACTCAAGACTTAATTCAGGCTCTCAACCCAGAGACTCAAGACTTAATTCAGGCTCTCAACCCAGAGACTCAAGACTTAAATCGGACTTGCACCTTAGAGACTCAAGACTTAATTCAGACTCTCAACCCAGAGACTCAAGACTTAAGAATTAAGACAACTCCGAGACTTAAGACTTAAATCGGACTTGCACCTTAGAGACTCAAGACTTAATTCAGACTCTCAACCCAGAGACTCAAGACTTAAGAATTAAGACAACTCCGAGACTTAAGACCTAAATCGGACTTGCACCTTAGAGACTAAAGACTTAGAATGTGAGAATGTGAGAAGTAGTGAGAAAATAGTGAGAATGTTCTTCAGACTCTTTGAACTCCAACTGAAGCAGATCTGAAGCAGAGTCTCTGTCACTGTAAGAGCTTTAATAGAGATAGTGAACTCAACAGGACAGATGGATTAGGTGTGTGTGTGGTTTGGTTGGGGGTGCGTCTGCAGTATGGGGTCTCTCCCTGTGTGTGTGTGTGTGTGTGTGTGTGTATATATGTACACACACTTGCTGTGGCCCTCATCACAGCAGCCGGCTTTAGTTTGTTAAACAAACATTTTCCTCGTGTTTATCATTCTTGAGAAAGTGTCTTTGAGAACATAGAGGCTGGTGGGCTTTGCACCGGGGGACTTGGATGTTTCCTAGGTCTAGTTGGCTGCTCCCTAACATCAGTCAGCATTAAGAGAGTCCAATCTCAGCCAGAACTCCTCCACACTGATAACACTCACTCTTCCATACTGATGAATTTAAACAGCCTCTTGGCTCTGGTTCAGTTGAAAGCACTCCCAGCGAAGGTCAGTAAGGTTAACTGAAGTCTTAATTCCACAGTGGAACTCCGCTGCAGCTGTGCAGACCATAACTTAATAATTATGGAAAGAATGAAATGCTGTACCTGATGAATACTGATGTAAGATTCAACCACCTTTAGAAATGCTTAAAATGCTAATAATATAACTTTATAATAAATATTAATGATATTAGAGCTTCATGCACAATATTAATGTTATTAGAGCTTCCTACTGGATATTAATGCTATTAGAGCTTCATACTGGATATTAATGCTATTAGAGCTTCATTCTGGATATTAATATTTTTTGAGCTTCATACTGGATATTAATATTTTTTGAGCTTCATACTGGATATGAATGATATTAAAGCTTCATACTGGATATTAATGATATTAAAGCTTTATTCTGGATATTAATATTATTAGAGCTTCATACTGGATATTAATGATATTAGAGCTTCATACTGGATATTAATGTTATTAGAACTTCATACTGGATATTAATGATATTAAAGCTTCATTCTGAATATTAATGTTATTAGAGCTTCATTCTGGATATTAATGTTATTAGAGCTTCATTCTGGATATTAATGTTATTAGAGCTTCATACTGGATAATAATATTTTTTGAGCTTCATACTGGATATTAATGTTAATAGAACTTCATACTGGATATTAATGTTATTAGAGCTTCATACTGGATATTAATGTTATTAGAACTTCATACTGGATATTAATGTTATTAGAGCTTCATATGGAATGTTAATGTTATTGTCCATAGAGCTTCCATCTAAAATGCTGCCAAATTTGGCGGAAAAGGAAAGGAGATACTTCAAATGTCTTAAAATATATTTACAGAACTTCAACTTCTCCATATGCTCATCTTGTCTTACTTTTCAGGATTGATTTCAGAGGTAGTGACTTTTAAAGAAATGATTGTCTGTGACGTTCTTGTCTTTCGGCAGATTTTCTTATCAGCTATCCATGTTAGCTATCCAGTTTTTACCCTTGAAGTTTATCCAGCAGTATCCCGTTATCCCACTCTACATTTTCGAACTTGTTTTAGAAAGGCATTCCAGACTCGAGACTCATGAGGTCAGGAGTTTGACTCCCAGCTGACATTCACTGCCCTCTTGCCCTCACTTAATCTCAAATTACTGAAGGTCAGATCCTGTAGCTGGTTAATGAGATGTGCTGTTATGTGATGAAATCTCTCTTCTGTTGAAGTGGTGAAGGTTAGAATATAGACGTGATTTGAGTGAAACTTTGCTAAATCTTCTGTACTGAGAGCCTCAACCAGGACGTTTTGTTTTTTTCCATGTAGTTTAAACTGAATCAAATTGCACTCTTAAGGTTCCCTGGTTTGTAGGTTTGTTTTATTTGACTGGTGTAGAAGCGTTGCATGATATAGAGATTTGTTAAACTTTAAGAAAGCCAGTAGCGCATTTAATTTACCATAAAAAATGGAATCTAGATATCTAGATATCATTTTCTGTTGGATATCTGAACTTCATGGCACTTGTGACGACTCTGCCAACATTGATTTGAAATGTTTGAATGTTGGTGTGTTTGAGAGGTAACTTTAGAGCCTAATCTGGAGTTTGTCTCAGTGGCGCTCAGGGACATTTTGTAAATAAGGCTTAAGTGAGCATGGGCTTTATATGCTGAGTGGTGCAGAAGGCTAATTCCGGTCTCAGGGTTTGTTTTTTGTCACTGACAAAAGCCCAGAGTCATCAGAATCTGAAGCATCCTCCGCTGCAGGGTTAACGACCGAGGCTGCTTTGGGAATCAATAAAATCTTTGCTTTATTAGTTCTACATTTCTTTGGTTTTATCCTTATTTTCTAAAAGCCATGTTCAGTTCAGTTTAGGTTCATTTATCCTGGACAAAGCTAGAATATAAATAAGACCACTGTGGTGAAAATTAAGGGTACCCATCAGACATGACCTCAAACATCTGGCCAGTTTCCATAAAGTGCCAAATCTGGACCAGTAGCTCTGCAGGCTCTGTTTTCTTAGTCTTGCTCAAATTAGAGAGATTAATGAGTTTAGGTCCAACCTTGAGGTTCATTATTAGCCCTTATTGGGCAAAGCGGTTGAAACTGAGTTAATGAGACACTTTTTTTTGAGAGCTTTTAGACCCTTCATCATGCTCAGTGTAACACAACCACTACAGTACAGTAATCAGCGTGTTGGTTCTCTTTGGCTTAAAAATGCATGAAAAACTGCTCAAAATTATTAATTGTTATCATTGAATAAACTCAGTAGAAAGAAGGAGAGGCTGAGGCTTACAGTAAGCCTGTGCTCATCCAGCTTTTAAATACAGCCAGTACTTGAAACACATGGAGGCAAGAATTCTCAGGCCCTCCAAGTCCCTAATAGAGAATCCATTAGTCTTGAAAACATTGCTCAAGTTCGAGACCATCTGCTGCAGTGTGTTAATATTCCAGTAATGTTTCATCAGTTTTTTTTCCTCAGAACTTATGAATGTCAAAGACCTCAAATACTACTCTTTTGACTACAGCCAGAGGAAAGGCCTGAGATCCTCTAGAAATGCCTGCCAGAAGCCTGAACGCCACATTGCACAATTGCAATAAGCCCTTTTATGAAATTAAAATGAATGGTTTTTACAAGCAACATGGATGGGAATGTTGTTTGGGAGGACACCTTCAAATCCCTGTCAAACACAGCAAATGTGCTCCCTAGCTTCTGCAACAGCACATTGATTATCATCACCAGAGCTGCTGATGATGAGTTTTCCATTGCAAATGTTTGGGAAGTCCAGCTGAAAAGACCTGTGACTCCCATCAGCGTGAGCCGGCTCATTTGTTAAGCACGGTTCCTGCAAAGAAAATGGAAATATAAAGTGTTTAATGGCTAAACACACCATTACGTCCAGCGGGAGAGGGACTGCTGAAACCATTACCTGACAGGGCTGATGCATAACCCAGTGTCAGAGAAGAAAGGACACATGACTACATTTTTGTCTGGGGAGCTTCTGTAGCTGGTAAAAAATAGGCATTTGAATTTTCATCCCGATTGACCTGCTGACCTGTAGCCGCAACCGGCTGCACTTCCAAGAGCAGATGCTGGAGCTAAGCAACCATGAGTTATCCTGTGTTCATGATCAGAGTGAGGGACGTTTGGGACGTTTTTGACTTCCAAGTCTGAAAAACTCATTTGAATGGTCATCAACCTCCCACTCAAAGTGTTTCTCAATTCCATGGTATGACTTCAACATGATGGTGCCCACAGAATCATTCAGAAACCATTCTTAAAATAAATGTCTTCCTTAAACCCAAAAAAGTGGGTGGGACCTCCATGAGCATCAATTGGGCAGACTTGGGCAGCCATAACTCTGTTGCTAGTTGACCGGTGGTCCTTCCTTGGAGCACTTTTGGTAGGTGGTACTGACCACTGCATACCGGGAACATCCCACAAGACCTGCTTGCTGATGTTCTGGAGATGTTCTGACCCAGTCTGACTTGTCTAGAACATCACAGTCTGGTTCTTGTCAGAATGTCTCAGATTCCTCAGATTGTCCATTTTTCACCTTCATCATCTTTAAGAACTGACCGTTGACTTGCTGCCTGATATATCCAGTCCTTCACAGAAACCACTGGAACCTGGTAATCAATGTTTTTCACTTCACCTGTCGGTGGTTAAAACGTTTAACAACCTATTAGTATATAATGTGCATCTTCTCCATGATGGGACACAGACAGTTGGGAAATTCCCAGTTCCCAGTTTTCCTGAACGCTGCATTATTTCTGAGCCTGACAGCCTCCATTTGTGTCAGGAAAGGTCCAAATCTGTTGTGCTGTTGGGGCCAAGGGCAATTGCCTGGGTCAGGTTTTATTATGAGCCTGACATTTCAGAGAAGAAAGCCAGACACCACAATACAACATTTTATCAGCAATATTCCTCCATTACTTTAGTTATTAATGAAGCTGGGCTTGATAGTCAGCCGGCTGCTTATTACTGAACGTCTCGCAGGGACTTACATTCATACATTCACATTATCCTACTTACATGCTGATTAGTGCACATTTAGTTTAATTCATTAAATGCTTATCTACGAATGCTATTTTAATAGCAAACCATTTCTGATTGTAGAACAGAAGGTTTTAGGCAGGATAACAAAAACTTCTTATTAAATTGTCTAATAAAATTTAAATAACTGGTCTGTAGTTAAGATTAATACGGTCAAGAAAATTCTGTTTATTAAAGCCAAGTAAAAAACACTGGCTATGGCTATGTCTGATCTAGTATAGTTATATATCAGGACTGTACACATCATTGTTCAACATTTTAGATTTAGTATTTTCAATAATATATAAATATTTGTTCATAAAAAACAGTTTGGTTCCACATGTATTAAATAATTCCTGCACATCTTCACAGGTTTAGCATAATTAGTAATATTTTATATGTTTCCAGAATGATACAGGCACCTGTAGATGGTTCTGAAATCTGTAGAGCATCAAGAAGATCTCTGAATTCAGCCGAATTCAGCTGTGGTGCGAACCGAACCCTGACTTCTGTGTCATCTGTCTTGTGGTATATATTAGTTTATCCAACAAGTGATTCCAAACACACAAAACCATGTATCTCCAAAACAGCACATTTACAGGAGAAGGAAAAAAAATCTTAATTTTCAATAGAAGTCAATGTAAAAATCATGTTTTTATTCAAAGGCATTTTGGAACATTTCTATTGGTCCATTCATCATGAAATTTGGACACAAGCCACAGAAGAACTACCAGTATGTGAAAAAGTACAAAAATGGAGATACCAAATGTTAACGCACTGTCCCCTGTTGTCAAACCTGCCAATCAAGCGGGCATTTTCTTTCAAATGTATGGACATTTAATGTAGTTAAATACAGCATGCAGAAGATGATGGATCTCACATAGCTTCCTGTCTTCTCTCTGGACTCTGTTGGTCAGCAGTGGTACTTATGAGCATTGGCCTCCAGCTTGTTTGTTTACATTAGCCCAAAGAGAGGAATCTCAACTGGTGTAGCACAGCTGTACTCTCCCTCCTCTGCAGGGTCAGCAGTCGACCCCTGATTGGTTGCAGCGAGATCTGAATTGCTAAGTAAACACGGTAGACGTCCAGAGGAGCAGCGTGTTTGATAATTATAATTAATGCTGGAGTCTGGCTCAATCAAATATAGTCTTAACCCCCCCACCTCTGCACAATTAGAGCCCTGAAAAAGAGGCTCTGAGAAAATAATTAAATTGGTTCTTTGGAGAGGCGTTCGCATTGTGCTGAGTTTGCTCCTCTGCAGTGTTTTGCAATGCTCTCCTGAGTGAGTGTGTGTGTGTGTGTGTGTGTTGATACCGGCGTTTGCTCGTTTGTACACCGGCATCCTTCTCGCTGAAAGGACGTCTGTAAACTGACACAAACCAAACGCGAGAGTGAGAGCTCCTAACTCCACCAGATTAGTCATGCTGACATGAAGTTGATGCAACCGTGGGTTACTGGTTACAACTGGTGCGGCAAGAGCATGTGGACCTCCCCGAAGGACGCCGACGTACAGCACATCACGCGATAAGGAGGCTAGTTGTTATATTTGATGGATTACTGTGTGGAGTAATGAATAACTTGACATGAAATTAAGACTGGGTTTAGCCTCAAGGCCCCAAAACACGTACGAAACACATTTTTCAGAGACAGTTATAATGCCTGCGGAGGTAACACAGCCCTCTGATGTATACACACAGACAACTGTGAGCCATCGCAGACTATTAATGTATATGTCAGTCATCCTCAGATTTCACACACAGATCGTGAGAGTCAGGCGTTTGGCCTGTGTTTAACACGTAGAGGAGAAATCTCAGACACCGAGAACCAAAACACCGGGGAACGAAGGGGGTGAAGAAAGACCTGGAGCATCTACAGCACTTTCATCCAACAAGTTGGTCATGGTACATGTCATTAGTTTAGTCTGTATGCACTTCCATAATGGTTCTTGACATGGATGCGTCATGGTCCAACCACGATGGTTCTAGGAAAGATAATTAACCATTTTTATATAATAAAATGTATTATATTTCAATGAAGGTGCACGTATTTGTCACTGCACAGCGAAATCTGTCCTACCCATCTGTGGTAGTGAACACACACACACACAAGTAAACTAGGGGCAGTGAGTACACACACATCCAGAGCAGTGGGCAGCCAACTCCAGCACCGGGGAGCAGAGAGGGTAAAGGGCCTTGCTCAATTGCCCAACAGTGGCAGCTTGCTCAGCCCAGGTATCGAACCCACAACCTTGTTATTGATAGCCCCTTAACTCTGAGCCACCATAATTTTCTTCCCAATTTAAATCACCTTGGTGTGTAATAAGCCTTGGAGAGTTAAGGGGTTAAATAAAGCCAGCTCTGAGAGAATGGCATACTAACAGCCACTGAAGGGTTTGGTTAAACTAACCCTTGAAGACTAAGGCGTCATTATTCGTGCTGATTATTCGTCCTGACATTGAACCACTCATCAGAGACACTCGAACTGGTGAGTACGATTCGCGAGATCTTTCCCAGTTCCCATTTAATCCCATATTTTCTCTTTTTTCTTTTTTTTTTGTCCTGTTCACAACCATCTCTTGGCAGCTTGACGCTCATTTGATGCTGTTATCTCTAACATGTACTGACAGCCAGCACCCCACACGTCCTCTACCTCCACTGACATTACGTTAGCGCTGTTCTACCACACCGAGATCTAAAAATAAGATAGAATTGTTATTTATATGAGGTGAGTGTCTTGTATAAGGTTCTGACGGATAACTTCCCTGCCCACAAATCCCTACGGTGGATCGTATTATCACTTCAACCCTCCACGTTTACATTGGACATGACAGACAATCATATACGCAGTGTCTTTCAGCAAACATCTGGATTTTGCTCTCCGTTTTTATGTCCCTGCACGAATCCTTGTGCATGTTCTTTGAAGCCACCCAAACTCTAAGGAGCGTCGCAGATGACAAAACCACTGGCGAAGACAGCCCAAGCTGAATGGGCCATATAATCATGCGTTTTGGCCCGCCACTGTAACGTCTCCTTGGCTCATTAACGAATTCTGGTCCAAAGAGGGGAAACTGTGTCCAGTGGTGGATACACAGGGGAGGCCGTCTCTTTTCCGCTCCAGAAACCAGTGGATGAAACCTAGAGGCTCTGCATATGGCCTCAAAGTGATGACACTGCTTTTCGAGGCTCTGTAGAGAGCTATGCCGTGTCTTTAGCACATAGCCAACAAGACGTATCGTATTTCTTGAGTCGTCAAACGGTGCTGTCTGATGAAAAGGCGATGGCAGAATTTCCTTTTTCTTTTCTTTCTTTTTTTTTTTTTTTTTGCAGTATCATTCCTCCAAAGGCCTCGGCAGCAGGGTGGCTGTTGGTAGTCATGGAGACAGAATTGGTAATGTGATGTCCTCTGAAGAAAGGGAAGTTATTTTCAGGGGGTTTCATATGAGGGTGGGCACTCTGGCACTCTGTGTACTCTGATACAGGGTTTGTGTATGTGAGTGAGAAGGAGTGTATACACACTTCTCCAGGGTGTGGATTTTTTGTAAACTCATTCGAGGAGATGTTTGTAGCCCAGTAGACTGTTGGTGTTCCAGGCCATACACAGACACACACATACACACACATGCATACATGCCCACACACACACACTCACTGATTACCCTAAGCCTCCCTCCAGTGCCTCATATTAGGCAGTGAGCTTCAGCCAAAGAGCTGTAGAACATCTCCTTTTACGATGTGTAAAACTGTCTTTCACTAGTGGGACTGACACAGCTTTATTAGCTTATAACTCCGTTTCACTTGCAGCGCATGATCTTCAGCCTCCTACAGCTTACTCTGCATTCACATTATCAGGCGATAAAGTAGAGACGATGTGGACACTAGTAAAAACATCAAATCTTTTTATTTGTTCCCATTCCCAACAGCTTTAGCCATTTCATTAGTACCACCTCCCTAATATTCAGTTCCATTACAAGAGGTCTGTCCATTTGAGGCATGGACTTCACAAGACCTCTGAAGGTGTCCTGTGGTCTCTGGCATTAAGACTAATGTAAGCAGCAGATCCTTTAAGTCCTATAAGTTCGACACCAGTTTGCCTTGGGCGCACCTGGAACACCCCAAAAGACCTGCTTGCTGATGTTCTGGAAATGTTCTGACCCAGTCATTGTCTAGAACATTACAGTTTGGTTCTTCTTGTCAAAGTGTCTCAGATTCTTACGCTTGTCCATTTTTCCTGCTTCATCACCTTCAAGAATTGACTGACTAATAGATCCTCCCTTAACAGTAGATAGCATTGTAGATAAGTATAATCAATGCTTTTACCTCACCTGTGGAACTAATGTTATGGCTTATTGAGGTGTTCAATCTTAAAATCTCATAATGCATATTTCAGACATCTAGTAGAAGTAGTGGAGTAGATGTAGACGTAGGTAGATTTTCTTGTCAGAAGTTGGATGCTGTACACAGCTATGTACACCAACACAAGCAGCCTAAAACCCATCCAGCCCAAAAAGACCAACCTGGTCTGCAGACGCATTACAAAAAAGGCTTTGTGTACCTAAAGGGACCGTAGGGACTTGTCGCCTCTTAGTGTGAATGTTACATGTTACTCAGCTGAAAAAAATCCTGTAGCAAAGACCATTAAAGTCCACTTCAAGTGGACTGATGAAGTCATAATAGAACTCTTAGGCCTTAATCAGCAACGGTATGGAGAAGAAAGGAACGGTGGTTCATGAAAAGTACACCATGCTAATTGTGTACTTTGTCTTGTGTCTAAGGAAAGAATTGTGTTTCCCCCAGTGGCACTGGCAATATTGCACGAGTGAATTCTGCAAAACACCAGCAAATCCTGGATGCAACTGTCAAACCATCTTTAAAAAGCGCTGAAGCTGAAAAGCTATAAGGATAATGGGCCAAGACGTACCTCTAAACAGTTCCCTAAACCAAACATCTCAGGACATATGTGGATGGACCCTAAACAAGCTGTGCAGCGAGATGACCCAAGAATATCCCAGAACATTTAGAAGAACAAAACAAACAAACAAATGGGCTAGAGGGGTTTTAAGGAGCTGAGTTCCTACAATCTGTCTCAGTTGATTGTAGCTGGTGTAGCATAGTGGACATCACCACCTCAGGCTGGTCAAGCTCACCACTCTACACCAATAAGAGTTCTTGGGCAAGACTCCTAACTCCACAGTCTCCTACCTGTGTATCATCATTCACATAACGTAAGAGCTCTTACATGTCCAAATGTTTGTGGACACCCCTTCTAACGAATGCATTCAATGCTGGGGGGCTTTATACTCCTCTAGCCCACACCTGGCATTAGGCAGCATGGTGCCAATAGCTTCATGTTTATCTGCTGCAGAGGGTCCTATTCTATTGGCAGTTCTTTTTCTACAGGAACTAGATAAAGCTGCGGGTGGGCATTTGCACATCTGTGTCAGCAATGGGTGCAGCTACAAACAAAGCAGCTTTTGAGCTGTGGAGCAGTGGAAGACCTGTGTTCTTGGGATGTTTTGGGATGAGTTGGGAAGTTGAGGGTCGTGATCATCCAACATCCTGACCTTACTAATGCTCTTGCTACTGAATGCAATCAAATTCTCACAGCAATGCTCCTTCTCCAAAATCTGGTAGAAAGTCTTCTTCTCTGGACAGTGGAGAAAGTTACTCCAACAGAAGCAGGATCAACTCTTTTAATATCCTTGATTTCAGAAGAAACGAAATGAATGAGCAGGTGTCCCAATAGTTTTGTTAAGATGGATGGTTAGCTTCTTCTCAATCAGGTTAAGCTGTTTAACATAGAAGGATTTCAGTTCAGCAGCTGAAGCCCCAACTCCCCAACTGTGTTCTGATAAGAGATGCCTGTCTTCACTGCAGTGTTTCTGGTGGGGAGGAACATCAGCTCCACACTTCAAACACAGAAACAGGTCGTCCGTCGAAAGCAATGCTCTGCAGCTGGTGGAGTGTAGAGACTCCTCTTCACTTAGTGTTTTGTTGGTGCTGGAATTATAGTGTGTTAATAATTCCTTTTTCTCCAGAGATTCATAATGTGTTGCTCATTACCCTTCGCTTCGTCTTTACTAGCAGTTTCTTGGCCTTTGCTTGGTTATAGGAGCGTGAGATGGACTAATAATTACAGAGTGTGTTCACCAGCTGCCAGCTCTGAGGTTTCAGTTTGCACAGTAAGGCGCACACTAAACGCTGAAGGCCTCCATGCCCAAACACTTCAACTGACCCAGAAGCACAAGAACGGTCGGCTCCAGTCTGCTCAGAAACCCACAAAATTGGACCTTTTTAGGCCTCTGGATCAGCAGTATTTACGTCTGCAGGAAGAAGAATGAAGCCTATGCTGAAAAGAACACCTTGACTACAGTGAAGCATGGTGGTGGCTCGCAGATGCTTTGAGGCTTTGCTTCCTCTGGCTCTGGAAACATGTCTTCTGTATGGACATGATGGACTCAATCAGGGCTCAGGAAATTCTAGGAGAAAACATCATGCACATGAGGACAGTGATTCCAAACACACCTCAAAGTCCACCAAGGCTTGGTTTCAGAAGAAGTCCTGGAAGATTCTGGAGTGGTCATCACAGTCATCTGACTTGAACCCCATAAAAAATCTTTGGTGGGATGTGAAGAAGGCGGCTGCAGCAGCAAATTCGAATATCAGTGAAGTGGAGGACACTGCCCATGAGGTCTGGGCTGAGATTCCTCAGGAACACTGCTGCCAGAAGCTGGAGTCTGGCTGTGCATCACGTTTGCAGCAGGTCAGAACCGCAGAAGGGTTCTACTAAGTACTGAAGACGCTGGTGATGAAGGGTTGAGTAATAAAAGTAATACACTGCAGTCGTCATTAAGAGTAGTAATGTGCTGAATGGTTCTGTTAGTTGTGTTAGATATTTAAATTGAGCTCGTTTGATTGGTTTATTATAAACAGCTGGAAGTTTGTTCTTTTGCTAATAAACCTAATTTGCTGTGGGGGTGAATACTTTTGATTGCAGTCGTATATTATCCTTTATAAGTGCCATAAAGAACTCTAAAGCATTTCCTAACTTGTCAGCAGGAGCCTATGACAATAAACCCAGTGACTCAAAGCACCCATACTTATCCCCCTCTCAGCCCCCCATCAGCACAGCCCTGTAAAAGCACTAATTCCCATCCCCAAAAGATTCAGACAAACCCAAGCTCTTTCTAAAGAACTGTGTAATGAAATATAATGTTGCTTTCCCATGCTCCTCTCTGCCTCTGTTCTTCTCTGTTTAATTGGTCCTTGGCTGTGTGATGGACACATGGAGAGATGGAAGGCTATTTCACCATGAATCAGAGACAGTGGGCAAAAAGGAAAGCTGAGCGAACAGACAAATACTGTGGGCTGTGAAGGGAGGAATGGGGGGGGGGGTGACTTGAAAAGAGAGCGTGGGCTTTGGCGACAGGGGTTGGTTGTTGATTTTGCCCATCTGGTCTTGATTTGAGGAGCGAATGAGTGTGATGTTTGCTGCCAGGATTGGCGGGAGTTTACACCCCCCTACAACCTCCTTAACTCAAGTGGAATGTGTTCAGAGAGCTCAGCTTAGCCTCATGTCTTTAGCCTCATACCTTATTTAGAAGGAGCAGGTAATGTGGTGAAGACCTATGCTACACTATATGGACAAAAATATTGAGACACCTGCTAATTTATTGTTTCTTTCAAAATCAAGGGTATTAAAAAAGCTGCTTCTGTTGGAGTAACTGTCTTTAACTGTCTCTACTGTCCAGAGAAGAAGACTGTCTACTAGAGTTTGGAGCAGGAACATTGCTGTAAGGATTTGATAGCATTGAGTGACAGGCGTTTTAGTTTGGCCCAACTCATCCCAAAAGGACAAGAGAACAGTTCCACTCCTCCACAGCTCAATGCTGGTGGGCTTATAGATTGGCACCAATAGATTCATGATGATCTGCTCCAGAGAGTCCTATTCTATTGGCAGTACTTCTCTACAGGGGCTAGACAAGCTGTGTGTCAGCAATGGATGCAACTTAAAGTAGCTAAATGCATTCATTAGAAGGGGTGTCCACAAACATTAGGGAATATAGTGTGTCTCTGTACTCGACGTGACAGAGGCTCAGGGTCAGCTCCATGGCATTTACAGAGGTTCTCAAATTCACAACTAAGGAAAGAATTGTTTGAACTAGGAATAGTCTCCAGAGATATCACACATCTGGGATTCTCCAAGTGTCTCCTGAGAATCACACAGGTTTATTTAACCCCTGGAGGTCGCAGCTCTGGGTGATGATAAGAAAAGCATGCTGAAGTTTGATATGAATCAGTTCTGACTCAAAGATTACTGAAGAAGGTTTGTCATTTCTTGACATTGAGAAAAAAAACAAAACAAAAAGAAGACCAAAAGACAAAAAGATCTGTGGGTTCGGCACAACATACTATTTTCAGCTGTATCCTGCTGTTGGTACAAAACCTTGTATTTCCCAAATACAGATGGCTCAAGGTTGCTTCAATATACAGTATACCAATATTGCCAATAGAATAGGACTTTCTGGAGCAGACAAACATGAATATATTGGGCTAGTGCAAGGGCTAGAGGGGTATAAAGCCCCCCAGCATTGAGCTGTGGAGCAGTGGAAGAACTGTGCTCTCTGGAATGATGGTGGTGGAGCTCCATCCAGTACTTTTGGATGGGATGAGTTGAGGAGTTGGGGACTGAAGTGTAGTGATGATCATCCACCATCCTGACCTCATGTAGTAACACTATGTAGTAAGTTAAGAGTTACATTTACTTACTGTATGTTGGAAATACAAGGTTTTGTTGGGATGACAATGATATGTAATTATGTAATTACATTTGAATGGTTACCCAAATGACCACTTTACCGCTACTCATCCATGTACTTATCTAATCAGCCGGTGATGTGGCAGCAGTGGAATGCATAACATCATGCAAATACGGCTCAGAATGTTTAGCTCATGTTCACATCAAGCATCAGAATTGAGGAAAAATATAAGCGTGGGGAGACCGTTGGTATCAGGTGGGCTGATTTGAGTATTTTTAGAACTGCTGATCTGCTGGGATTTTCAGCACTCCAACAGTCTCTGGAGTTACTGAGAATAATGGTGTAATAAAGAAAACATCCAGTGAGTGGCAGTTCTGTCATGTTATGAATATTTTACTATTATGATGTATAGTAATTCGGGGAACATGTAGACACTGTGGTTAAAACTGTGGTCAGTTTTTGTAGATCATGGTATTCACCACTGCGATATTCTGCTGCCCCGTTAATCAAATATTATTGCATACCCCTAACAACTCTATAAGACATCAGTCAAGAGGCAAAAATGTTTTTCTTGGCAAATGCAATTTCTACATTGAATCTAGAACCTTAGAACACCACTAAGAACTCTGCAGTTTTCCATGACTGAGTGTCTCCACTGTCTGTACCCTTCAGACTGTCCGTTTGAATTTCTTTTACATGATGTCACAAGTTTGGCTGGTTGCATTTTGGGAACAGTGGAGGTGGACGGCTCCTGAAGTAGAAAAATTAGACGATAAAAATGAATCGAGCCTCATATAGCGGAGTCTATTCATACCTCTTCTGGGACATATTTCCCCCACCTACTGGTTTATAAAACTGGCTCTCCCCCAGTGTGATGTTCAAATGTGAATCTCTTCTCCCGACCAGAAAACAAAGGGAAAACAGGTTATTTATAACCAGCATTCTGTTCTGCAGGGTGTGTAAGAATAATGTTTATGGAAGAAATGTTTTTGTAGAGTGAACTGTCTGAGAGAGATGTGGAAACATCACCACACTTCTCCAAGTTCAACATGTATTTTCAGTAATAAAACAGAGGCTGCTGGTTGACATCATGTAAAAAACACTCAACCATTCCACTGAGATACTGAAATGGTAACGCTGGTGCCCAGTGTTTTTAGAAAATGGTACAAATGTAGAAAACTGCCCCTAATAGAGAACGGCTGCAATCAAAAGTGTTTACCCACTTTTCAAATTTAACTAGAGAGTGCAGATCCTTCAGAAACTGCAAGTGTGGTTACAGCTCAGCAGTATTTCTGAGAGATGGGTGTTTTTTGCTATGGTATAGCTGTTGATTGCAATGGTGTAGCAGGTGGTTGCTGCAAGGTGGTTGCTAAGGTATTGCTATGGTATAGCTGTTGGTTTCAAAGGTGTTGCGAGATGGTTGCAGCGGGGTGGTTGCTAAGGTATTGCTATGGTATAGCTGTTGGTTGCAAAGGTGTTGCAAGGTAGTTGCTGCGGGGTGGTTGCTAAGGTATTGCTATGTATAGCTGTTGGTTTCAAAGGTGTTGCAAGGTAGTTGCTGCAAGGTGGCTGCTAATGTATTGCTATGGTATAGCTGTTGGTTGCAAAGGTGTTGTGAGGTGGTTGCAGTGAGGTGGTTGCAGCAAGGTGGTTGCTAAGGTATTGCTATGGTATAGCTGTTGATTGCAAAGGTGTTGCAAGGTAGTTGCTGCGAGGTGGCTGCTAAGGTATTGCTATGGTATAGCTGTTGGTTGCAAAGGTGTTGCAAGGTAGTTGCTGCGAGGTGGTTGCTAAGGTATTGCTATGTATAGCTGTTGGTTTCAAAGGTGTTGCAAGGTAGTTGCTGCAAGGTGGCTGCTAATGTATTGCTATGGTATAGCTGTTGGTTGCAAAGGTGTTGTGAGGTGGTTGCAGTGAGGTGGTTGCAGCAAGGTGGTTGCTAAGGTATTGCTATGGTATAGCTGTTGATTGCAAAGGTGTTGCAAGGTAGTTGCTGCGAGGTGGCTGCTAAGGTATTGCTATGGTATAGCTGTTGGTTGCAAAGGTGTTGTGAGGTGGTTGCAGTGAGGTGGTTGCAGCAAGGTGGTTGTTAAGGTATTGCTATGGTATAGCTGTTGGTTGCAAAGGTGTTGTAAGGTAGTTGCTGCGAGGTGGTTTCTAAGGTAATGCTATTTTATAGCTGTTGGTTGCAAAGGTCTTGCAAAGTGGTTGCTGAGGTATTGCTATAGTATACCTGTTGGTTGCAAAAGTGTTGCAAGGTGGTTGATAAGGTGTTGCTATGATACAGCTGTGTGGTAAAATGTGGGGTGCCAAAACTGTTGCCCAAAAGATGGTTGGTCCCAAATCTCATCCAGTACATTTGGCTAATAGAGCTGTGTCCACAATCCTTTGGCTAAATTGTGACATGCCAAATCTTTTGCCCAGAAGATGCTTGGTCCAAAAGCTCCTCCATGCACAGACAGTACTGGAAAGCTATGGAGAGAAAGCTTGCTCCACACAATCTCTCAGCTGGTGTGTGGGAGAACTGCCCATCGTCTTTCTGAACATTCATTCCTGTGAGGAAAATGTGTTTGATAATTCTATAAGAACCATATAACCAAAAAGCATAAAGCATAAAACTTAACTTTACAATTGGGCCAAACTTGGTGACTATAACTCAAAAAATGGGACCAGCAGAGGACTTTCCATTTTTGGGTTACATGTTAACGGACACATTTCAATGCATTCCTGTGGGAGTGTTTTGGCCACAATGTTTTTGTTTTTTACTTTTCTTCACAAATGCTATTTCAGTTACCAAAAAGCTTCATGCAAGCACCTTATTCAAGATCAGAACTCACATGTCAGAGTTGTAATGGTGTTGATATCTTGAGAACTGTGGGGGCAAGAAACAGGTGGAATTATAACACAATAGAAATGAAGAAGAAAAAGAGGGTGGTTTCCTGCATTGAATAACTGCCTGCATGTATTTACTGTTTACTTTGATCTTTCTTCATCTCAGACGGTCTATTTCTCTTCATTACTGAGTTATCACTACCTCATTGCGTCATTGAACTCTTTTGCACATAGTTTCTGCACATTGCATTTTTGCACAATTACTTATTTATTTAAAGTAGATGCTAGAGTACTTCACCTACCTGTGCTGCACTCTACTGTGTATTGGCTGATCTTCCACAATATCATAGTATGCACATTCTATTTGCACTATAATCTCAATCAAAGCTCAGCCTGTCTGATTTTTTTATTTATTGTATCCTGCCTACACACTGTCTCATCTGCACTGTCTGCATTGTGTTGTAATGTCTGTCTGCACTTGTTCCGTGTTACACTTGTAGTCCATGATCCTGGAGGAGCGTTATTTGGTTTCACTGTGTACTCTGTATATAGTTGAAATTAAAATAAAGCCTCTTGACTTGACTTTATTAACACTTTAATAAAACAGCAGAAAGGCTCTTATCAGCATTAGTTAAAGAGCTCCAAACGTGAAGATCAGCACTGCTGAAGATGTGAAGCTCAGCAATATCACTCAGAGCTCAGACTGTGAGAATAGTTTCTTCATATGTTAATGAGCTGATCAGATGTAGTCAGTTTTTAACAGAGCTCTGCTAAAGCTGACCGCTAGAACACTGACTGACTGATGGAGAACCCACAGTGAGATCAGGAACCAGCAACAACTGAGCTTTAACAGTGTGGAGGAATGTGGAGAAACACTGTTGGGAAAGCAATCAGTTATTTAATGATGTTATAACTGCTTACTAATGATTTCTAATATGTCTCTAGCCTCATTAATAATTATTAATAAACACATTTTACTCATTTATATGTCCTTTTAAGGATAGTTTTATTATAAAGTAGTGCACATGTCTGAGTGACACTTATGTGACCAGTTACTGCTGAAGTTCTGGACTTTGACAAAACATTGACTTGCAGCCAAACCCGTCCAGCTATTGCTGAAAAGCACACGGCTTTAACATGACTGCATAACGTGCCTGCAATTAGAAAAACGTGGTGAGAACAAAGCTCGTAAAGCTGTGGAATTTAAAACAAGCTGTCAGTTTTCCTGGTCTTCCGGAGATCTTTACAGGAGGGAAACCTCAGGTTACAAAATCTATATTTTTCTATGGTGTTTCCAAACTGCCATGTTCAATAAGTTAAATTACTCTGGGTGTTTCTGTCTCAGCGCGCGTGCCTGAACACAATCAGTTATACCCTTACAGGATATCTGGAAACCCAATGCAGATTATACCACAACATTAATACCATCTGTTAACCATTATAACTGCCTATTTAACAAAATGTCATTAAATCAACTGTACAACACATGTACTGTACAAAGGAATGGGGATTACGGCAAAGCTGTTTTTGATTAAGAGACATGTAAAACTGATTAAATGAAATCTTTGGTACAACCCAGTACACACAAAGCCAAATCTCTTCACAGAACTTGTCCAAAAGTATCCAGACAGCCCCTGTAATGATTAAACATAGCTACTTTTAGGTGCACCCATTGCTCCATCGCTGACACAGGCTTGTATAATCTCTATAGAAATGCACTGTCCAACAGGATAGGGCACCCTGGAGCAGCCATGAGCACAATAGGGGTATAAAGCCCTTCAGCATTGGTCTGTGGAGCAGTGTTCTTCTATCTGATACAGTTGGGAATGGATCTGCGTGTTGTTTGCTAGGGGTGTAAGAAAATATTGTCAAAAATATTCACATAAACCCAGATTTGATGTTTAAGTACTTCACTTCACTTGCACGGTCCATTGTAGATGCCTTGCAGATGCTCACCTGACATTCAACTAACATTCAACTGAACCTGAATGTTAATGACTGTCTATTGAATCTTGCCCTAACCCTAATTCTAACCTTATTCATAACTCTAACCTTAACCTAATCCTTAAATCTAACCCTAAAAGGTAAGGTTAAGGTTAGGGGTCGGGTTAGGATTAAGGTGAAGGTTGGGGTTAGGTGTCAGGTGAGCAACTATGAGGCAGACTATCCAAGTAAAGTGATACAGATTATTAGACAGTGGTTCATTTACTGTTGTGTTTGAACCTTGCCCACTAGATGGCAGTGTCATACTTGTCTTCATATCCCACTGTTCTGATTGGATACAAAGTAAGCTCTTTTAACAAATCTGATAAACAAATCGCAATATATCATTTACATTTAAGGCATTTAGCAGACGCTCTTCTCCAGAGCGACTTACAGAAGAGCTTCACTGTTTACTGAAGAAGAACCTCAGCTAGTTTAAATAGACTAAAATTCAGATCCTCTAATCTTAGACTCTACTAAACACAAGTCAGTATGGAGACCATAATACTCTACTCTTCACCCAACGGTTCACTGGTTTGAGGACAGCGAGTGTTGGACTCCCAGGAGAAGCTCGTTCCACCACTTCGGTGCAGGACAGTAAAAAGTCTGGACGCTCGTCTTCCGTGGATCTTAAAGGATGGCGGGTCGAGCCGAGCTGTACTTGAAGCTGGAAGGGCTCTTGGTGCAGATCGGCTTTTGACCATCACCATATATCATCTTGCATATTCTAACTCGAGCATTTGATTACTTATTCAAATACTCCAATATCTTTTAAAAGTCAATGTACAGGTAATTATAGATGTGAGGCCTTTCGTAAACCTGGCTAAAGTGAAGGTTCAGGTTGTGGAGATGATCACAGACCCTTTCAAATTAAGGTGCTACAAAAGATGTCTTTGAGCGAGTCAAACCTTCGCCTCCATGCCTTGACAGGTATGTTCTAACAGCTTTATTTTTAAGAGCACAGAGTGACACTTTCCATTAATGACACTGTTTGTTTCTTTGTAGTGTTAAAATGATATATAATATATTTCAGCTGTTTGAATATTTGAGCGGGGGTACCCCAGTATAGCTTAAGCCTGGGAAGCATTACTACATTTGTGGACTGCATCTAGAACTAATCATCCAAAATCAGTACCTGACCTCACTGATGCTCTCATGGGTGGCTAAATGCAATCAAATCCTCCTCATAGTAATGTTTCATCATCTAGTGTAAAGCCTTTCCAGAGGAGTAGAGGCTTCTAATGTGGACAAACTGCAGTAAAAGAGGATAAACTCCCGGCTAATAGCCTTGATTTCAGAATGGAGGTGTCTATAAACTTTTGGACAGTCAGCGTTGCCAGTACTCATTTCCTCTTGGCTTTTAAGCGTTGGCAGAAACGCGTAATCAGAAATGTTTTACAGCTCATTAGTGTTAAATCAAACATGTTGCTTAACGCTATTTTCGTTCCATGATTAAAACGAGCATTAAGAAATCTCCCGCACAAAATCAACACCAGGAAATTAATAAGTCTGCTGTCAACTCAGCAGATCGTCCAAAGCATCTCAGGAACGGTCCGTAAACAAATCTGGCGGTCCGAGCCCTGGAGGGTTTCAGATGCGTGTCTGGAAAGGCCTTTGGAGTCTGCGAGAGAGGCGAGGATTAAGACTGCTTCAGTATGAATAGCTGCGCTGGACGGGAGTCAGAGACGGTTGAAGGAAGTTATTGTTTGGCCGGCTGGACGGCGGTGGACAGTGTGCGGTGGGTGCCAGGCAGGGGGCTCGAGATTGCGAGTGCCAGAGATAAAGCTGAGATTAGAGGAGGGTTATGGAGTGGTGAGCCAGATGAGCAGTGGGGAGACTGGTCTTCTGTCTGTCAATCTTCATCTATGTCTGTCTGTCGTCTGTCTAGCTGTCTGTCTTCCTGCTGGGATGCTGTGAGATGTTCAGTGCAGACATCAGATGACCACATTAATGTGCCAAATCATTATGACCACTCCCAGTTGACTCCCAGTTGGACGTATTTATACAAGGCCTGAGCACAGAGCAACACTCCACCTCTGCTCACATTGCACTTAACGTTCACTCAATTGAAAGGAGTGTCCAAATACTTTTTTTTTTTTACATAATACGACGTAGTAGACAGGAGATTTGTTTCATGTGGATGTGAGATTGTTTGGTATTTGATGTAAACACAGGACTGTTTGGATGTGGAGAAATGGGCGGCTTGAAGACCTGAGCCACTTTGACAAGGGTCAGATTGTTATATCCAAACAATTGGGGGTCAAAGGGTCTCCTAAATGGCTCCTGGTCAGCAGTGGTCTGAGGAGGATCAAACCACCAACCGATGACAGGATGTGCGTATCCCATCTGGGTCAAACCACCAGAAATGACTTTCAGAATATTCACTAAAAGTATATGGACATCAGCTTCTCTTGTTTTTCTTCTGAAATCAATGAAATTGTCCTGGGGATTTTTTTCCCTCTTTGGCTGCAATAACAGCCTCTGCTCTTCTAGGAAGGCCTTGCATTAGATGTTGGATCATTGCTCCACCTCTGCTCACATTGGTAGGGACACATCATGGTGTGCAGTAAAAATGCAGTCACTGAATTAAGATTTCAAAAGAACGAAAGTCAATTACACCTTCTGACAGTAAATATTCCAGTAAAGAGCTTTGGGAAATCCCCATTGGACACATTGCTGGGTACACTAGGCTGTCCACACCCCCCTTCCTTTTTCCCTTTCTCACCTTTTTACATTAGAATTGAAAATTAAGAAAGCTTTTTCCCTTTTCCAGCAGTGATGGATAAGCAATTTTAGCAGTGATGATGTATATTCAATGTGTCCAAAAGTTTATAGACACGTTTTCTCCAGATTTGCAGAGTTAAAATCAAGGATAATAACAGGGAGTCTGCTTTCACTTTGCTGCAGTAACAGCCTCTACTCTTCAACAAAGACCTTGCACTAGAATGTGGAGGATTTGATGGCATTCGGCCATGAGAGCATTAGTAAGGTCAGGCACTGATAATGGATAATTAGTAAAGATCACAAATGCCACTCAGACTTATCCTAAAGGTATTGGCTAAAGCTCCAGCACTCTACACAAGTCAGTTCCACTGCTCCACAGCCCAGTGCTGCGGGGCTTTATACCCCTCTATGTACCGGATGCCGTTGGACATGGTGACTTTAGGCTTTAGATGCGTGGCTGCTCCAGAGCATCCTGTTACACTGGCAATGCTTTTCTATGGGAATTAAACAAGCTGTGCATGTGCAACTAAATGCATGTGTCAGTAATGGGTGCACCGTAAAGTAGCTAAACTCACTGAAAGGAGTGTCCAGATACTTTTTTTTTTACATAAAATGTATGACGTAGTAGACAGGAGATTTGTTTCATGTGGATGTGAGATTGTTTGGCATTTGATGTAAACACAGGACTGTTTGGATGTGGAGAAATGGACAACTTGAAGACCTGAGACACTTTGACGAGGGTCAGATTGTTATATCCAAACAACTGGGGGTCAAAGGGTCTCCTAAATGGCTCCTGGTTAGCAGTGGTCAAACCATCAATCAAACCACCAATGGCTGGCAGAATATTCACTACATGACCAAAAGTATGTGGACACCTGCTTCTCCTACAGTGGGGAGAACAAGTATTTGATACACTGCTGATTATTCAGGTTTTCCCACTTGCAAAGCATGTAGAAGACTGTAATTTTTATCATAGGTACTCTTCAACTGTGAGTGATGGAATCTAAAACAAAAATCCAGAAAAATACATTGTATGATTTTTAAATAATTAATTTCCATTTTATTGGGGGAAATAAGTATTTGATCATCTATCAACCAGTAAGAATTTTGGCTCTCACAGACATGTTATTTCTTCTTTAAGAAGCCCTCCTGTTCTCCACTCATTACCTGTATTAACTGCACCTGTTTGAACTCGTTACCTGTATAAAAGACACCTGTCCACACACTCAATCAGTCAGACTCCAGCATCTCCACAATGCCCAAGACCAGAGAGCTTTGTAAGGACATCAGGGATAAAATTGTAGACCTGCACAAGGCTGGGATGGGCTACAGGACAATAGGCAAGCAGCTTGGTGAGAAGGCAACAACTGTTGGTGCAATTATTAGAAAATGGAAGAAATGCAAAATAACGGATAATCTCCCTCGGTCTGGGGCGCCATGCAAGATCTCACCTCGTGGAGCATCAATGATCTTGAGGAAGGTGAGGAATGAGCCCAGAATTACACGGCAGGACCTGGTCAATGACCTGAATAGAGCTGGGACCACAGTCTCAAAGAAAACAATCAGTAACACTCTACGCCGTCAAGGATTAAAATCCTGCAGTGCACGCAAGGTGCCCTCCCTCAAGCCAACGCATGTCAAAGCCCGTCTGAAGTTTGCAAATGACCATCTGAATGATCCAGAGGAGGAATGGGAGAAGGTCATGTGGTCTGATGAGACAAAAATAGAACTTTTTGGTTTAAACTCCACTCGTCATGTTTGGAGGAAGAAGAATGATGAGTACAACCCCAAGAACACCATCCCAACCGTGAAGCATGGCGGTGGAAACATCATTCTTTGGGGATGCTTTTCTGCAAAGGGGACAGGACGACTGCACCGTATTGTGGGAAGGATGGATGGGGCCATGTATCGTGAGATTTTGGCCAACAACCTCCTTCCCTCAGTAAGAGCACTGAAGATGGGTCGTGGCTGGGTCTTCCAGCATGATAACGACCCAAAACACACAGCCAGGGCAACTAAAGAGTGGCTCCGTAGGAAACATCTTAAGGTCCTGGAGTGGCCTAGCCAGTCTCCAGACCTGAATCCAATAGAAAATCTTTGGAGGGAGCTTAAAGTCCGTGTGGCCCAGCGACAGCCACGAAACCTGAAGGCTCTGGAGGAGATCTGTATGGAGGAGTGGGCCAAAATTCCTGCTGCAGTGTGTGTAAACCTTGTCAAGAACTACAGGAAACGTCTCATCTCTGTAATTGCAAACAAAGGTTTCTGTACCAAATATGAAGTTTCTTTTTCTGGTGTATCAAATACTTATTTCCCCCAATAAAATGGAAATTAATTATTTAAAAATCATACAATGTATTTTTCTGGATTTTTGTTTTAGATTCCATCACTCACAGTTGAAGAGTACCTATGATAAAAATTACAGTCTTCTACATGCTTTGCAAGTGGGAAAACCTGAATAATCAGCAGTGTATCAAATACTTGTTCTCCCCACTGTATGTTTCTTATGAAATAAATGGAATTGGCCTGGGGATTTTTCCCCTTGGCTGCAAATAATACCCTCTACTCTTCTGGGAAGGCTTTACACTAGATGTTAGATCATTGCTCTGAGGTGACCCAAAGATATTGGATGGAGATCCATCACTCCAGAGAACCCCTCTAGCCTATGCTCAGCATTGGGTGTGGTGGCCTTATGTTCCAGAACATCCCGTTTTATTGGTCAGTGCTTTTCTATGGAGACTATATAAACTTTTGTAGATGCATTTTAACACCTTATGCACCTAATGCACCTTAATGCAGCTGAAGTCAAGCGAAAATGTTTTTTCACAAACCTCTGGTGGTATATACAGTTACGCCTAAGTTAAGCCTAATGTTACTATGAACTGTCAGACCCTCGTTATCGCGCCCTCCCCCGGGGCGATCTCGAGCCGCTACCCAAATAAGGACTTCCGTTTCGTTTACGTTCAAGTTTGTTGATTCAGTGACTCGATTTATGTTCATTTAAGTGTTTGGTTCAGTTCGTTTGTGTTCACGTGTGTTTTGGTTCGGTTGGTCGCATTCTTTGTTTGGTTCATGAGTTACACCTGGGACTGGGTGAATTGTATTGTTTGGGACCTTGAGGTTGCCCGAGAGGTTCCCCATACTGTAGAGGTGTGTTGAGGCCAGCTTCTGCTTGGTGTCCTCATTCAGTAGCAGGTCACCCTGCTAGCCACGTTTTCTGCATGGCTCGCTCGCTCGCTCACGGTCCGGATTCTCTGGCTACCCACATCCCAGCAAGGTGACCCTCGCTCACGGGAGCACGCCGCATATCCAGGTTTGGTCAGCCTAGCTGTTTTGGCTCAGTAGCTGGTCCCCCAGCTCCCCCCCTTTGACGTTAACCCCTGTTTAGCCCAGGCTCTGCCTGCAGGATTCCTTTCTGGTCCCCTTTTAGTTTTCCCCCCAGCGCTAGCCGCTCGTGCCACCCCAGCTCCTAGTCCCAGGTTCGTTTTGTTTCGCCCTCTTGTTTGTCATGTTTGTGTTGTGTTTATGTTTGTACCCCTGAGTTTGCTCCAATTGCCTCACTTGCCCCCTTCTTGTTATCTGCTTTTGTTCATAAATCCGCTTGCTTTGAAATCATCTCTGCGAGTGTTCATCCCATCTTAGCCTGGCCTAGCACACCTTGACATGAACATTACATCTAATTTAAATGAATGATAAAATCAGTCAATAAATGAGTCAGTATTTTTACAGACAACTTGTCCAATCCATTTCAGCGTTTTAACAATAAATAAAAATATACAATTACACATTCTGAGTTTATTTGTGCTTCAGCACAGGGTTTTTGCTGTTTGTTTATTTCTGACCAGCCAGTGTGTCAGTTTAAACTGAGCTGCTGTGGTGTTTTGTGCTTGTTGTGACATTTTAGCAGTGCTTATCATTGCGTAACACTGCTGTTCTGCATTTCAGCATTCCAGCCAGGCAGTCAGCTCTGCCATACAACTGGAAATGACCACAGTTATAGGAACCAATGTTGGTTCATCACTGCAGTTTAATGTTTGTATCACGATCCTTTGAATAACATTGGAAGAGGCAAACTTCTACCCCCCAGTGTTCTTCTACCACCAGAGAAAACTCATCAGTGTTTTACTGCTGGTAACTGTGCATCACTTCCAGCAAATCCAGCGCAGTCGGAGTGCAGAGCTGTAACGAGAGCGAGGCGAGACATCTGGTTTAAGTTAGTGCCGGTTAGCAGCCCCCACTGAACCCAAATCAGTGTTCCCAAGCTCAGTCTTTGGACTTGTCTTGTGTGATTTTAATCCAAGGCAGGAAGCTTGGGTCAATTAACCGGTCAGGGCGTGCAAAGTCTTACGGGAGTCAGCAACTACATGAGAAAGCCTGACCTTCTGCTTTCGCCGTTGATCTCAATTAATTTTTCCAAGTCAACCAGCATGTAATCTATTTGTGACTATAGGCTTCGGTTTCGGCTCCTGACGCCGAATCTAGGGGATCTAATGGCACGTCCTTCACACTTCTGGACGCAACAGGAGACACAGAGAGGTGTGTGTTGCTACTGCTGTGATGAAATGACTCAGAATAAAGAGTAAAAATAACTTTAAAAGTATAAAAAAGTCAAATAGCCACTTCTTCCTGACCCTCTTATTATTTTACTGTAGTTTTGTAAAGGTTTTGGATATTAAGCATATTTTTCAAATCCAATCGAGGAGGAGAGGTACATGCATGGCATTGTAAGGCAACTGATGTACAAGTAATTATAACACTTATTCCAAACAATATAACAAATTAACCTGTTAAGATTTAAGTGGGTTTGGTGTAAAACTGGTTCTAGATAACCTCCTCCAGTCAGAGCTGTGGTTCTACAGTGGAGGTGAAGGGAAGCAGACGTCTGAAGCTCTAATAAACTGAAGCTCCTCACAGAAAGTTCTTCACCTAATGGTGATGAAGACGCTGCCTGATGCCTGAGACACGGTTCTACCAGAGTTCTGAGAAGAGCTCGGCTCTAGAACCTGCTTTTAAAATCAGATCAATAAAATGGTGGAGGGATACATGCTGCAAGGTGTAGTGCGGCTACAGAAAGTAGTCCCTAAAGAGAACTGGATTAGTTGAGATTCTTCACTGTTTTACCATCATCATCATCATCATCATTCCATATAAAACTCAGAAGACTCGTGTAGCTTCATTGGTGGGTTTGGATAGGAAATAAAAAAATGGGCTGTATCTGTGTTGTAGTCATGGCAACCGAAACCTGGTTCCATTCACAACTACTGTAAAGAAATCAGTCATTGGGTTTCTCTGCAGTGAAGAACACCACACCTCCCCCCTGAATGATTGTTTGCTTCTCAACCAGTGAGACTGGTAAAAGAAAGCCCAGAAATACATGGGATTCCCAGTAAAATTCACTGGAATTGGTGACTAACAGTAGAGCAGACCGGGAGCTGAACCAAGCCCAGAAAAGGAAGCAGGAGCTGAAAGTTAATGACTAAACTGGAACTGAGGAGAAAGTAGATTTCCTTGCTGACAGACTAGAGAAGAAGTGAAAATACTAATTCTAAATAAGTAACCATCTCTGCTGACGGCTTCGTCTCAAAACTCTGAGTGACCACATCAGGGGCACAGCTCTCTCAGGAGATTCTGTCTGTTTATTTCGATTATGATAAATTTATCTTTCATTAGTCCCTCTCTCGAGTGTCTCGAAGAAGCCATATTTGTTTTGGAGTTTGGAGTACACTAGGACTAAGAGGGTCAGCACGGTCCACCTTTGGCTGGCACTAGATCCGTCTCCCTTGGGTCTCGGAGCCACTTGGCTAGGGAACAAGGCCATGTTTGATAATAAACATCCTGGTCCCTACCCATCGCTGTGGAGGGCTGCTGGAAGCTTTTAGTGCGTCAATGCCAAGATAAATGAAGGTTTAGTTCAGGTTGTCTGAACAGAGATCATTCACAGTTCGCTTGCGACCCTCAAAGACTGCGGCTGAGCGAGACTCTTTTAGCACATAACATCTGCTAATGAACGTGTACTGGAAAGCTTGGAGAGACTGGGGATCCTGAGTGACGCTTCATAGTTTTCATATAGTAACAGCAAATATTTCAGTGCTTTTCTAAACTTTTGGACTTTAATATGACGTATTCTCTTAGGTCTGGAGGTTACAAGTCTATGTGCATTGTCGCCACAATATACCATGTTAGATCTTTCCGCTAGCTGCTGGTAGGCATTTATGGAAATTAAGGAAAAGAACAGGAACTATGTCTAACATATATGGTATGGACAAAAGTATTGGGACACCTGCTTAGCCAACTTTTCTTCCTAACTCCACAGTATTTAATGTTTGTCTACTTTTATTAACCTAAGTGATTAATTGGAATCAGCTACTTATACACAATTAACCACGATTAACTTAACTACTCAAACTCATGCAATTAATCAATAATTAAAGACTCAAACCAATGTGATCAATGTGACCAATTCATCCCTGGTTAAACTACATATCACATCAGCGAAATTCGGTGCATTACTTTTGTTCATGTTTCTCCAAATATCATTCAGATTTTTCTCTCTGTCTCTTGTTCTGACCCCAGCTGGAGAACTACATCCAGGAGAACATAAAGTCCGATATGGTGCATATCCAGGCCAACGCGGTCCACAACCAGACAGCCACCATGCTGGAGATTGGCACCAATCTGCTCACTCAAACTGCTGAGCAAACCAGGAAGCTCAATGTAGTTGAGGCCAAGGTAAGCAAGATTAGCATAAATAACCAAGATTAGCAAAAATAACCAAGATTAGCATAAATTACCAAGATTAGCATAAATAACTGCTCCAAAATATTTTGTTTTGAGTTCGCCTGTTATCTGTGTTCGTTCCGGTACTTACCAGATTGTTCTTTACTTGAATTTCACAAACACTAAAAGGCCTGTTCCTTTAACCTGAGATGTGTTACTTACTTTTACACAGTAGAACAGAAACATACCATCAGGTATTAAGGTTTAATGCTTTTCTCTGGTGCATTGCGAAGGTAATAAACCAGACGTCCAGACTGGAGATCCAGCTGTTAGAGCACTCGTTATCGACTAACAAACTGGAGAAGGAGCTTCTAATGCAGACATCAGAGATCTCAAGACTTCGGGACAAGAACAGGTAAGGTATACTCAGGAGCTTGCTGTGTTTGGGCTAACCTACCTAGTTTAAGGTAGAAAATGATTCTGATGTTGTAAAGTACTTAAAGACACTGGGTGTATGTATGTATGTGTGTGTGCAGTGGCATGCAAAAATATGGACACCCTTGGTCAAAATATCTGGTACTGTGAATACACAAGTGAGTTAAAGCTGATCTGACTTCCAAGAGACATCAAATTTAAGATGACATTTTAAAATGACTTATTTATTTCCATCTTTTACGGCTTCCAGAGTGAATGTTTGGGCACCCTGCATGGTCAGTACTTGTAACCTGTCATCTTGTAAACACTTTTTGCAGTAGCTAAAAGTGCTGAGTCTTTCAGTCCTTGTTTGGTGGATTTTCACCCATTCTTCCTGCAGAAGGTTCGAGTTCTGTGATGTTCTGTGAGGTTCTTGGGTCATTGTGCTGCTCTGGTCAGGTCAAGTGACTGTAAGGTCAATTGCTAAACCTTCAGCTTGCTCCTCTTGAGGTAGTCCATTAAGGACTTTTGTGAAGTGTGTTTAGGGTCATTATGGTATTTTATTTTACAGATGGATTTATTTTCCAGAATTTGCTGGTATTTAACAAAACCCATTCTTTCCTTCACCAGTGAAACTTTCCTCTTGCCACTGGCTGCAACACAAGCCTAAAGCATGATCAATCCACCTCCGTGCTGAACAGTTGGAGAGGAAAGTTCTACATTAACTTCATCAGTCCACAGAACGTGTTGCTAAAATGCATCAGGCTGGTTGAGATTTCACTGGAAAAAAATGTCGGCTGCTAAATTTCATGATGAAAACACAGAACAGATGTTTTTTCTGGGTGTTGCCACACAGTAGAACAGTGCACCACCAAACCAGAGCCTGCTAAATCTTCCTGAAGGTCTTTTACAGTGAAACAGGGGATTTAATTTGCCTTTCCAGCAGCAACCCTAAAATCGGTTCTCTCTGACTGCTGATAGACCGAGATCTTCCAGACCTCATCTAACTTCCACACTCCGCACCTCCACATTAACCGCCATTTCTTAATGACATTACATAGGAAACAACTACCATAGAAACATACATACATACATAGAAACTTCTAATAGCCTTCTCAAGCTTTATAAGCAGCTGCTTAGAGGAGCCCATGGCTGCTGAATTTTGCAGAGTCAGATATTTAAAAAAAAAATTAAATTGCATCATCAGCCTTTCTGAATGGCAATTGTGAAGACCATAGACCTTACAAGCTCTAGCCCAAGAGTACTTAGGCAGAGTGTAGAGTGTGTGGATTGTGTCTCCAGACTGGCCTCCGGATTTTAATATAGTTTAAGATTAGAGGATCTGTAAAGGAGTAGATGAACAAGTCATTGATGTATTTTGGAAGCGAGTTCTGTGGACTGGTGGACTAAAAAAATATGCTTTAAGAACAAAAAAGGTTTCATGAAAAGAACACCTTACCAACTGTTGGACTCTAGTCTGTATAAACTAGATAAGGGTATTTTCTGAGTGAACAGTGAAGCTCTTCTGTAAGTCATTCTGGAGAAGAGAAGAGCGTCTGCTAAACACCTTTAATGCAAATGTGAATTAAAGTCTGAGACTTTGGGAAAAGTTATTATCAATAAAGTTATTGATAAGTTATCTTGGCGTGCAGAAACATCTTCACTCTAAAATTTTACAAAACTAAAATAACACACTACTCTTGCTTCTGATGCACCAGTTTTTGCACGTTTTGCGATTTAACTGAACTTTTGGTTGCCCAAACTTTTGCACATCACTGTATGTACAACCCCTCGAAGCAGATTGTTTATTATTCTGTGTTTTTGCTGAACAGATGATGACCATTATTCAACCTTTGAAAGAACTGTGGACCCATATAAAGAATTTGAGTGAGAGTGAGAGAGAGTGGAGGAGAGAGGCTGAACATTTGGCCGTCTTGCGGATCATGGAGCAAAAGAAAACAGTAATTTCCCAGAGTCGCTGAGATGTGAGAGTTTCTGGGTGCAGCAGGACTGAATGCAATGGGAAATCATGGTGCACTTAATTGATTGTTTGTAATGCTGAATAACTACAGAGTAAACACAGCTCGTGGAAGAGACCCCAGGCTAGTCTCTGCTGCACTCTGATGGGGGGGCAGGAAGGTTTCCCAGAAAGGTTTCTACTTGGCTTTCTCTACATTAAACAGACACTATCTGATGTAATTCATCTTTGAGCAGCAGCTAAACTTTGTTGTGAGCACTGTTTTGGTTACACTGTAGATTATTACAGGCGAGCACTGGAGCTGTGAGAGGCCACTGCATCCGAAACTAAAGCCAGTGTGGAGCTTACTTTCATCCCCTATCACAGTCTCAGCTGTGCGGGTGTTTACAGTTTGGGAGGGAATCACAGCACTTCAGAGCTGCACACAAGTCTGCAAACAAAATGCTTTCATAATTACTGTGAGAAATGGTGTGGGCTACACCTATTACGAGAAAAAATAGGAGTTCTATTTCTACTGAAGCAAGTAAACACAAACTGTGAACAACATGTCCTGGCCAGAATTCTATATGCAGGTTGCCAAGTGAAGAAACAGCAATAACGTGTGCAATAAAACACATATAAACAGCTTATAAATCATTTTTACTGCTCTAACGTTCTGATTCCAGTAAAATTCAGCATTTCTGTTTCGAAGCAAAGGTCTTGGGGGAACAAGGTGGTCAAGTCCTATCTGACGTTTGTGTTAATAGAGTAAAAAAGGAGAAACTGAGAACCATGCAAAAGGTCACTGTAAGAGGCCTTAGCTCTCAAATAACATTTACCAAGAGCCCAGACCTTAATTAGCTAGTTAGGGCTGTAGCCTGTTCACAATCTTCATTAGGCCCATAAAGCAGGAGAAGACTATGAGGACAGCAAAGTGTTTTCAGGAGCCGTTTCCTCAGCACATGATGTAATTAAAAAATGGCAGTTAACAGGAACAGTGGAGGTCGAGCAAAGGTCTGGAAGACCAAGAAAACTTTCACTGCTCCTATAGAACAGTAAATCTGAACCTCTGTTTGACTGTAAAAGACCTTCAGGAAGATTAATCAGACTCTGGAGTGGCGGAGCACTGTTCTACTGTGCCGCGACCCCTGCACTAATATCACCTACATGGAGGAATCATCATACAAAACCCTTTCCTGCTTCTTCATCATGAAATTCAATGTCAGAAATCTGTAAAGGAACAAGTCGTTAATGTATTTTGGAGTCCTGTGGACTGGTGGACTAACAGCAAAAAATATGCTTAGAGAACAAAAATGGTTTCATGAAAAGAACACCTTACCAACTGTTCCATGTTTTGGGCTTGTGTTGCAGCCGGTGAGACAGGGAGCGTTTGTAATGTCTCCCTCTGCTGGCCTCAATGGGGAGCTCATGCACAAGACATGAGATCTAATATGAAAGAGGGGCTAAGCTCCACCCCTCACCTGAAACTCAGCTCCAAGCACACAGGTGCTGTTGATTATGGGACTGATGAGGACTGCTCTTAAGCACCTCTGTTTTGAGTGCTCTCGGTGGAGTCACCATGACACTATACTTCATGTGCTTATGGTTCTTTGTTGGTACTGACACTCTTCTTTGTTTTTGTGACTTGGATAATGGATTTGCCTATGATGTCCCTGCCTGCCTGACACTAGAATCTCACAGGACTAGAAGTCTTTTGCAGGAAGGGGGTGAAAATCTCCCAAACATGAACAAAAAGCCTCTTAGCTTCTATAGTAAAGTGTTTAACAGCTGTGACCCTCCAACAATACTCCAAAGGGGGTCAGTTTCATGATTTTGATGATTCAAGGAGACTTTATTGTCATTTGCATTTTTTGTGGTACATTGGGTGGAACCAAACTGAGATCTCAAGGAATTATTGAATGTAATAATAATAATAATAATAATAATAAATCTAGAATATAAGAAGGGTAGACATAAATGGGAAAGTTGTGCAACAACCAGTTTTGCAACAACCCACCAACGCCATAGCAACCACCTGAAATTTATCACCCTAGTGACCACATAGCAACAGCTTAGCATCTTCCTGGAAGTAAGACCATTTCTGTTCTTTTCAAAAATGACTGAAAACAAGTGACCAATGTGTAAAAATCAGTGTATCACTCTTATCATATTCTTATCACTGTCGGAAAAATGACAAAAATTCAATATTAAGCCCAGATTTTAAATGGTCTCACAGGCCAGGGCATGATTTTCCACTTTGTACGGTCTCTGTGTATTCAGTGTTCTTTGGCTGCATAAATACGGGTCAGAGAACGGGCTCGTTTTTGGATCATGTAAAAGGCTGTGCTTTTGTCCTTCACAACTGAGGCAGCTGTTCAAAAGGTATGGAGCTACGATTACATCAGGCCTCATGGAGCTCGATTCAACCTCAGTATTTGCAGCTTTCGCCCTGCTGTAGTGTAATGCTCTCTCTCTCTCTCTCTCTCTCTCTCTCTCACACATTTACACAATGTTGGTGGTATAAACAATACAATACATGTTCAATAATGCTGTATAATTTATGCATTAATAAATCATGTATAATTAGGGCATAAACGTAAGCAGAGTCATAAAAAAGTTTTTTTTTTTTTTTTTTACAAGGTTTTCAGCTTGAAGTCCAGCCAGTCCCCTAAAATGGTCACACATGATCGGAACAACAGCCAGCAGCAGCCTGCTAATATTCAGCAAATGTTACTGCAGTGCAGTGGCGATAAAGCAGAGCATTGTGGGTTTATACACTGTCGCTACAGCAGACCGTGAGATCTCATTGTCTTTAAGTAGAGAATATACATTAGGCCTTTATCACGCGAGCAAGTCTTTCACATTCTGACCACAAGATCATATTCTGTAGAGAAGAATATTACACTGTGGCCACCACAACCACAACCACAACCACACACAAACACACACTCAGAAATGACACTGTGACCACGGCGCCACACCAGTTCAGACTGAGTTCGCTTTCTCTTTCAAACTGAATAAACGTATCATATAGAAAGCGAGGGATCTGGCCTCGGCTCAGAGGATCTGGCCTCTGATTACTTGCCCCATAGCTGAGCTCGGTGCTGTGATCACTTATTCTACAGAAATATGTTTTGATATATTGGGAAATGCTATATATCATAATTTAAATGACTGTGTATTGAATGTAACCCTAATTCCTAAGATAAGGTTAAGGTTAGAGTTTAGAGTTGATTCAGTGGTTTGGGTTAGGGTTTAGGGTTAGGGTTAGATGTAAGGTTTATGTTTTTAGGATTTAGAGTGGATTCAAGGTTAGGGTTAGGGTTTAGAGTTGATTCATTGGTTTTGATTAGGGTTAGGGTTTAGGGTTGATACAAGGTCAAGGTTAGGATTAGGTTTAGGGTTAAATTTAAGGTTTAGGGTTTGGAGTTGATTCAAGGGTTAGGGTTAAATGTAAGGTTTGGGATTTAGAGTTGATTCGAGGTTAAGATTAGGATTAGGATTTAGGGTTGATTTAAATTTAAGGTTAGGATTCGGGTTAGGGATAGATTTAAGGTTTAGGTTTTTAGGATTTAGAGTGTATTCAAGGTTAAAGTTAGGGTTTAGAGTTGATTTGATGGATTTGGTTTGGGTTAAGATTAGGTTTAGGATTAGATTTAAAATTTAGGGTTTGGAGTTGATTCAAGGGTTAGGGTTAAATGTAAGGTTTGGGATTTAGAGTTGATTCGAGATTAAGATTAGGATTAAGATTATGGTTAGATTTAAGATTTAGGCTTTAAGGATTTAGAGTGGATTCAAGGTTAAGGTTAGGGTTAGAGTTTAAAGTTGATTCTATGGTTTTGGTTTAGGTTAGGGTTTGGGTTAGGGATAGATTTAGATTTAAGGTTTAGAGTTTGGAGTTGATTTAATGGTTAGGGTTAGGGTCAGGTTTAGGGTCGGATTTAAAGTTTGGGATTTAGAAATGATTTGAGGTTAAGGTTAGGGCTAGGGTTAAGTTTAGAGTTAAATTTAATGTTTAGGTTTTAGGATTTAGAGTTGATTCAAGGTCAAGGTTAGGGTTGGAGTTGAGTGCTCAGCTCTGAGAACACCTCTTCACTGAAAGCATCAGATGTTAGTTGTTGGAGTCTGTAAGAGCCCGTTAAACTAAATGAATTAAATGTAAACATTAAGCAAAGACATCCTCCCATTTCCAGTTCCTCCACACTGCATTTTGTGTTTTGAAAGAAAACCTTTCTCTCAGAGCCTCTCCTGCATCTGAGACTCACAGGTTGAAAATCACGGCTGCTGGGTGTTTATTTATAAGGTGGGAGGACAGCGGAGAGTTGCAGAGAGCTTGGCCGAGGGGGGGAGGTAGTCTAGAGGCCGTGGAGTTCAACTGAAGCAAAATATAAAGTCGATCGATGTTGTTGAAGGACCGATTCCATCTCATGCTGGGACATGTTTCGCATGTGTTTATAATCATCACACTGCTGACATCATTGTTTTAGCGCTTCTGATTTATGCTGAATCATCATGAGGCAGCTGGCTTAAAGCTGACTCAGAAATGTTCCAATGGTCATTACAACAACTTCAATCTGTTCAAAATGTGACATATTTATGATACTGAGTAAAAGAGCATCTTTTAATCTTTGCGTCACTGCCACCAGAGGGCACTATAAGGAAGGCATGAGGACCTGTGGTTAATAAAACAATGATATTATATTTTCTTTACTTTAAACAAGCTGTGTGCAGTTTCTTTAGCTAGGTGACTCCTAAGCGTTTAAAGAGTAAACTGGGAATGGACCCTTTAAATGTAGGTGAAATTTTGAGAACTCACTGGTCACTCCATCTTCAAAAGCTCGAAGCCTTGGTGTAGTCATGGATGATCAGTTATCGTTCTCAAGTCATGTTGCAAATCTGACTCATACAGGTTCCTCCAGTACAACATACAGAAAATTCCACCCTTCCTCTCTAGAGAATCACCCAGGTGCTTGTTCAGTCTCTCGTCACTTTAAGACTTGACCACTGCAGCTCTCCTCTGGCTGGTCTCCCTCTGCTCACCATCAGGCCCCTGCAGCTTATCCAGAACACAGCGGGTCGAGTCGTCTTCAACGTTTCTAAGTTCAGACATGTCACTCCACTGCTGTGTTCTCTCTTCACTGGCTTCCTGTAGCTGCTGCCCTCATCAGATTCAGACCCCTGACTCTGGCCTACAAAGCCAAGACTGGACCAGCCAGCCCCTCCGTACTTGATGGCAATGGTCAAAAGCCGATCCGCACCAAGAGCCCTTCCAGCTTCAAGTACGGCTCAGCTCGACCCGCCATCCTTTAAGATCCACGGAAGACGAGCGTCCAGACTTTTTACTGTCCTGTACCGAAGTGGTGGAACAAACTTCCCCTGGGTGTCCGAACAGCAGAGTCCAACGCTCGCTGTCCTCAAACCCAGACTGAAGACCCTCCTCTTCTGAGAGGACTTGGGTGAAGAGTAGAGTATTATGGTCTCCATACTGACTTGTGTTTAGTAGAGTCTAATATTAGAGGAGCTTTAAATTATTAGTCTATTTAAACTAGCTGAGGTTCTCCTTGAGTAAACAGTGAAGCTCTTCTGTTAGAACTCTGGAGAGAATGCTGTAAATGTAAATGTAAATTGCAATTAAGGGCTGTCCTTAATTTTTCAAACTAAAGAAGTTTTTGAAGCTGAGTTTCGACATATCAAACTTCTCGGTCCATACAGTCCATTTATTGTAACTAAGCCCCAAAATCAGCTCATTTAGAATTCAGTTTTTGTGATGTCACAAGAAACAACATGCATCCATGTGTACCGTATTCAGCCTTCAGCAGTTTCACACTGAAGTTATAAGGAGTGTTTCCGCCCAGACAGAAATTTGAATGAGGCACAATACCAACACAAGGCACCCAATCAGAATGGAGCTCATTTACATAAACAGAGGCACATTCATTTAAACCAGTGGCGGGCTGTTTAAAGGGCAGGGCCGAAAATAAAAAGTGTACAAAAGGTGCACAGAGCGCCATGATGCACCCCGTACGATATACGGTCTTCATCCTTGATTAAAAGGCTACAGTCTTTAGAACTTAAGAGAAAGCTTGCTGCATCACCTCCTCACACACTGCAGTAGGGTGCTGGGGTTAAAGCCCAGCAATATGCAACTCTTAAAAACCAAGTTTTTCATATTTTATGCATATTTAAGTTTTTTAAAACCTGCAACATCAGTGTGATAATTAAATAATTGTTATTTCATATAAGCATTAAATAATAAATACATATTCACAATATGTATTTATTTATACAATATATATTTACAATGTTACATATTTGTTCCTCAGAAGGGCACCTGTAGGGAGCGTAGGCTAGGAAGTTAGGACCCCTATAGAGCACCACATCCCATTTCATCCACTGATGGGGCTTCCATTAGGAAACTTCCCCTCATTCTCAGACATGTAGGGTCACCCTTTATAGCACTGCATTCTATTTTATCCACTGGAGGGACTATTCTCCATTAGAGGAGCACCCAACACTTTCAAGTAGGGGTGCCCACAAGTGCACTCGTTAAGAAACTTGGAAATGGCTTAGCGGGCACTCAACCTGTTTTTGTTCCATGTGAAGGACAACCTGTAAGTCACTTTGTGCCTCATAGCCACTTTAGTGAAGCTTTTTCAACCATGGGAACCAGGGGGGCAGTTGCCCTCACACCCCCACTCCAGAGTCTACCAGTGATTCAAGCAGCCTGTTTAATTAATGATAAGGGAAGAAGAGAGGTTATTGGTACCTAAACCCAAACAAACATTATAAATGGACCTCATGGATAAAAAAGGTGTAGTGGGGTCTGCAAGGCTGCTGCTGTTGGGCCCCTAAGCAAGGTCCTGTACCCTCTCTTTTCTAAGGGGCTAAGTGTAATTCTTGTGCTGACCTAAGCTGGCCCAAGCATGCAATAGGAATATTTGTACTGTACAAGTGTAATGACAATAAAAGTACTTATGAATAAGACCAGGGACATTGAGAGCTATTGGGAGACTCGTTTTTAAGAAGATTGGACATCAAATTATCCACTTGCATGAGGAAGGAGAAAGTGAACGTGAAAAAGCAAGATTTTCCCAAATTGGGTTTGATCCAGAGAAAAATGGGATTCCTAAAAAACCTGCAAAACCTGGGTGGTGGTAGACCACCAACACTGCCCTAGTCATGTAATCAGCACTTATTGTTAAGCTATTGTTGTTGAGAAAGAGGAGAAAATCAAGCCTTACTGAAGCCTCGCTTCAAATCTGAACATATCTATCCAGAGAACTCCAGATTAACACAGCCCAATGCTGGGGGCTTTATACCCCACTAAACCCATGCTCAGCATTAGGCACAGTGACCTCTAATGGCTAATGTGCTCACAACAGTGGGTGCAAGTTAAGCTGTATTCAGTAATTATTCACTAATTGCAAGAGCTGTCCGGATACTTGTGGACATGTGTGTGTATGTAAAAAAAGAAGCAAGAGTGAATCCTGTGCTCAGGCCAAGACAGTAGGTTTATGTGACCACATGGCCTCACACTGATGAATAGTGAACATGAATGGTGCAGTAATTTCCCACTGTTGACCTGGCCTAGTGCCATGGTCCAACATGCTCATGGGAACCGTGCCCTCTGTTAGTGGGATTCCCCAGTTTTTTTCCAAAGCCATTTCCTCTTGGAGGTTGAGAGTCTACTGAGAAGACTTAGAACAGCTGAGGATCCATTAAATGATATGATTACAGGGGTGTAAAAGTCCTGTACACTGACAGAAGCTGATGTTTTGGGCCCAGGTTGATCAGAAGTGTACTGTAGATGTGATGGTAGGTCAGGAGTGTACTGTAGATGTGATGGTGGGTCAGGAGTGTACTGTAGATGTGATGGTGGGTCAGTCAGGAGTGTACTGTAGATGTGATGGTGGGTCAGGAGTGTACTGTAGATGTGATGGTGGGTCAGGAGTGTACTGTGGATGTGATGGTGGGTCAGGAGTGTACTGTAGATGTGATGGTGGGTCAGGAGTGTACTGTAGATGTGATGGTGGGTCAGTCAGGAGCATACTGTGGATGTGATGGTGGGTCAGGAGTGTACTGTAGATGTAATGGTGGGTCAGTCAGGAGTTTACTGTAGATGTGATGGTGGGTCAGGAGTGTACTGTAGATGTGATGGTGGGTCAGGAGTGTACTGTAGATGTGATGGTAGGTCAGGAGTGTACTGTAGATGTGATGGTGGGTCAGGAGTGTACTGTAGATGTGATGGTGGGTCAGTCAGGAGCATACTGTGGATGTGATGGTGGGTCAGGAGTGTACTGTAGATGTGATGGTGGGTCAGGAGTGTACTGTAGATGTGATGGTGGGTCAGTCAGGAGCATACTGTGGATGTGATGGTGGGTCAGGAGTGTACTGTAGATGTAATGGTGGGTCAGTCAGGAGTGTACTGTAGATGTGATGGTGGGTCAGTCAGGAGTGTACTGTAGATGTGATGGTGGGTCAGGAGTGTACTGTAGATGTAATGGTGGGTCAGTCAGGAGTGTACTGTAGATGTGATGGTGGGTCAGGAGTATACTGTAGATGTGATGGTGGGTCAGGAGTGTACTGTAGATGTGATGGTGGGTCAGTCAGGAGTGTACTGTAGATGTGATGGTGGGTCAGGAGTGTACTGTAGATGTGATGGTGGGTCAGTCAGGAGTCTACTGTAGATGTGATGGTGGGTCAGGAATGTACTGTAGATGTAATGGTGGGTCAGTCAGGAGTGTACTGTAGATGTGATAGTGGGTCAGGAGTGTACTGTAGATGTGATGGTGGGTCAGTCAGGAGTGTACAGTAGATGTGATGGTGGGTCAGTCAGGAGCGTACTGTAGATGTGATGGTGGGTCAGGAGTGTACTGTAGATGTGATGGTGGGTCAGTCAGGAGCGTACTGTAGATGTGATGGTGGGTCAGTCAGGAGCGTACTGTAGATGTGATGGTGGGTCAGGAGTGTACTGTAGATGTGATGGCTGTAGACCTGTAGTGGCTTCACTTTTGAGAGAGTGTGCTGTCCATGTTTTCTACAGTCACTCGTCTGATTGCTTTAATAAACATCCACTCAATAACTGCTGAATGTTCTTGTCTTCTGCAGCCGTTTGGAGAGTAAAGTTCTGGTGCTGGAGACGCAGCAGCGCACAGAGCTGGAGGACATGAAGGAGGAGAAAGACAGGCTAAGAGATCTGGTAGGGAAGCAGTCCGCCGCCATCACGGCCCTGGAGAGGCAGCTGCATGCCGCCAGCAGCAACAACTCAGCCCTACAGAGACAACAACAGCAGCTGATGAAGTCCGTTCACACGCTAATCAACCTGGTGTCTCCAGGGACAGGTACACACACACACACACACACACACACACACACAAATGCACACACATTTATTAACAAATACACTGCATTAGTTTGAGGATATGTGGAGTCCATGCTTTGATGGGTCAGAGCTGTTTGACAGCACAGTGGGGACCTATATATATATATAGTGTATGTCCCCACTGTGCTGTCAAACAGCTCTGACCCATCAAAGCATGGACTCCACATATCCTATATACAGTCAGCGGTCCAGCTCCTCCCCCAGTGAGTGTATATATCTTATATATCCTATATACAGTCAGCGGTCCAGCTCCTCCCCCAGTGAGTGTATATATCTTATATATCCTATATACAGACAGCAGCCCAGCTCCTCCCCTAGTGAGTGTATAGATCATATAGATCTTATATACAGTCAGCAGCCCAGCTCCTCCCCCAGTGAGTGTATAGATCATATATATCCTATATACAGTCAGCAGCCCAGCTCCTCCCCCAGTGAGTGTATAGATCATATATATCCTATATACAGTCAGCAGCCCAGCTCCTCCCCCAGTGAGTGTATAGATCTTATATATCCTATATACAGTCAGTGGTCCAGCTCCTACCCCAGTGAGTTTATGTATTTTACATATTATATACCGGTTTTATATATTCTTTTTTATATATTCCCTGTGCTTGCTTTCTATTTTTGGAGTTTTCAGAAATGGACTAGGTTGACTTTAAGGGCCTCAAGGGGGCCCTCAAGCAGTGAACCACTTCACAGTGTAAAATGCTGTATGTGTGAATGACCAATGTGTTGGTCAAGAGTTTTGAAAAGGACTTATGCATCTGGTAAACTGACCATCCACTTATTTCTTTAGATTCTGAAGCCCATATGTAGCTCTGTCATTTTTGTCTATTTTATTGTAAATTAAATAATTACACTTAATCAACTAATTATAAAGAGTTCTGGAAAGTTGTAGGCCATGTTATTGCCTCCTAATGGACCCCTGGAATATTGTTTTATGTGTTATCTGAGTCTCCAGAGCTCTGTAATGTGCTGGTGCTGCTCATATGGAGGTCTGATAAGTAAAATACTGACGGTTTATCACTGTGTGTGAACTAAGCCCACAGTCATTCCAGCAGTTATAAGGTATAGAATATAAAGATTCTGGACCTTTGATGCCTTTGGCTCTGTGTTTTTACATCCTTAGTGCATTAAATATATCATACGCCACAACCACGAACACATACTGCACTGATAAGCTCAGCTAATTTAAAACACACATGTTGTTCACGTTCCAAGCGCAGATCAGCTTACACATTCCCCTCTCCAGTTTCAGCACTTAAGCCACTTTCTTGTGATTTCCAATTTAGAAAATAATCTCTTTGAGACTCCAACAACACAGATATCAGCCCGAAAAGCAGAGAGCCAACATGCAGCTTGACCCATGCCTGAGTGAAGGATACCAAACAAACTCTGATTTGGCAGCTGTTCATATCAGCATATTCACAGAACTGCTACAGTATTAACAGTGTTAGAATTGGGACTGACGATGACTAGGTCTTACTCACACATACAAATACATTGTACACTGACAATTCTACACTAATAATTATATTACTCTCACAGATTCATTATTATCTATGAATAATATATATATATATATATATATATATATATATATATATATATATATATATATATATATGTAGAATATAAAATTATTCATTATAAAATTATATATAAAAATATATTAAAAATATCCTTTATTTTATTTATTTTATCTTCGTAATTTTTTATTTTTTATGTGATCAGACAGTCATGTAGGCCTTTCATTGCATGTTGTATATAATACAGGGCTTCCGAGGCTCCCTGCCATGGCGCTTTGCCATCATTGGCCGAAGTCTTGGTTGTTATAGGTGTTCGTTAGCTGGTGTGCTGGATCTGGGGGACCTGGCACTTTCCTCCAAGCATGCTGGCTGCCTGGCGATGCCGTATCAGTACTTAGTAAAGTACTTACCCTCCTAGTGTCGGGAGCATTGCTAGTGACAGGGGGCGTTTTGAGCGGGTGGGTTAACTGTCAGAACCAGTTGACTGTAAGAAAACAACAAATTTAACTTGTTGTGAGGGACAGTGGTGTCTCAGCGGTTAGAGCTCTGGGCTGTTGATGACAGGGTTGTGGGTTCGATACCCCGACTCGGCAAGCTGCCACTGTTGGGCCCTTGAGCAAGACCCTTCACCATGAATGACTGTGTTTCTGACAAAAGCCTGTTTTGTTTTCATTTGATTTGATTTTCATGGGTTAATTATTAGACACATTTTTATTTACTGACCATATAAACATCTTCCCTTACAGTGTCCGACTCCATACCGAGCGAGAGGAGGTTTCACGACTGTGCTGAAGTCTACAGGTCTGGTCAGAATACCAGTGGAGTTTATCACATTTACATCGGAGACATGACCGAACCCACCAAGGTACAGACCCCTGCCCACATCACTGCTTCAGCAGACTCAAAAGTCCACTTGAGGAAAGTTGACAATCTAAACTGATTTAATTTCATTTAATGAATTTATTTTTACGCTTAAGCACTTTGAGCTGCTACATGTGTTAAAAGTGCTTGCAACTCTAGTTTTCATACACTAGTAACAATTATATAATTTATTATATCAAATGTAATGATAGTTAATTGTGTCACGGTTTGTCACGAGACAGAGGCAGACGTACTCGCAGGATCTTTTAATACATGAAACTGAAACCAAACAAACAGAAACCAAACAACAACAAAGCTTACCAAATAAACAACACAAGAATCCCATAAACAGGCCAACTCAACAAACCGTGAAACTGACATGAACATGAACAAGCACAGTGCACAACACGCACACGACCAGACAAGGGACGAAACAAGGGGGTACTTATACAGACACTAACAAGAGACTCACAAGGAACACCTGGGACTAACAAGGGGGCGTGGCTACAAAGGAGACACTGGTGAAAGCACTAATGGACAGGCGTGGCTAGGGCAGACAAGACCCAAACAGCACATAGCAAAAACCAAACAAAGGCAGACATGACAATTTGACGAGTATTTTTAAGTATTACTAAATGCTCCCATTTCAATGATTAATCATTTATAGGTGACATACCTTAAATAGACATTTTTGAAAAATAATCTAAATCTTAGCTTTACATAAGAAGAACTTTTAATGGAAGTCAGTGTGAAAGATTTTACTCCAAGACATTTTGGAACATTTCTATTGGTCCAATCATTATAAAATTACGCAAAGCATACGCAAAGCATGGCGATATTTCTGCATGACAACGACAATACAAGATCTATCAGAGCAATGTATGGCTCACGAGCAGCTGGCGTAGTTCAGCCTTGAACTACAGATAGTGTAAAGGGTCGAACTAGGAAAATACATTAACAGATTATTTACATGTTAACTTCTGACAGCACTAATCCCCCCCATTTCAAGGGACCACAAGTAATTGACAGTTGGCTGCTCAGTTGTTTCTTGGCCAGTGTTGTGTTATTGCTCCATTAGGTCACACACAGGAGAGCTGACAAAAAGTTGATTGTAATTTGCATCTAAAATCTGTTGCTGTTGTTTCTTCAGGACCAAAGCAGTGTCACTGCCCGTAAAGCAGGCCATCACGAGGCTAAAACATCAAAATACGTCAATCCGAGACACAGCCAAAACATTAGGCATGTCAGAATTGACTGTTTGGTCCATTGTTAAGAATTAAGAACGCACTAGTGAGCTTAGCAATAGCAAACAACCTGGCAGATCACAGGAGACCACCATAGTGGAGGACTGAAGATAATCATGAAGAAAACTGTTGAACTAGGCTGAGTTTCCCGAAAGCGCCTGAGCACAAAGCTGACTCTCAAATGGTCAAGTGAGCATCGCACTGAATGCTCTCTCTCTCCACCAGTCAAGGTCATCTTAACACTGAGATTCTTCTGGGAAACTGGGTGGAGAACATTGGAACATTGAGAACATTGGAGAACATTACCCAGGATTGAAAAGTGTTTACATTTGTATTGACTAGCGTAAAGAGAAGAACACACCTGGCTGCCAACTCAGCAGAGGGTTGACCACAAGATACAAACCACTGATACAGTTTCCAGCTTTCTAAAAAGCACATCAAAATCATCTGGAATGAAGAATTTTGGAGAGATGAGTCAAGAATGAACAGCCGTGTTCAGCTCCAGACTGCCTGTTTTTTACCTCCAGAACACTGGAAATAATGATTTAATGATGATATGCACTTCATATACTGACAGATAAGCGGTAATGGTGGATGTAATGTAGCGGGTATCTTCCCTGTTCAATTCCTGGTTTATTTCCCCGGCTGGACAAGCCCAGCACCTAGAGACCTGGAGCGATTCATTCACATTCTCGCCAACCTTTGTAACATGATGCACATGTAAGAGCTCTGGAGAAGAACGTAGGGTTAATGCTGTAAATGCAAGCCTTACTTCTCCCAGAAAAATAAGTAACTGCTCCTGACCCCAAACCAGTGAGATGAGAACATGTTTTTCCATTTTAGCCAGTAGAAAACAACCAGAATGACTTGAAACTCTACTATATTGATTTCCATTGCATGTTTTGATCCTGTAATGTTACATTTTTGGAGATACAAAGTTGTTTAGAAACAAGGTTTACAAGGTTTTTGGATATACAAGGTTGTTTGGAGATATATGTTTTTAGAGATATTAGGTTTTGGATAGACAAGGTTTTTGGAGATACAAGATTGTTGGATGATATAAGGTTGTTTGGAGATACATGGTTTGTGGAGATACAGTGTTTTTGGAGATACAAGGGTTTTTAAGGTACAAGGTTTGGAGATACAAGGTTTTTGGAGATGGAGATTGGTGTGATGTCTGTGAGCTGCAGATTGCAGTCAGTTATGGAGTGTATTATATTTGTGTCTAATGTGACGAGGGGCTACTTTTATAGTATTTGTTTTATTTGATGTTACCATTTAATATGAATTTGGTAAATATAAAGTTGTATTTTATTTCTCTTTCTTTTACTATTATTATTATTATTATTATTATTATTATTGTTATTATTATTATTATTATTATTATTATTATTATTTACTAATATAATTCATTGTATTTTGTATAACTTACTTGTCCTTTTCACTTCTCAATCCATATTTTATATATCAGCTTAGCTATACTGTAAATGAGGGTCACTCTCAATGTACTCCAAGTTTAAGAAAAGGTATATTGGTTGATTAATTGATTGATTGATAGCTTGTCCAATTAAAGCGGACAGTCTGTTCATTGTTAATGTTTGAAGAATCATGTCTGTCCAGTTATTTTAACACTGTTTAAATATTAGGAATCTTCTATGGAGAAGGGCATTGGTTGCCCTCAGACCAGCTTTAGTCCTGATTGGAATGCTGCAGAACGTCTCTGAGCAGAGCGTAGAGGGATATTAGACCATTCATCATGAGGGGAAGTTTATTAGCTATTTTAGAGGTGGACTCTGTGTGCCTCAGGTACGAGTGAGATGTCTAGATCTGGAGATTTGGGAGAAATGTATCTGACTTCGTCCTGGTGTTCTTTTAGCAATGTGTCTGAGATCATTATCATCTCACAGTACAGGGACTGAGTCTGCACCCCGGGGTGCACCTGGTCTTGGAAATCGGCCTAAAATTCCTTGGCCATCAAACGTTATTATATGCTGAGCCATTAACTGACCTAATGATTCCCATAAGATAGCTGTATATACCACAGGTGTGCATTGTAAGGCATTTTGACTTTGTTCCAGTATACATCAAAAGTTCACTAAACATCAAAAGTTCACTAAACATCGAAAGTTTGCTAAACATCAAAGTTCACTATACATCAAAGTCAAGCCAAATTTGTGTAATGCATTTTTCATAACTTGATGATGTCACAAATCAGCTTCACAGAAAGCAACTTGACGTCCTTCTCCTCCTCCTCCAGTTATAGATGACCAGTATGGTAGATACACCATAGCAACCAACTGGAATACTATATCAACCATATAGCGACATCACAGCTACCACTACCAGTGTCATAGTAACACCATAGCAACCACCTAACAACTACATAGCAACCACCTGGGACACCCTACCAACTCCATGGCAACCATCTAGAAATTCCCTCGCTTTCACTAAACAACTCCATAGCAACCCACCACCATCACTATAGCATCCATCATCCATCATCCTTCACTCAGGATAGCTTATGCAACCACCTGGGGTACTATATCAACATCTGGCAGCACCATAGCAAATACATAGTAACACCATAATAATCACTTAGCAACTATCTAGCAACCACATAGCAACCAACTTGTATACCATAGCAACCATCTAGAAAAGAAATCTAGTTACGTATGATGTACAGGAAGTAACTTCTACATTTAATACATTAAGAATAACGAATGTCAGAGGATGTGGTACTGCCCCCCCGAACCCTGACCGTGCTGTCGTCTTAGGTGTTCTGTGACATGGAGACCAGTGGAGGAGGCTGGACAGTATTTCAGCGCAGAATCAATGGCAGCGTAGACTTTCAGAGAGGCTGGAAAGAGTACAAAATGGTGAGTATACACACACACACACACACACACACACACACACACACACACACACACACACTCACACACACTCACACATAAAGCCCTGGCACCCAGCAGCATTCTGAGAGGTTACCCAGGCAACCCTGGATCTGGCTCAGGACCCAGTAATCTACTGAGCCATTATATTGTTGGTGTTAAAGCGGAGAGGACGCTCTGTCCTTGCTTTACATTGGTTCGTGGGACGACACGCACAGGGCTGGATAATATTTACACAGAAAGAGAACAGTTACCAAATGTTTTCTTACTTATTCAGTGGAAGACTTGATGAAGAGCTTGGCTTCGTTCCGATGACATAAGCTAACAAATCACCCGAAGAATGAAACATGGGGACTAAAACAGCATCTGACAGCCTGGCGTCACTGCAGGCATTCACAGTGTTTTTAGAAAGCCTGGTGCTTTCGCTGTGCGATCCTCCTAAAATAGCCGTGCAGTAAAACATCAGCTGGAGTGTTTCACACAGTTATGAAGGTTCACTTTCTCCAGTGTGTTGCTGAGCGTCCGCACTTTTCATACCGTACACTATATGTCCAAGACACCTGCTCTTCCAGGGGTTGCAGTAATAGCCTCTACACTTCTGGAAAGGCTTTAAATTAGAACGCTGCTGTAAGCATTTGATTGTATTCAGCTAAGTGCTGATGTTGAAGTATTGGCTAGAGGTCCATCACTCCAGAGAACCCTTCAGGCCCAATGCTGGAGGGCTCCATACCCCTCAAGCCCACAGACTTTCAGCAGACTTTCAGAGAGGCTGGAAAGAGTACCAACCTCAACCCCCCACATGGGGACCCCAGGAGCCAACTAACACAATATGCTAGCAAAGACCTAACCATGTGGGAGTATGTTGCAACTGCCATAGTAACCACATAGAAACTCCATAGCAATCACCTAAAACACCTAAAACACTACCCATCTAGCCACCACTTAGCAACACCATAGCAACCACCTGGGATACCATGTCATCCATCTAGCAACATAATAGCTACCACCTAGCTACACCATAGCGACCAAATAGCAACCATATAGCAACCACTTGGGATACCATATTAACTCCATAGCAACTATTTCAGCATTGCAGAGCTGGCTTTCAGAGAGGCTGAAAATAGTACCCCCCAGCAGCCAACTAACAATATGCTAGCAAAGACCTAGCAACTCCATGGCAACCACCTCAGTGACCATAGCAACTACCATAGTAACCACCTAAAACATTACAGTATCCATCTAGCAACCCCTTAGCAACTGCAAAGCAACCGCCCAGTATACCATATTAACTCCATAGCAACCATTTCAGCACAGAATCGATGGCAGTGTAGACTTTCAGAGAGGCTGAAAGGAGTACCAATCCCAACCCCCCACATGGGGACCCCAGGAGGAACCACCATTGCAACTACCATAGTAACCACCTAAAAACCCCATAGCAGTCGCCTAAAACACTTAAAACACTACCCGTCTAGCAACCACTTAGCAACACCATAGCAACCACCTGGGATGTCAACCATCTAGCAACATAATACCTACCACCTAGTTACACCATAGCGACCAACTAGCAACCATATAGCAGCCAGAAAACTGTATCCCACACTGCTATGGTGAAACTATTAAACGATTTGACAATTAATTAGGACTAACCCGGTTAGTTGTTACACACCTGGTATACGTTACAGAAGTAATGCACACGTAGTTAAATAAGCTGTATTTCAATAAAGGATGTAATGGTGAATTCATCACTAGTAGTTATTCTGTTATTGCACATGTTATTAATGTGTAACTACGCTAAATATAAAGTGGCTCGTCTTATTAAATCTGTTGCACTGTTGTAAAGTTAAAATATCTGCTGATGTTCTTTCCTCAGGGCTTTGGTGACCCCGGTGGAGAACACTGGCTGGGCAATGAGGCTGTGCACCTGATCACCGCCCGCTCCCAGTACTCCCTCAGAGTGGAGCTGAGGGACTGGGAGGGGAACACTCCGTACTCACTGTATGAAAAATTCCAGCTCGCCGGTGAAAAGCAGCAGTACAGGTAGTGCACATTTATGTTCTACATAAAAGCCACACTTCAGTGAACAGTTACAAATACACTACATGTCCAAATATTTATGGACACCCCTTTTTAATGAATACATCCAGCTGCTTTAAGCTGCACACATTGCTGACACAGATGTGCAAATGCACACACACAGCTTGTCTAGTCCCTGTAGAGAAGTACTGCCAATAGAATCTGGAGCAGATCAACATCATGAAGCTATTGGCACCATGCTGCCTAAAGCCAGGGGTGGGCTAAAAGGGTTTTAAAGCCCCCCAGCATTGAACTTTCGGATGGGGTGAGTTGAGGAGTTGGGGATGATGAGGTGGGGTGGTGATCGTCATCATTCAACACCCTGACCTTACTAACACTCTTGTTGCTGAATGCAATCGAATCCTCACAGCAATGTTGCTCCAGAATCTAGTAGAAAGTCTTCTTCTCTGGACAGTAGAGACAGTTACTCCAACAGAAGCAGAATCAACTCTTTTAATAACCTTGATTTCAGAGGAAAACAACGACTGAGCAAGTGTCCAAATACTTTTATCAGTATAGTGCATTATTTAGGGGTTGTTTCTGAATCACTGGCCAATGAGTGTGTGGATTTCATGCAGAAGAATGTGTTTGTTTGCAACCATAACGCTCTGCTCGTTCTGCAGTAATCTCTGAAAATCTGCTGATTTTCTGTGTCCAGACTTCTGCTGAGGGGCTACAGTGGCACAGCTGGACAGCACAGCAGCCTGGCATCGCACGGCACCAGCTTCAGCACCCGGGACTCCGACAACGACAACTGCCTTTGCAAGTGTGCACTAATGCTGACTGGAGGTGAGGATGGTTTCTGTGACTCACACACCTCTGAATCATTTACTTTGACACTTTTTAATCATTCATGGGCATTTAGTGTTGTGTATGTGTGAAAACACTACACTTTGATCAAGCTCCTGTGTAAATTGCAATTAAATTAATAATTAAGTAATTAATTAATGAAACAATGACAGCTGGACATTCATTCGTTTCCATCAAACTAAATAATTGATTGATTGATTGATTGACAAAAAAAATGTAATCAATGGCTTTTCTAACTCAAAACTGTTGTCACATGGCACTCATAGATAAAAAGGCTGAATTGGACATTGGACATGTTGTTATTTATATGTTCAAAAGATTGGCTTACACCAAAGGTGCTTTTGAATTGTTTTGGTTCTATATAGAACCGCTGCCTTTAGAACCCTTAAAAACTCTTCATATTGAAGAATTTAATGTAAAAACTGATCAGTAAAACTCTGCATACAGTTGCAATCAAAAGTATACTCCACACACACTTTACTCAACCCCTTCATCACCAGCGTCTTCAGTACTTAGTAGCTTCTGGCAGCAGAGTTCCTGAGGAAGCTCAGCCCAGTCCTCATGGGCAGTGTCCACCACTTCACTGATATTCGAATTTGCTGCTGCAGCCGCCTTCTTCACATCCCACCAAAGATTTTCTATGGGGTTCAAGTTAGACGACTGTGACGACCACTCCAGAATCTGCCAGGACTTCTTCTGAAATCAAGCCTTGGTGGATTTTGAGGTGTGTTTGGGGTCATTGTCCTGTTGGAAGGTCCAATGACATCCAATGACGCTGCAGGTTTCCAGAGCCAGAGGAAGCAAAGCAGCCCAGAGCATCACTGAGCCGCCGCCATGCTTCACTGTAGACAGGCTATTCGCTAATCCACAGGCCAGAACAGGTCCAGTTCTGTTGCATCGGTCCGATCTACACATTGCTAAATGTATGTTGATATACAAATTATTACATCAATAACAAAGAAAATAACAAAAGAATTAAACATTAATAAATGTAATATATTAATGATAATATAATAATATGACATAAAGCCAGACAGCCCCTAAAACTGCACCAAATCATCATCACTCAAAAAACACTAAGGCCTCACTGTCTTACCTTACTCGTCCACCAAACGTCCAGTTAGTCAAAGACACATTCCCGAACTCCAGGCTTCTCCACCCTCTCGCAGCGTGTGGCCCTCTGTTCAAACAGTTTACTCAATCCCACGATTCAGTTCAGCCTCTAATGATCTCCAAAGTAAACAGTCTATTAATTGCTAATTGCATTAAAACCAGTCTGGGACCTCAGAATGGCCCTCTGTGTTTGCATAGCCATTCATAATCAAACAGCTTAAAGATGGAGCCGCCACCCCACCCAGTCCAATCTAAACAGGCATTGAGCAAAGTGATATTAATCCAATCACACTTAGACCTGCGGGGGTCACTCTGAGGAGGGCTGGTCTGGACCCTTCAGAAGAATCACAGTTTGCTTTAAAAGGTTAGGAGATACTTTGCCCACAGTGGGGACTCATATCAGTCAAAACACACGAAGCCGGTGGAGAGGGCGAGTGAGTCCAGAAATGGAGAGAAGAGAAACAGAGGTGGACTGTCCTGCTCGGAGGTGTCGGGTTCGCTTTAACTAGCCTCCACATTTCCGTACCTCCAACATGTTCTGAAACTTCAGCTTCCTGACCGGCTCCACTGGACGAAACCACTATGGATCACAAGAAAGCCCAAGATTTGCCCATAGGGTTCTTTACTATTGATAAAACAGAGTCAATCGTTACTATTAGACACCAATAACAGTGACACTGATAAAGTCAGTGCTACTTTCTCATAAATCAAAGTGAATAAATAAATAAATAAGGTAAATATAATATATAAATAAACAGAGAAATGCTCGGCTCATTTACATTTTTAACACACTACAGCCTGGCCAGGCACCAGACACCATCAGAAGTTTGAGGCCGATTTGCTTCTCCCAAAAATCCTAAAGGGTCTCCTGATTTCTGGGTGATGTAGGTCTCATTCTGTAGTGGGTGGTGCCTATAATAGAGTCTTTACGCCTCTGATCTCCTCCCAGTGCAGCGGGACTGTATTCAATATTTATGACTCAGTATCCTGTAAGGTGTGGTAAGGCACCTGGTTCTCAGGCGTGAATAACGATGTTGATGTCGTGACTGAAAAACCGGCAACCAATGACAGCCGGACTGGACAGAACTTGTCCAAAAAATATATATATTAAATATTTTATATATTCTATATATATAATAATTATATATAATTATATATATGCACTACATATGTACTACACTACACTTTTAAACCTTTTAAAGACAAGTGTATCATATTTGAAACACTGTTTTTGAGACCTTAGCAACATTGTTGTGATAAATGTATTATTATTTATGAAGTAATACATATTTATTATGATCCTATAGCATTTATCCCTTATTTAATAATGCATAAATACTAACAATAATACACGATAAACAAAAAATAAGAACTAAGAAAATATGCATACAGGAAAAACACATTCAGATTTCTAAATTTGAAATGACGTGTAAAAGTAATCAGGAGTTAAACAGTTTTATGACTTTAATGTTTTAGTTTGTTTTTAAAAAATCAATCAATTCTGAATGTATTAAATATGACACAAAATAAAAGTCCTATTAGTGTTATTTAAGTTGTTTACCTTTTTTTTTTAAATAAAAGGTATGAAGGTCAAATAAAACTCCAGTTTTAAAGAATTGTATGATGTTTTATGCTTTAAATGGTTAAAAAGGTTAGAAATAAGTCATCAGCTTTAATGTGAGATGTACAGCAGTAAATGTGCAGTAGGAATTCTGCAGTAATCTATCTACAAATATATACATTTATATTTCCTGCATTTGTCTGATGCTTTTATGCAGTGACTTACATTTGAATCATGGTTTAATTTTGATGGGTCTTTAATTCTTACTCTAAACAAGTTTTATTTATATTTTAATAATTGTATTATAGTTATTATTATTATACTTATTTGTCATGGTTTTTATGAAAACTGATTGTGGGTTGCTACCAGATCTGCAGCCTAAAACACTACCATAAGTGGATGCAACTGCGATAGTGTTGTTGTTGTATATCACTGCTGTAACTCAAACACCTTATATCTCCATCTTGCAGCTTTTTCACATTTTGACATAATATAAATCTCAAAAATTCTCAAAATACTCCAAAATTAATTAAATAAATAAATAGATATTTTTACTTTGATTTCCATTGAAAATTCTTCTGTAAAGCTGCTGTTTGGAGATACACTTTAAAAAAAAATATATAGGAGCTACAACTGGTTCTTTGAGTAATGCCAGAGACGTGAGTGATGTGTGAGTGTGAAGAACCTCAGGACATCTCTATTACAAAAATCATTCCTTACATTCCTCTGTAGCACCTTTTATTGTTAAGAGTGTCTGAGGATGACTTGTGTTTCATCATGGACATTCCCTCAAGCTCTTTCCTCAACTCTTCACGCTACAGGTTGGTGGTTTGACGCGTGTGGCCTCTCCAACCTGAACGGCATGTACTACACTTTGGGTCAGAACATTCGGAAGCTCAACGGCATCAAGTGGCACCATTTCCGAGGCCCCAGCTACTCCCTAAAAACCACAGCCATGATGATCCGTCCCGCCGATTTCTGATGTGGAGAACTTCGGAGCCGCTGGAGCGAAGTCGGTCTTGCAGTCGAGGAACTCTGCACTAGTGTTTGGAAAGTGAGGTCTTGGAGAACAAACTGGACTGGACGACTGATCTTCTCCAAAGCAGAAAGCTGCTGAAAGCATCTGACATTTTGCTCTTTCACTCTATGTCTCTCTCTCTCTCTCTCTCTGCCTTCATGGCTGGTGATCTCACACTAAAGGCTAATTGCTATCAACTAATTGTCTTGGCAACTTTCCAGGACTGTCGTACTGGAATCTGCCGATGCTGATTCCATGGAAGAGGTCCGAACTCTTTGGGCTGTGGAGAAGATGCTTGTGATGCTGCGTGTTCATACCTAAAGACTATGAGGGTTAGCACAGCACACTGTATTCAAGTCCCTACAGGCACTCTACAATATATAAGGACTGTTTAAGGCTTGGACTGATGATGGAATGGACATTCTGTGAACGACCAGATGGATCACTAAATGGACAAAAGTATTGGGACACCTGCTCCTTCATTGTTTCTTCTGAAATCAAGGCTATTAAAAAGAGTTTCTCCTGCTTTTGTTTGAGTAACTGTCTCTACTGTCCATAGAGGAAGACTTTCTACTAGATGTTGGAGAAGGAGCATTGCTGTAAGGATTTGATTGCACTCAGCAACAAGAGGGTTAGTGAGGTCAGGATGTTGGATGATGATTAATACACCACCTTATCATCCCCAACTCATCCCAAAAGTACTGGATGGAGCTCCACCACCATCATTCCAGAGAACACAGTTCTTCCACTGCTCCACAGCTCAATGTTGGGGGGCTTTTTACCCCTCTAGCCCACGCCTGGCATCATTAGGCAGCATGGTGCCAACTTGATTAAATGTATCTGCTCCAGAAAGTCCTATCTTTAGTCCTGTAATTCTCTACTAAGGGCTAGACAAGCAATGTGTGCATTTGCACATCTGTTTCTGCAATATGTGCAATTGAAAGTAGCTAGATGCATTTATTAGAAGGGCTGTCCACAAGTATCTGGACATATAGTGTATGTTTTTATTTAGTTTGAATGGATTTGCTGATGTTTTTAAAAGTACATGTGCTGTTTAATCAGTGTTCATAGTAACTGGATGGGTCTATGCTGTGCATCATCTGTTATACTCATGTCTACATACTCATCAGAGCTGTGTGGAATAGCCTGAACCCATACTCAAATAAGTACAGGCATTGTTACTTTAAATAAATAATGATGGCAGTAAAAGTAAAAGTAAATTTCCATGTAGAAGAAAAGTAACATCTCAAAATGTTCTTGGTGGAATTGCAATGGAGCTTCTGCAGTGGTGCATCCAGCATCTCTCACAGGGCTTAGCCTGGTAGGGATGTCTGACTGTTTCCAGTGAACAATAATACCAGATACGATTTTTCTGGGACTTTTTCACCCAGCTTAAGTAAATAAAGGAAACTGAAAAAGCTCCACTTTACATCATCACTCATTTTTGGAGGCCACTGCTGTAGCCAGTTGTGTACCAACATCGGTTATAGACCAGAAAGCTGGCATAAACTGCAGAAGCACAGCATTACAGAAGCTGTTCCAGAATGAGGAAGTTACCTACTGGTGTCAGCTCCTGTAGGTCACTTTCCTGCCTGAAGAGTAGTAGTAGTTGACTGTGGTAAAGATAGCAAAGTTTAATTCTGTAAAACAATATGAGAAAAGGATTTTCTTCAACCATCCTCTCTATATATCTACTCCTGGTGCTGTAAAAGGTAGGAGCCTAGTGCTTATTAATGGTGGTAATTAATTAACCTTTACTGGTTAGATAGCGTATTTTGTGCAGTTCAGGCCCACCGTAGTTACGAGTACGGTACAATGAAAAACATAAAACAGCCCAATATTTCTTTTTTAATTTAGTTAGAACAAACAATTGTGCAAGTTACAGCTTGTTCCATCTATTGCCAAATAGCGCCCCCTGTGGTAATGAATACAGCCTGTAGTGAACTAATTAACGCTGCTTTAAAATTTTGCATAATGTTGCTTTAAAGCTTTACTCCTCTCATTCTTGACTTTGTCACAGATGGGTTGCTTGCATTTGAAACCCAATCCACTCGTATCTGGATACGTTTTAAAAAGCAGGTTTTCTCTTCATCCCCAGGAGCATTTCTCTTCTCTTTAGATCTCGTCTTCCACATGAGAATGCTGCGGGGATCATGCCAGCCCAGCAGGAGGTGCTAACACCTCACAATGACTAGGGAAATTCTTCAAGAAGCAGCTTAACATCCAAACTAGACATACGTGTGGTGTGACGCTAAAGCACAGTTACTAACAACAAAGGATTTCTCTAACCCACAGATGCTCTCCTGATCAGGCAGGGAAATTGAGCTTTATCGTGTTTTCAGCCAAATTTGAGCAAATTTGAGGTCAGCATTTTCAAAAACTGTCCACACAAAAACACTGGAAACTGAGAGTGTTTCCAAAAGCCCCAGTTCACAGTCTACTAAAACATGTGTTTCTGTGGACGGTAGCCTAAAACAGATAAGACATGTAGAAGACATGGATCATGGATCTCTGCTGTCTGAAAGCAGCCTGACATTTACCAGATTTCTCTAAAGCTCTTATGCAGACATCTTACAGGTGAAAGACGTTCCACAGGTGGGAGAATGTGGAGTTAGGAGTCTTACCCAAGAACCCTTACTGGTGTAGAGTGGTGTTTTGGCCAGGGAATCAAAATCTGAAGAGTGTTTAACTCTGTTCCTCTCAGTTTGGATCTTCTCTCTTGTGGTGTAAAATAAAACCCTGCAGCTCCAGAGTGAGAGGAGTGATCTACAGTAAAGAAGCTCCAGAGTGAAAGGAGTGATCTACAGTAAAGAAGCTCCAGAGTGAGAGGAGTGATCTACAGTAAAGCAGCTTCAGAGTGAGAGGAGTGATCTACAGTAAATCAGCAGCTCCAGAGTGAGAGGAGTGATCTACAGTAAAGCAGCAGCTCCAGAGTGAGAGGAGTGATCTACAGTAAAGCAGCAGCTCCAGAGTGAGAGGAGTGATCTACGGTAAAGCAGCAGCTCCAGAGTGAGAGGAGTGATCTACGGTAAAGCAGCAGCTCCAGAGTGAGAGGAGTGATCTACAGTAAAGCAGCAGCTCCAGAGTGAGAGGAGTGATCTACAGTAAAGCAGCAGCTCCAGAGTGAGAGGAGTGATCTACAGTAAAGCAGCTCCAGAGTGAGAGGAGTGATCTACAGTAAAGCAGCAGCTCCAGAGTGAGAGGAGTGATCTACAGTAAAGCAGCTCCAGAGTGAGAGGGGTGATCTACAGTAAAGCAGCAGCTCCAGAGTGAGAGGAGTGATCTACAGTAAAGCAGCAGCTCCAGAGTGAGAGGAGTGATTTACAGTAAAGCAGCTCTAGAGTGAGAGGAGTGATCTACAGTAAAGCAGCTCCAGAGTGAGAGGAGTGATCTACAGTAAAGCAGCAGCTCCAGAGTGAGAGGAGTGATCTACAGTAAAGCAGCAGCTCCAGAGTGAGAGGAGTGATTTACAGTAAAGCAGCTCCAGAGTGAGAGGAGTGATCTACAGTAAAGCAGCTTCAGAGTGAGAGGAGTGATCTACAGTAAAGCAGCAGCTCCAGAGTGAGAGGAGTGATCTACAGTAAAGCAGCTCTAGAGTGAGAGGAGTGATCTACAGTAAAGCAGCTTCAGAGTAAGAGGAGTGATCTACAGTAAAGCAGCAGCTCCAGAGTGAGAGGAGTGATCTACAGTAAAGCAGCTCTAGAGTGAGAGGAGTGATCTACAGTAAAGCAGCTTCAGAGTAAGAGGAGTGATCTACAGTAAAGCAGCAGCTCCAGAGTGAGAGGAGTGATCTACAGTAAAGCAGCTCCAGGAGATGACAGGAGAAAATAGATTCCTTCTCTCACTGATGGACTAGAGAAGGTGTGACTACCCTGTGTCTGGTCAGCACAAGAGGGTCAAGGAGGTTAAGCTGGTTGACTAGTGTAGCTTATTTCCAGACCAGGGTTTGTTTTTGCTTGAGTTTGATGGATAAGCTGGTCTATAAGCTTGATCAATCGAACTGAGCTAAATAACCAGCATGACTAAGTTTGACAAGCATAAACATCATCACCAAGCTAGTCGACCAGCATGACCAGCACCATCAAGCAAATACTAGTCCACCAGCAAGACCGAGCTGGTTAACCAGTTCGACCAGCATTACCAAACTGGTCAACCAGCATAAACATCACCACCAAGCTGGTCGACCAGCAAGACCGAGCTGGTTAACCAGCATAAACATCACCACCAAGCTGGTCGACCAGCAAGACCAAGCTGGTTGACCAGCATGACCAGCATAATCAAGCTTGGTATGCTGGTCATAGTAGTGGACCAGCAAGACCAAGCTGGTTGTCCAGCAGAACCAAACTGGTTAACCAGTAGAACCAGCCTTACCAAACTGGTCGACCAGCATAAACATCACCACCAAGCTTGTCAACCAACATGACCAGAAACACCATGCTGGTTGACCAGCATGACCAGCACCATCAAGCTTGGTATGCTGGTCATAGTAGTGGACCAGCAAGACCAAGCTGGTTGTCCAGAAAGACCAAACTGGTTGACCAGCATGACCAAAATTAAATCCAACATACCATATGCCGGTTTACCAGCATACAGTGTGCTTTTGCCTGAATGACCAGCTTTGCAACCACATTGACCATTAAAGACCAGCTTAGACCCTCTGAAAGCAGCAACCAGCAGAAACTGGCCTTGAGCTGGATTTTTCAGCCGGGTAGTTATTACCCTGATATCTGATGAATCTGTGAATGCTGGTCTAATTGCGTGGGGTAAGTGTGTGTGTGCGTATGTGTGTGCATATGTGTGTGTGTATGTGTGTGCGTGTGTATGTGTGTGTGTGTGTGTGTGTGTGTGTGTGTGTGTGAATATGAAATGTAGTGTCTTTTCAGACCCGGTTTTATTACCACAGTACAGAAGGAACAGTGGAAATGCACTTCAAATGGTACACACACCTCTTGATGACGTCTTGCCCTTTGATCCACATTGCCCTTTGATCCACTTCATTGTTGTAATTGTTGTTGTAATTGTTATTGTATTGTTTTGGTTTTGTCATTTGATTTTGATAATTCATATTGGTGCACAATCCTTCCCCATTTACTTTCTGAAGGCATGTTTGAAGACACCAAAGCCTTACGCGTCTCAGAGGTCCAGCCTCCCTCGTCTACAGTAAATCCTTCTGTCTGTGCCAAGAAAAGCAGAAGTCCACGGAATGCACTCCCTCCTCATCTCTCCATAAAAAAGCCCATTATTCATGTCAAATATTGATTTTGTTTTGTTTCTAAATGGCCAGCCTTCGCATATGGCGCTTGGCCAAGATGACTGAGTCTGTGTACTACAGTAAAATACTTATTTTGTACAGAAATGTGTCGTTTCTCTGTTCCCGCACACTGCCACACACTCCATGCTCTATAAACATCTGATTCCTTATCTGTTTTTAATCTAGATGAGCAACGCAGGCAGTTAAAGGCTCATCAGTGTCACACGTTTAAGTGCCGTTGCCACTTCTGACTAACTGCCCTCATGACCTAATCTTAGGCCTTTGTTATCACTAAGGAACTGCAGTAAATCACATCGAGTGTTCAGATCGCACAGATCTGGGCGGAAATTGCATCACGCTGGATCCTGTAATGAACCCCAGTAAGCGCGGACGCTACCAAAGCCACGTACCATATGATGTGTTCCAGCATGAGTGTTGATTAGAGAGAGAGGACTCTCATATGGAAGCACTTGCGATCCAGCGATTGCATCTGCCGAAAGTCACATTCGTCCTGGTCGGGCCTGATTTCGAGCCTTTTTTTTGCACCACATGTTAGATAATATAACAAAAGTGCATTGACAGAAAAATGCGTCATTTTGTAAACGTTAGCGTCACAATCAAACAGCTTGTCTCATTAAAAGCCAATCTGGCACTCGGGCAGAGTTATCGACACTGACTGAGCTCCAGTTACTGGATTAGAAGTGCTGATACAATGATTTAAACCACTTGCTTGCATGAGTGGCTGTGGGTTCATTCCAAGCCTGTGCTAAGCACGTATAATGACTGATGCTAAAACAGAGGTTCAAAACGTATATGTGCAAATGTTTGTGGACACCGCTTCTAATGAATGCATTCAGCTACTTTAAGTTGCAGCCATTGCTGACACAGCTTGACTAGTCCCTGTAGAGAAGTACTGCCAATATAATACCAGGTGTGGGCTAGTAGAGGGGTATAAAGCCCCTCAGCATTGAGCTGGGGAGCAGTGGAAGAACTGTGTTCTCTGGAATGATGGTGGTGGAGCTCCATCCAGTACTTTTAAATGGAATGAGTTGGGCAGTTGGAGATGATGAGGTGGGCTGGCTATCATCTAACATTCTGATCTTGCTGAATGCAATCAAATCCTCACAGCAATGCTCTTTCTCCAAAATCTAGTAGAAAGTCTTCTTCTCTGGACAGTAGAGACAGTTACTCTAACAAAAGCAGGATCAGCTCTTTTGAAAGTCTTGATTTCAAAAGAAACAATGAACGAACACATGTCCCAATACTTTTGTCCATATAATGTATGTTATATTTTATTCTACATTGTATTCCTCAAGGTGCACTTAGCAAACATTCATTGTCAACTGTAGCATTCATTAGTATGAAACTCTAAAAAAGTCTATAATTACAGCTTTTTGAAATAGTTTATGCTTTGTTCTAGATACAGAACAAGCAATGTATTGTAAAGGTTTATACATGTTTTACTGTTTGTTTGTTTATTAATTAGGTCATAAATACCTTATAAAGTGTTTCTGCTTCCTGTTCTTCCATTGTCATCCCTATCAGTCAGTGTTAAACTTCTCAGCTTCAGCAGATCTTCCTCAATAGGTTTCTACTATTAAAGCCCAATCAGGATCGGCATTTAACTCAAAGATCATCACCTGACCTTCTCATTTCCTCTTGTTTAGTTTGATCTTTCTTCATATCAGACGCTTGGCTGGAAGAGACCGGTGTTCTGCAGCAGGACCTGCATGGCGTTGTCTCTGTTGAGTACATGGAGGAGTTGAGCTGTAGAGGAACTTACATGAGCTCCACTGTTGGAGCGTCCACTTCCTGGACAATTTGGGAATCCAGGGGGAAATCCGCTCTGCTTCTGCACTGGAAGCTCAATGAAGACGGTCTGAGACACTGAGGCTCGGTCTGGGAGAAGGGGCGGGTCTACCAAATGTGTAGGTAAGTCCGTCTCCACTTCTAGTCTACTGTGCAGACATGGTGGACAGTTTCTGCTTCGTTTCTGTAGAACAGAAGGGACCAGAACCTCAGTGTCTACATCAGAAAGGCTCTTAATGTAAACTGTGAAACTCATCAGCTCCAAATGTGAAGATCAGCACAGCTTAAGAGGCGAAGCTCAGCAACATCACTCAGAGCTCAGACTGTGAGAGTAGTCTCTTCATATGTTAATGAGCTGATCTGATGATCAACACTGACTGATGGAGAACCCACAGCTGCCAACAACTGAGCTTCAACTAAGTGTGGAGGAATGTGGCACTGTTGACCTTTTTGTTTATGATAATAAAGTATGATTATTATAAAGTTGTTATGAACTAATTAATGGTATTTAAACTGGGACCCACGTCATTTTCCAGTAACTGTGTCAGGAAGACAAAAAGACTCTAGGAAGACTCTATCACCCCAGTTCAACCCAGTAAAGATGTGTTGATTAGCTGAGGATGGGATTGGAATCAGGAGTGTTAGACATGTTCAGGAAACCTCAACAATGTGCAGAGCTCCAGGACCAGGGTCAAAGGAACACTGCATTGGACCTCCAACCACATCACTGATTCTCCACCGCCCTCTAGTGGACAGACCTGTGACAACAAATGAATAATTAGGTTGTAGTTCCACAAATGACAATTATAAGGTCATTAAAATGTACAGAGTTGTGATTCATTTATGGATAAACATCTGCAAGAGGTTTCAAGCGTAAAGTCCATGAAAGTTTTACACCCAAGCTTTTAGTGGATGAGCTTTGTGCCGTTTGCCTTTTTGCAGGTCAGAGAGAAGAATGAGCTGAATTCCAGTGTCTTCAGGGAACTTTCTCTGCTCTCTTTCAGGCATCTCTCTCTCTCTCTCTCTCTCTCTCTCTCTCTATGACCCAAATTCAGTCTTTTTTTTACTCCCCCCTCAGCGCATGCTCTTGTTCCTCTGGAGAAACTAGAAGGGAAATCTAGGCTAGTGCGTCTGAACTATTTCCAGCAGCAAATCAGAAAACCTCTCCAGGATTCTCACCCTAAACGCCTCTGATCTCAGATCAAACCTAACCAGTCTGAACCCACCCAGACCAGTTCAGCTCAATCTCCAGGTGTCATGTATGTTTCCTGCAGCTATGACTACACCCTTTGAAGGGCGCTCACCCTGTTTACACCGGTGTTCTGGGTGGTTCAGAATAAGGAACAATGAGTTCTACCAGTAGGGGGCAGTAGTTGATGTTAGATAATTGCTCAGGTCAACACAGTAATTATGTAATGGCCTGCATGGACTAGAACCAAATCTATCAGGGTCACAGCATCATAGCGATATTCAGCCCAGTATTTCCAGTAACTCTTTCATCTACAGCTTCTGAGTTCTGTATAACCCGGTATCAGCGTGGTATGAGCAGGGTTGGGCTGGTGGACATCTAAGCTCTTTAAAATGTGTCAATACATGATTATTATCGGTCCCAATTGCTTAAAAGTGTCCAATTTTACCTTAACACAAGTCCTACTTTCCTTACAACCCATTTAATTTTGACAATAGATATTCAGTACTGTACAAAACAGAAATGTTTTAAGCACATAGAATTTAATGCAATTTGCTTAGTAAAACACAAATATTAGTAAACACTAATAAACAGTGTAAACAGTCCGACAGAACGTGATGGTGGTTCTCCATCACTGTGTTCATCATTAGAACATCTCCAAAGTTCTCCTCATGGAGTCTAGTGTTATTTAGAGTTCTCCTCAGATCAACACCTGGTTTGGTGGTAAATCAGGGCTTAATGATGGTGAATCAGGTGAGCTGCTGCTGCTGCTGCTGCTGCTGATGGAGGTGAACACATCCTCCACGCTGTGCTGGCTGGACTGGGGGGCGTCCAGGAGAACCCTGGAGGAACCGAGCTCTGTTCTTCAGACTAGCTCACCAACAAGATCTCACTACTTTCTTTCTTCAGAATGAGAAGCTCTTGATTCTCCTTTTTACTGGATTTATGTTCTGATGAGATCCTGGAGCTTCTACAGTAAAACTGCAGAGACGGGGTAGAGTGATGGGGTTAGGAGAATATCACCTCTGGTCAGTAGAGTCTGTGTTGCTAAATACATTCAGTGTTTGCTAAATGGACCAAACTGGAAACCAGTAAACCATATCTCAGTAACAAAATATGACTTTAAAGTGGGCAGCTGTGCAATTTTCAGCTTATGTCCACTACACTTAAAAACAGCTCGGTTTTTAGTCAGGGTCATTTCCACAACCATGTGCTGAGTTACAATTAGGGTGGTAACAGTATGATAAACATCTCAGAAAATGGTTTTACTGTATCACAGAATACAGCATTGCACAATAACTTGTTGTTGTTCTTCTTCTTCATCTTATTATTATTATTATTATTATTATTATTACTATTTTTTATTATTATACACCGATCCTTAAAACAGTTTATTAATGGAAGTATATAGCTGCTGTCCAAAATAGTGACTTTACAAGAGAAGAAATAAACGTAACTTTGTAGTTTGTATGGAAGTTCATGTAGAACAAGAGTTTATTCCAGGTCATTTAAAGCATTTCTATTGGTCCATTCATCCAGAATGATTTACATAATGTACAGAAGCAGCTACAGGGTTCAAGCCATGGAGAAAACTAAACACTGACAAAATGGAGATACATGGTTTCCATTGGACAGCAAACAGCGATATGTAAATTGCCTAATAAATAAATAAGAAAACTGCATATGATGGTGAAGCTCATTTGAACTATTGTATTCCAGCTGATCATTTTTTTCATTATAGATTTATCTGCTGATTATTTTCTCCATTAACAGAAAGACTGTATTTAAAACTCTGAGAATAGTAAGAATTGGTAGGATTCTCTGTTTGGTTGCATATTTTTCAATACTGGTGTTAAGCTAATGTACACGGAATAATAACAATCCATTTTCATATCATGGAGGACCGCTGCAACTCTAGTTACAATATAACAGGATACACCCAGGGCATCACTGGGTCACATGAATAACCCAACAGACTGGGTCATAAGAGTTACACTAATTTATGATTGATCTGATCCAGAACTGGATTTTTTAACTATTTTTAATTTGAAATGTATATATTTTTTACATTTTCTTAGACGTTTGTACTCTAAGTGATATTGCAGAGTTAAATATTGTATCTCTTGTGTATGCGGGTCTCAGTATTGACTATTGCACTGGTTCGTATCTAAGCTTAGAGCTGGGACAGCATCCTGGCACCTCGTGTTAGCTAGGGATATTTTTAGTGGACAGAAAAGCACTGTGGATAAGAGCGTCTGCTAAAGACCATAAATCTTTCTCTTGTATTGCAGTGTTTGCTGCTGTTCACGTGTTCTTGACACTGACAGCATATAGACAAAAGTATTGGGACACTTATACATTCCACCTACAGGAGCTTTTAAGCCATCCCGTTCTAAACCCATAGGCATTATTGATATGGAGCTGGTCCCCCTCTTTGCTCTAAGCTCCACCAGCAGCAGCAGGTCTGGAGCTCTGCTGCAGTTACTGAGTCAGTTGGAGGCTTTTCTGCACTCTGCTCTGAGCTCAGCACTCGGCTCTGACCCCGCTCTGTAACTTTACGTGGTCTGACAGACACTCGGTGGCTGAGCTGCTCTCTGTGAGCTGTTCCTCCTAAACTCTTCCACTGTTCAATAATAACACCACTCACAGCTGATGGAGGAAGATCTAGGAGGGAGGAAATTTCACCAGCTGACTTGTTGTTGTTGGTGCAGCGGTGTCTCCTATTACATACAGAACCACACTGGAGTTCAGTGAGCTCTTCAGAACCTCCCGTTCTTTCACTGATGTGTGGAAGAAAGACAGACTGCAGGACTAGAGGCTTATTTTAGGCTGATTTTATACACCTGTGGCTGAATGAGACTGAATTAAACACTTGAAAACATTTATTAGGGGTGTCTCAATACTTTTGGCCATATAGTTTGATGTGAATTCTTTCTATTCCATAATGAATAGAAATGCTCCAAAATGACTTGGAATAAAATCTTTTACCGTTAAAAGTTAAGAAGGTTTAATATATGTCAACATGTTGAATCACAGCCCCTGTATCTGTGCCCCCGCTGGAGCACTACTGGGTGCTAAACGCGCATTAACACGTGTACAATTTAGCTCGCAAAGAATTTGCCACTGTTGTCCCCGCCGATATGCAGCCGACGTGCTACTGATAGGGAAAATACTTTGTAATGTTGGCTAGCAAAGTACTTTTCCAAAACACTGGGGGTGGAGGAGGTATGCACAGCTGTCATGTCGTGTCATTCTTTATAGAGGAGAGAGCTCTAAATCTTGCGCTCTACCTCCAGCCTGGACACGTCTATATTCATCTCACAGCTTCTAGAACAGTGTTTCTCAGTGCTGGTCTGGGAGAACCCCGGTCCTGCACAGATTCCACAACTCAACACAACACCTGATGTAACCCACCGGCTCATTAACAAGCCTCTCCTGAGCTGGTCTGGGTGATATAGTGGTAAAGTGCTGAACTGCAGCGGCAGGAGGGATTCTTTTAGATGAAATCCCTCCATAAACTCTCAGAAATATCAACTCCATATCAAAGAAGAAGCAGCAGTGCAGCATCTGAATACATTCAGTAATCAACTGTAAACAGTACTGTGTGTTTATCTACTGAATCCAGCTGATCTTCACTTTATGTGGAGAGTCCAGGTTCAGATCTATAGACGTTCACCTGAGAGAGCACTGATCATCTAACAGCTCTAATACAGACCGGCTCACCACCCTCTACACTCTGGAGTTTGGGTTTGGGTTTGGGTTTGGTTTAGGATTAGGGTTAAGGTTAAGGTTAAGGTTAGGGTAAGGGTAAGGGTAAGGGTAAGGGTTAGGGTTAGGGTTAGGGTTAAGTTTGGGTTAGGGTTAAGGTAAGGATTAGTTTAGGGTTAGGTCTGGGTTAAGGTTAGGGTTAGGTTAGGGTTAGGTCTGGGTTAAGGTTAGGGTTAGGTTAGGTTAGGTTAGGTTTGGGTTAAGGTTAAGGTTAAGGTTAAGGTTAAGGTAAGGGTAAGGGTAAGGGTTAGGATTAGGTTAGGGTTAGGGTTAGGGTTAAATTTGGGTTTGGGTTCAGGTTAAGTTTAGGATTAGGTTTGGGGTGAGGTTAAGATTTAGGTTAGAATTAGGTTTGGGTTAAGGTTCAGGTTGAGGTTAAGGTAAGGGTAAGGGTAAGGGTAAAGGTAAAGGTAAGGGTTAGGGTTAGAGTTAGGATTAGGTTTGGGTTAAGGTTAAGGTTAGGATTATGAAATACATATCTTTTAAATGTTTATAAAAAATGTAAATATAAAAATTACAAAAACAGGTTACAGTATTGTTGAGAGTGAAAGAACCATTTGTGAGTCCTACATTGTGTGACAGTGACAGTTCCATGACATGAAATATTAGAAAATAGTGAATCCATGGAACCTTAAAACCATTTAGAGGTAAAAGCAGTGTTTCATGAGTTTATTCAGTACAGTTATTTAATAGAAAACACATTGGTATGGTGACCTCAGTGCACCCTGTTGTATTGGTCAGTGCTTTTCTAAGGAGATTATATAAGCTGAGTGATAACGCCTGTGTCCACTCATTAGTCCACCCATTAGAAGAGCTGTTTTGATTCTTTCAGACTGGTGTACCCTGCATTTATAGTATTCTAAAGTTAAGCAATGCTAGGGGAATATACACACTCATTTTGTCTGTGCCTTAAAGAGGAGCTCATATTTAAAAATACCTTTCACCACATTCACAGAGATCCACATCCATAAATCCAGCGTCTCATAAATCTGCAGAATGAGACATTTCTCAAGTTAGCTGCTTCTGAAATAGCTTCTTCAGCATCCTGGCACCTTTTGTAAAACCTGAGACAATGCAACAAAATTAGAACCAACAAGCAGCCGGTTTACAGTAGTCATAACACCCGAAGGTCTTTCAGGAAGCTCAGGGAGCTGTAATTGTGATTTAACTGGCTTAAATGAGTGTGAAATCGGGCAGAACGTTCCTACTGTAGCAATTTTACTATGTTTAATATTAAATTCATGATGATGGACTGAAGAAGACGACGTTATCTGGGCTTTATTTAGAAATACGGCAATCAGGCGGCACCTTGGTATATCATTACCACCTCATTAAGACCTTTTTCCTCTGACAAAATGATTTATTGAAGCTAAATAATGCATGAGCCACGCCAGGAAGGTTCCACTGTGGACATTTTAGAACATTTTAATTCGAGCCTTTTTTCCCCTCTTTGAATACAATCCAGTTCTACTGACTGAATAGACTCAGCTAAAAGTATATTCAGGCTGATCTAAACAGACTGATCTAAACAGACTGATCTTAACAGACTGATCTAAACAGACTGATCTAAACAGACTGATCTAAACAGACTGATCTAAACAGACTGATCTTAACAGACTGATCTAAACAGACTGATCTAAACAGACTGAACTTAACAGACTGATCTAAACAGACTGATCTAAACAGACTGAACTTAACAGACTGATCTAAACAGACTGATCTAAACAGACTAAACTTAGCAGGGTGATCTAAACAGGCTGATCTAAACAGACTGATCTAAACAGACTAAACTTAGCAGGGTGATCTAAACAGATTGATCTTAGCAGGGTGATCTAAACAGACTGATCTAAACAAGCTGATCTAAACAGACTGATCTAAACAAGCTGATCTAAACAAGCTGATCTAAACAAGCTGATCTTAACAAACGAATCTACAAAAAGTAATCTAAATCTAAAAACAAATCTAAAGAAGTATAGAAGGAACTTCAATAAGATGTGGCCTCATTTTGGGGGAAAGTTTCCTCACCTGAAATGTGTCTGACTGTAGCCTATAATTAAAGATCTCACACCTTCTGTGAGGAAAGGACTGTATGAAAGAATGCATCACAGCACAGAGCTAAATATACACTCAGACTTGGTCTTTTGCCACGAGAGGATTTGTGCAGAAGACAGATGTGCAAGCACAGTCTAATACAAGTGTGTGTATACCAGCGATGATACACACTTCCTCTACAGTAGAGTGGTGTTTCAATATGACACATTATTCAATGCAGCAAATATCAATAGTGCTAAAATGTGGACAAAAGTATGGGGACAACTGCTCATTTATAGTTTTTTCAGAAATCCAGGATATTTAAAAAGACTACCCGGCTTCTGCTGGAGTTACTGTCTCTACTGTCCATGGAGGAAGACTTTCTACTAGATTCTGGGGCATTGCTGTAAGAATTTGATTGCATTCAGTGACTAGAGCATTAGTGAGGCCAGAATGTTGGATGATTACCACTCCACCCTCCAACTCCCCAACGCATCCCAGATGTATGGATGGAGCTCCACCACCATCATTCAAGAGAACACAGTTCTTCCACTGCTCCACAGCTCCTCAATGCTGGGGGGCTTTACCCCCCCACTAGCACACGCCTGGCATTAGACAGTATTGTGTCAATAGGATCATGTTTAGCTGCACCAGCTGCAGTATCTAGAAATCCCCTGTCCTACAATGCTACCAGTACAGGGAGGGTAAAGGCTAGTACAGTCTTCTTCTAAAACATGTGAAGAAGCTCCACCATATCTGTTCAAACTTCTGGTAATGCGACATTACTGTAGCTCAACACACTTGACGGGGAACATTAATAATGTTGAGGTCTGGACTCTGGGGTGGTCAGTCTGTTGCTTTAAGAACAACAGCAGTTTCTTAATCATCTCTACATCCTCAGTCCCACACTGTTGAATTGTCTTCTTGCAGTGGAAGGATGGACACACACACCTGTTGATGTTTTTAGATCTGAGGGGGGCAGTGTTAGTGGTCTACCAGGTAAAGGTAAAGAAATGGTGCAAGTATTTGTCACTGTAGAGCGAAATGTGTCCTCAGCATTTGACCCATCTGTGGTAGTGAACACACACAGCGGTGGGCAGCTACCGCCAGTGCCCAGGGAGCAAAGAGGGTGAAGGGCCTTACTCAAGGGCCCAACAGTGACAGCTTGTTGAGCCCAGGTATCGAACCCACAACCCTGTCATCAATAGCCTGGAGCGCTAACCACTGAGCCACCACTGCCCCAGTCTTGCATAGATGCTAAGGGTCCCATTTTTTCTCAAGTCATTTATTTTTTATTTTATTTTAACTGCATACAGTCGTTATTTTACAGGCTTTAAGCTAGCTTTAGGCTACTCTACACACCTCAATTCAGAGTCGCATACGTTCCCAGCATGCATTAGCACAGGATTCTGATGTTCAGCGCCTGTGGAAGTCAAAGCGAGGCTATGGTTAGCTTCATTTCACTGTAACGTGCTGCTTGTAATTCTAACCCTTGCCCTGTTTTTAAATATAGCATTCGTTCCCCTTTCATTGCATGTTCCCAAACGCCCGTCCAAGGGGTTATAAAATGTAGAACATGCAGGAGGTTTTTATGGGTGAAGAAATAAATCTTGAAGACGAGGGAAGAACATCTCCAGTATCTCTGTTGCGACCCTGGGATGTTCTTGGCTTGGTTCCTTTACCCTGTCTTACCATTTTGTGAAGTCAGGACTGAACTATGGCGATATGGTTTACAGTCCCCTTTCAAAGCTGGAGGCTCTGCACCATTCTGCTCTGCTTCATCACTGCTACCTTCACACTCCGATTATCTGGTCGTCCTTACACACTCAATGCAGTTTACAGTGGTTTACACTCATTTACTCTGGTTTACACTCAAAACTGTCCTTGGTCAGACACCACCCTACTGACAACCAGTGTCTGTTAGATATAACACCAGGTCCTCCAGCATCATTCAGCTGAAGGCCCTGAAACATCATCATCATCAACCTCATAATTTCATCATTTTCTGCTGTGAAAGACTGAACACACTCCAGAAAACTTTAAAATGGGAGGTTTTTAATCACAATTTTAACATTTAGGAATCACACCAGGTATGGCTTTGCTATGAATGAATTCAATCAATTATTAATTAATTTCAATCAATAATTTCTGTCATTTGTCTGTGGTTGTTGTATCCTTCTGTCTCCTCAAGCAGGCTCTGTTATTGAAGGCTGTTATTGTAAAAAAGAATATGTTCATTAAATGATAAATAAATAAATAAATATGCTGCTTTATGTTTTTATGTAAAAGCAATTCCATTCATTTCTGTCCAACAACTCCTGAACCTGAGCTTCCTGTTTTTGCTGCACTTTACCTTTAGCCATCATATTTGATCTTATTTTTAATGCATTTTTTATTTTTACATCTGCACATATTTCAGTCTGGTCCAATCAGGCCTGTTTTCACCCTTGATGCGGTTCATTTGGACAAGTGTGAATACAGTAATCTCACTCGGATGCAGACTAAAACAACCACACCAAGACCCTTGAGAGGAGGTGGTCTCAGTTTGGTCCCAAACTGACCCTGGAGCTAGCTTGACTTGTGGTGAGAACGTGATCTGACCTCAATCTGACCCGACTATCAGATGGTCTACACAGGTTTGAGCTAAACGGCTCCTGTAGCCAGTTGTTAAGCTGGTCTACTGCCCAGATCTTCACTACAGCTATGAGCAGATGCATCTCTGGAGAGAAAGAGGAGAAAGTGCTCCAGGTTTTAAACCTGTTACCTGATTCAGACCAGAGCAAACCGACGAAAAACAGCAGCTGCAGTCAATGTATATTGGGTGGGGTCTCTTATTGTTTACTTTGGGGGTCTTGGTTACAGTGGCAGTGTGTGAAACTACCTCCACCATGTTTGGAAGCTGTACCTTAGCCTAGCTAGCTCTCTCTGTGAGCTGAAGTTAATCTGCTTTTAATCAGTTCTCTATTACGCCACCTAGAGGAGATTCAGATAATATAGGTGTGAATTCTGGGACTTCTTTACACACCTCAGTCATCACACACACTCGCCATGAAAACACACAATTTTAGGGGGAATCTGGAGAAATATCTGTCAGATTGGTGAGGAAATTGGTAGACAATGTTGCTATGGGAACACAGGAAGATCATCAAAAGCATTTTCTACTGAACTTCATGTTATGACTTTTGACTGAGCATTTCTGGACAGTGTGAGAGCTGCAGGAGCTTGATCTGAAGGTGGAGCATGTGGACCGAGGCACTAGAGTAACACTACAGGATTTTACATTTTACATACGTTCTCCCTGTTCTAGTCAGTGGAGCATCTGCATGGTCCTGAAGCTGCTGTTTCAGGGTCTGAACTGATACAGGAAGCTGATCTGATGTTTGTAAAGGAATGCAGAATCAGGTCAGGCCAGTCTGAGAGTCTGGAGACTGAAGCACGTCTAGATAAAAAACCCGGTATTTGATTCCCGTCGAGTCACATTAGACAAGAGCATGGCGGAGCACAATCAGTAGTTTCAGTCCATTCAGAGGGGATCTGAGACATGCACTTCAAAGCTGATTGCACGCATTGGTTTGAGTCAGAGAGAGAGAGAGAGAGAGAGAGAGAGAGAGAGAGAGAGAGAGAGAGAGATGGAGGAAGTAAAGAGAGCGGACAGAGAATGAGCAAACAGAAAAAGTACATAAAAATGAAGGGGAGAGAGAGAAAGAGATAAAGATTAGAGAGAGTGATGAAGATGAGAGAGAGAGATAATGATGAGAGAGAGAGAGAAAGAGAGAGAGAGTGATGAAGATGAGAGAGGGAGAGCGAGAGCGAGAGAAAGATAAAGAGAGAGAGAGAGATGAAGGTGAGAGAGAGAGAGATGAAGATTAGAGAGAGAGTGATGAAGATGAGAGAGAGAGATAATGATGAGAGAGAGAGAGAAAGAGAGAGAGAGTGATGAAGATGAGAGAGAGAGAGAAAGAAAGAGAGAGTGATGAAGATGAGAGAGGGAGAGGGAGAGCGAGAGAAAGATAAAGAGAGAGAGAGAGATGAAGGTGAGAGAGAGAGAGAGATGAAGATAGAGAGAGAGATGAAGATGAGAGAGAGAGAGAGAGAGAGAGAGAGAGAGAGAGAGAGACAGAGAGAGAGAGACACTATTTTTGAGTGTGGTGGGTCTGAAGCAGGTGCCGGCTGCGTACTGAGAAACGGCTGAGCATCAGCAGCATCTGACTCACACACACACACACACACACACACACACACACACACTCACTAATGACTCACTGACGATGCCAGTCTCTCTCATTAACATACTCAGACATACACACACCCAAACACACACACACACACTCTCCATCAATGCATTCACTAATACGAGCCTATGCATGCAATACACACACACACACACACACTCTCCATCAATGCATTCACTAATACGAGCCTATGCATGCAATACACACACACACACACACACACACACACACACACACACTCTCCATCAATGCATTCACTAATACGAGCCTATGCATGCAATACACACACACACACACACACACACACAAGCCGTCAGAGAACCCCTCAGTATAACACCTCTCCCCTCACCTGACAGGCAACTCTTTGTATTTCTGGTTCGTTTAAGCCTCGCCAGTTTGCAGGGGGCGGGGCTAAAGCGAGTCCTTATGAATCACAGGTCCAGAGGGAGGACTGGTCACAGACCCGTCTGACTGCACAGATAAATATCACTTACTTTTATATGTCCAAATGTTTGTGGACACCCTTTCTAATGCATGCACTCAGCTACTTTAAGTTGCTCTCATTGCTGACACAGATGTGCAAATGCATACACACAGCTTGTCTAGTCCCTGTGGAGAAGAAGTACTGCCAATAGAATAGGACTCAAGTAACCATCAGCCTATTGGCACCATGCTGCCTGATGCCAGGTGTGGGCTAGTAGAGGGGTATAAAGCCCCCCAGTATTGAGCTGTGGAGCAGTGGAAGAACTGTGTTCTCTGGAATGATGGTGGTGGAGGAGCTCCATCCAGTACTTTTAAATGGAATGAGTTGGGCAGTTGGGGATGATGAGGTGGGCTGGTTATCATCTAACATTCTGATCTTGTTGAATGCAATCAAATCCTCACAGCAATGCTCCTCCAAAATCTCTGGACAGTATCTTTTGTTGTGATTGTTATGATCACCACCCCACCTCATCATCCCCAACTCATTCCAAAAGTACTGGATGGAGCTCCACCACCATCATTCCAGAGAACACAGTTCCTCCACTGCTCCACAGCTCCTCAATGCTGGGGGGCTTTATACCCCTCTAGTCCACGCCTGGCATTATTAGGCAGCATGGAGCCAATAGGTTCATGATGTTTATCTGCTCCATAGAGTCCACAAACATTTGGACATAAAGTTCATAGAAGTTCCTGTAACAATCAACATGCCACCTGTTTCTGGACCCTTCAAGCCCAGCAGGTTAAGAGGAGGAGGGTTGATGCTGATCAATCACATTTTTTGTGCGTTATTGAGCTGAACGCTATCAACGATTCATGATTATCAGTGATTTAAGTGAACGATAATCTGACCTTCAGTTTTTAATATTTTGGTCTCTCCCCAGTCATAAACACAGCCTGGTCTTGTGTGACTGGAAATAACTGCCCGGCCAACTTTGATCAAACAGGACCAACCAACAGACGACAAAAAGCCAGTTTTACTCCGGACACACCCTACACACCCTAATCAACACACTCCCAAACTGATTAAATAAAGCCTTTCAGTCCCTCTGTGCGCAACAAGCTCGGAAACACACCTCAGGCCTATTTTTGAATTGTGATTCTGGTGAAAAATCCTTTATTTGCAGGTTCTAACATCTTTCCCAACACCTTCGAGAAGTGTCTGAGTGTCTTCATTAAGCTGGATTGACCACATAGTGCACTACATAGGGAGGATGGAGCCAGATTCCACTGTGAACACTAGCTTCCCCAGTGAACGTCCCCCTGTGCTCTCAGAGATTTCTAACACTCACTTACACTTTAATGAGGCTTATCTCGCTGTCAGCAGCAGCTCAGTGACCAGAACCGCACTCCCAAGCCACCCTGTCCGGTCTGGATGACAGAATAGTAATGCCTCCGGTTGTTGTTGTAGGCTGACTCGACATGACTTGGCTTGTGAACATCAGAAATTGCTGAGGCTTGTTTGGACTTCCTGCACTCTTAGCTCGTTAGAAATAAATTTAGCTATTTAATTACATATATATGTAAACGCTTTTCACATCAGGTGTTGTCACGAAGCAGCTTTACAGAACCATTAGCAACAGCGGCAGGTAAAACTCAAACAGACAAATGAAGCAAAGAAGCTTCTGCTGCCCTCAAAACACCACAACTGAACATCCCAGACTAGTCCAGACCTCAACATCACTGAATATGTTTGGAGGAATTGTGGGAATACTGCAGAGTATATTGTCATTGTAATATAAAAGAACAAGGAACTTCATTTCTATATGTCTGACAGATCTGATTGTTTATCGCACTATTTGGAATAAAAGGTGTCCAAAAGTTTGTAGACACCTGCTCCTCCTGCAGTTCTTCAGAAATCAAGGGTTTTAACAGGACTTTTACCCCTCATCGCTGCAGTAACAGCCTCTACTTTTCTAGGAAGGCTTTACACTAGATGTTCGGGTAACACTTTATTTTAAATCGTCAGACTAAACACCCCAGACTCGTCTAGATCTCATGTTTGGAGGACTTGGATCGTGGGAAGAAGAACCTTTTCTCAGTTCTCAGACTGAAATGTAGTTTTCTGCAAAAACACTGGAAGTGGGTCTCCTGAAAAGAATGGAAGCTGTACTAAAGGTAAGGGTGGAGCTCTGAACAGCCCAAAGCATATTTCACTCACACTCATACGAGTTAAATGTTGAGAATTTTAAACTGTTAAATGCATGTTTTTTTCTGCATAGATGCTGGAGAGTCAGTATTCAGTGCTTATTGCTATTTACATTTACAGCATTTAGCAGACGCTCTTTTCCAGAGTGACTTACAAAAGTGCTTCACTGTTTACTCAAGAATAATAGCATATAGAAGTATATACTTTAAGTATATAAAAGAATAACCTCAGCTACTACACTACTAAACACAAGTCAATATGGAGACCATAATACTCTACTGTTCACCCAAGTCCTCTCAGAAGAGGAGGGTCATTCAGTCTGGGTTTGAGGACAGCGAGCGTTGGACAGTGGATCTTAAAGGATGGCGGGTCGAAACGTGGGGCCCACTGGCCGGACAGGTAGGTGGCAGCTGGTTTGATGCTACACAGTTGCAGGTGGTTGATGATGATGCAAGATGGTTGCTAAGCAGTTGCTATGGTATTTCATGTGGTTGCTATGGCATCTCGTATGGTTGCTATGGTGTTGCTTGGTGGTAACACTCCAAACTGTTTCCAACAGGCGCTGGAAGGATACTGCTTCATTTCTAAGCCAGAATAGAAGGACTAGGGACTCAAACAGGCCCTGATGGATCACGGAATCAGTCTCGGGTATAATGTCTGCCTCAAGCCCTCATTAAATACCTGCTCTTTAAATCTGAACATTGTTGACCCAAAGATTTCTTGCGCTTGCACAGGCTCTAGTCTCATTCAGGCAAATCCCAAGCAAGAGTAGTTGATTTAACGCACTGTAGTAATGGTTTTCCATCACTGTGTTCCTCATTAGAACATCTCCAAAGTTCTCCTCATGGAGTCTAGTATTATTTAGAGTTCTCCTCAGATCAACACCTGGTTTGGTGGTAAATCAGGGCTTAATGATGGTAAATCAGGTGAGCTGCTGCTGCTGCTGATGGAGTTGAACACATCCTCCACGCTGTGCTGGCTGGACTGGGGGGCGTCCAGGAGAACCCTGGAGGAACCGAGCTCTGTTCTTCAGACTAGCTCACCGACAAGATCTCACTACTTTCTTCCGAATGAGAAGCCCTTGTTTCTCCTTTTTACTGGATTTATGTTCTCCTGCTTTATCTGTTCTGATGAGATCTGGAGCTCCTACAGTAAAACTCTCTCACTGCTGAGAGACGAGGGTTTGGTATATGTAACCTTAATAATTTGCTGATCTCAGTATTGCCCATTGAATATTCTTGATAACTCTTTAAAATAGTGTATTAGTTTCTTCATGCATGTGAATTAGTATGCTATTACACTATATGGGCATGGAAAGCATTGGGACACCTGCTTGTTCATTGTTCTTGTTTCTTCTGAAATCAAAGATATTGAAAAGAGCTGATGCTGCTTCTGTTGGAGTAACTGTCTCTACTGTTCAGAGAAGAAGACTTTCTACTAGATTTTGGAGGAGCACTGCTGTGAGGATTTGATTGACAGGATGTTGGATGCTCACCATACCACATCTCCAACTCATCCCAAAAGTACTGGATGGAGCTCCTCCACCATCATTCCAGAGAACACAGTTCTTCCACAGCTCCACAGCTTAATGCTGGGGGGCTTTATACCATACCAAATGGCATTAGGCAGCATGGTGATCTGTTCCAGAGAGTCTTATACTATTGACAGTACTTCTTCTCTACAGGGACTAGACAAGCTGTGTGTGTGCATTTGCACATCTGTTTCAGCAATGGGTGCAACTAAGTTTAATCTTCCCATCTTCCTATTTAGGAAGTAGCAGGACTCCTGTGTGAACGGGATGATTAACAGTAGATATTAAAGAAGGGCGTGTTCAACATTACTTTGCTAGAGGATGTAGATTTGGTTTAGGCCCCTGTGAAGTCTAGGACTGGCACTGAGTCTTACCATATTCATATGACATTTACGACCCTGGAAAACATTACAAATGTGGTGGAAACGTCAGTACTTTATACTATATTTCATTTGCTGTGAGTCACACACAGTCAGAGGTGGAAGTACACCAGGGTAAGAACATTTCATTTGCTTCTGCTATAAAACTCACAGGCAGTGGCAGCACAGCATGAATAATTAATGCTGAATATTGGATACTGCAGAGTATATTGTCATTGTAATATAAAAGAATTGCCCTTCCTTAGTGAATCTGATACTGTATGTGTGTATTATTTATGAGGCTCTACAAGGGACTTCATTTTAATACATCTGACAAATCATATGTTTTAGATCTGATTATTTATCACCAATTTGAAATGCTCTCATTGTCCAGATGTTTGTAGACACCTGCACCTCCCGCAAATCTTCTGAAATCAAGAGTGTTAACAAGAAGTTTGTCCATCTTTGCTGCAGTAACAGCCTCTACTCTACTGCTGGGGTAACACTTTATTTGGAGTGGTTCTTTATTAGACAGAGGAATTAATTAACACATCAGCAGCAGATCAGTGCAGCAGCAGCACTGAAGCATCTGGATCCACTGAGGTAAAGATCCTGAAGATGTTCTGCTGATGCTTTACTGACATTCAGTAGATTTATTGTTCATCTGATACATCAAGTAGACCTAATATCCTCACCCAGCCTAACTCACAGCCTAATCCTAACCCTGATCCTAATCCTAACCCTGACCTCAACCCAAAACCTAAACCTAACCCTGATCCTAACCTCAACCTGAACCCTAACCCTAACCCTGATCCTACTCCTAACCTTAACCTCAACCTCAACCTGAACCCTAATCCTAACCCTGATCCTGATCCTAACCTTAACCTCAACCCAAAACCTAACCCTAACCCTGATCCTACTCCTAACCTTAACCTCAACCCACAACCTAACCCTAACCCTGATCCTAATCCTAACCTTAACCACAACCCAAAACCTAACCCAGCCTTACCCACAACTGAACCCTAACCCTGATCCTAATCCTAACCTTAAACCCAACCCACAACCTAACCCTAACCCTGATCCTAATCCTAACCTTAACCTCAACCCACAACCTAACCCTAACCCTGATCCTGATCCTGATCCTAACCTCAACCCAAAACCAAGCCCTAACCCTAACCCTGATCCTAATCCTAACCTTTAACCTCAATCTTCTTCACCTCTCACTTCAACCATCGAGAGCAGACCAGACTAAACATCTGAGGTTTAAATAAAACAGACGCCTCCAGAATAATCCTCTCCAACCATGTTCTACACCTTTGTAGTAGTAATACGCTGTATAATGAACAATACATTCAACTAAAACGTCTGATGAACGAAACACAGCACGAGTTACATATGAACTAAGTTGAGCAGAGCGCACTGCAGTAATCTGAGAGCACAGTGCTGAGTAAAGGGCTGAAAGAGTGTATGCTTCAGTGTAATGGAAAGTGGGACCACCACTCAGCAGTATGGAGCACATTGATGTCATGGAGTTTCAGAGAACACCAGTGTGTCACCAGGCTATTTAGGATGCAAATAAATAAATATTGAGCATTCAAAGAGTTATTTATGACCCATAGCTGACTGACTGAGGGGGGCTGTTTCTAAAGCTGGTGGTCAGTGTTTAGATGTGGTAGTACCTTCTGCCAGGTCTCAGAGGACAGAGCTGTTTGTGGTCAGGTTCGTCCAGGTGTCATTATTACTTCATGGTTCCTATTATAGAAGCTGTTGTTAAAGGAGTTTAACTGAATGCAGTCACTGTAGCTGGGTTGTTGCTGGGTCGAATTAAGACTGGCTGATTTATTAATCATTATTCATTCATATCCTCAACAACAAAAATAAATAATTTACTTACTTGTTAAAATCATATAATATTTAAAACATGTCCCCTCAAAGTATGGCTGCTGAATCGGAGAGTTGCTGGTGTGCTTCTTTGGATATTACATCGACTATTTATGTTCTGTTATTATATTAAAATGACTGCACTCTCTGTAGCCTACAGTAATGTCCTCATTATTCTGATGAGTCATATTAGGTCACATCTTAATTGAAGGGGTTTGTGTAAACATGTTATGTCATCATTACTTTGAGAGATACGTTGGGTTGTAATTAGTTATTAGTTATTAAATGGCTGGTAGCACTTTTTATATTCGGCTATATAAAGTAGTGTTGATTCATGCCGGCTGTTCTGTGTGAGCAATTATGAGTATCGTCACTTGTATTTCCATATTTGGTGTTTTTCACTGTGTGGATCTGTCAGTTGTTCTTTATACTGTATCAGAATGTCATGATGAATGGACCAATAGAAATGCTCCAAAATGACCTGGAATAAAATCTTCTATATTTAGAAATAGTTTTAGATTGACGATAGTTTTACCTTGACGTTCATTGAAAGTTAAGAAGTTGTTCTCCTTCTCCTGAAAAGCTGCTGATTTGAATGTTTTTGAGTGACCGCAAGACTGGACCTACTGCAGCCACTTTGACTGTGGTCTAGCACCCAGATTCAGACATGGTAGTCAGTGTGGGCCAGAACCGGGCCTTGATTTGTTAACTTTTTGTAAAGCTAGTTGTTAGTCGTACTGTCAGCCTGTAGCTATAAATAAAAAGATAGTTAAACTCAGCAGCAGAACCAATCAGAATCTTGGGGGTGGGGCAATTGATTTATGATGAAGGGACCAATAGGAATGCTCTAGGAATGACTGACTTCCATTGAAAGTTCAGAAGGGTTTTTGCTCCTCCTGTAAAACTCCTGTGTTGGAGGTTTTTGATCTGCAGCCACGATGACTGAGGTCCAGCACCCAGATTCAGACATGGTAGTCAGTTTGGGGCAGAACCGGGCCTTCATTTGTCCACTTTCTGGAACGTCTGGAATGACAGTCAAACTCAACAGCAGAACCAATCAGATACAATAAATATATTTCAGAGTAACAAAAAATAAATCAAAAACAGGAAAAGGAAACAACTTTTAATTGAAGTCAATATTAAAAGCTGTTGCAAGATAATGTTGTCTGTAGTATGGTAAAGGTGCACGTATTTGTCACTGTACAGCGAAATGTGTCCTCCGCATTTAACCCATCTGGTAGTAAACACACACTCACACACACACACATGTGTTAGGGGCAGTGAGTACACACACACACACCCAGAGCGGTGGGCAGCCAACTCCAGCGCCCGGGGAGCTGAGAGGGTAAAGGGCCTTGCTCAAGGGCCCAACAGTGGCAGCTTGCCGAGCCCAGGAATCGAACCCACAACCCTGTTATCGATATCCCGGCGCTCTAACCGCTGAACCACCACTGCCCCATTGGTTAGACCAATACAAATAAAAATGCATAATTGCTCACACAGAACAGCCGGCATGAATCAACACTACTTTATATAGCCGAATATAAAAAGTGCTACCAGCCATTTAATAACTAATAACTAATTACAACCCAACGTATCTCTCAAAGTAATGATGACATAACATGTTTACACAAACCCCTTCAATTAAGATGTGAAACTACAAACTACTATTATATATATATATATATATATATATATATATATATATATATACCAAACTACAGACATCCCACTCTGCAACAACTCATTTCAGTTAGGCAATACTATATATGCTATGAGCTGTTGCAGGGTGGGATGTCTGTAGTTTGGTTATAAAACATTTTGCAGATATGGGCCATGATGTCATGAAGCCATTTAAATGTCTATTTAAACCACTAATAAAACGGTGTAGGTTTATATGTAGAGCAGGATCTGTGTTTGGCGACTGACACATCCACTCTTCAGCAGACATCCAGAGAGAGAGGGGGGCGTTCAGGCTTTTGTAGTGACAACCCACAAAGCCTCACATTCCCAAGCCAGTGACAAATGCTTTTCAATGATTTTAGTTCAAGGGCAGACATTTGTAGGTCAGCGTGCCCATTTAAAGCAATCAGGGAGGACTGCAGAGTAAATGCGGCCGACTGCTGTGACGCGAATATTAATTATGAGACAAATTAGCCATGCTAACCTGCTAAAAATGGAGTCATGTTTGGTTAAGGGAGCAAATCGAGCGCAGCATCCGCAACCCACTTTGGATTAGCGCTACCGTCAAAGAAATGCCATCATAGGAAGGCGTTTAAATGCCAGTCGCATCTCATCCCTCATATGCATTAGCCTTTAGGCTATCCTGGATGAGATTATGTGTGAGCAAAGCCAAACTGAAAGGAGCCCAGACGAGTCACAACAGCCTAGCATAATGAGGCCGTTTCTGAGGGCTGATTATACAGAAGTTTTACACAAGGGCAATAAACCTGATCTCTTTAGCTTGTTAGTTCACGAGGAACTCAAGAAATGATCGGGTGCCCTGATTTAGCCGGAATTAGCTTGAGGATTTGTATAGTTACAATGTCTGCATACAGAGAAATAGACTGAGAAACGTTAGGCCTGATGCTCAGACCAAGCACGAGTTATAAATCAAGAGTGAATCAATTATTCATGTTATGATTAGCTGGAGCGAACTGCGCCACACTGAATAGATTAGCTACAGCTGCGTACTAGTGCAGTGCTAAAACCCTGGGTTGGGGTGTTTTGGGTGACCAGGGAGTGTGTGAGGACAGCAATTGTCTCATCTAGGCTTGTCTGTAATGATACCCAAGCTGTCACAGCACTACTGCTGGGCAGGCTAAAGCTAGTTAGCAGTGACGTGGTCCTGCTGTGCGAGGCTAGCGTCAGAGCCTCACACAGCGTTGATGAGGCTGGTATTCATGAACTTGTGCTGAGAGGTCGGGGAGAAATTCAAAAAAGTACAAATTGTAAGTGCTGCCAATACAATAGGACCCTCTGGAGCAAATAAACATCATGACCTTATTGGCTCCATGCTCCTCAATAATGCCAGGCGTGGGCTAGTAGAGGGTTATAAAGCCCCCAGCATTGAGCTGTGGAGCAGTGGAACTGTGTTCTCTGAAATGATGGATGGTGGTGCTCTTCATCCAACATCCCAAATGCAATCAAATCCTCACAGCAATGCTCTGCTCCAGAATCTAGTAGAAAGCCTTCTATGCTAGACAGTAGAGACAGTCACTCCAACTAAAGCAGAATCAACTCTTTATTTTCAGAAGCAACAATAAATGAGCAGGTGTCCAAATACTTTTGTCCATATAGTGTATGAAGGTCAAGAGCTTTTCTGAGTGCATGCATGCTTGATTTCAACCATAGGCTCTATATATATGACCTAAATACTGCTGAATGCTCTGTCATGCAGCGCTTGAATTCCCGGCCCATTCCACGTCCCCTCGTTTCTCGTACTGAAGCAGGAGCAGCCTGTGAGGCTTTAATAAACATCAGAGGCAACCTGTACTACACTGTGAAGCTCTGCGTGCATCTGCCTGATAGTGTTAGCATTGATGTAAGTGAAGCTTTCATTCCTCAGTACACTCCTCCGTGTGTGTGTGACTCACCGCAGCCAAAGAGGAGGCATGGAAGAACTGGAGCAGCATCCGGAATGACAATCCATTTATTTCTGTCCCCAGACCGTGCAGCCTGGAGGAGCTAAAAGAGGACGTTTTCAATAGAAAAGAAAAAATACGCATTTGTGGAGGAAGAATGTGCTTCCTTTGTCCCCAGCGAGTATCAGACGATCTTTCGGTGCCATTAAAAAAGGATTAAGCTACTAATTACCAGACCCTTACATATGGAAGCCTGTATGGCCTGTGATTATTTTCTCCTTCTGTCTCTCTGGCAGCAGTACATAAAAAAACAAAACCCAAAAAGACGTCCTAGAATGTTAAACTGTGTTTATCTGGTCATGGTTGAATAATGCATTTCAGAGTATGAAAGTGACAAACCGTGAACCTCAGACACTGCTGTTCCTCCTTTCTGGAAAACAAGCCAATTCCAAAACCCCAAAACTGTTACATCACAGTCATATCGTCCCTCCTCCAAAATGTCCACAGACCCCTCCCACTAGAGAAGGACATGACAGCGTCTTTGGGAGAATTTGATGTTGTTCATACTGGACAGCAGCTCATCATCTCCAGGAATCAGGCCTCCTGACCGCTGTGCCATTTCCCGTGATAGTGTCCGCATTAGAGGAGCTCAAACTGAGCACACGGGGAAGCTAAAGCTAGCAAAGCCAACAGGTCCATCCATCCATGCTCCACCCCTAGCTGGACTCCCTCAATTGAAACAAACTGGAGCTTAAATCACATCAGAAGGGGAAGCCAAACCTCAGGGAAGAGAGTGGGTTCTGTTCTAGGCTATAAGCTAACAACAGCTAACCACACACATCGTGCCAAGAGCACAGCTACACTATCCGGCAAGGCTTGAGAACAATTAAAGAATAATGCCATGCTATGCTACGTGGCTCTCGTGAGCTGTTGAAGTGACTTAAACCGGCCAATGAGAGCAGAGCTGGGTTTTTTTCACCATATGTTTCATTCTGAGGTGAAATAACAGGGTGGTAAAAAGGCTCATAAAACTGCATCTTGGAAATTAATTAAGCAACAACTTAAAATACTCATGCATTATACAGACTGTTCTCCCTCCTGCTATCAGAAAGAAGGTACCGAAGCATCCGGTCCAACATGACCAGACTCTGCAACAGCTTCTTCCCACAAGCCATCAGACTTCTCAACTCCAGAGACTGAACTGATGTTTTTTTGTTTTCCATGCACACACACACACACACACACACACACACACACACACACACACACACACACAAACACACACACATACACACACACTCTCTCTTTCTCATTCACCAACCATTTACCCCAGACAATATGGGAAGCATTTTGCACTAGTAACTATACTACCTCACTGGACTCAATATTTATTACACACCGCATAATTTGCACACTACCCCCAATTATTTATTATCCTCTGTCTGTACTGTGTTGCATTTGTGTTCTGTATGCACTGTGTCTATGTTGCACCATGGTCCTGGAGGAACGTTGTTTCGTTTCACTGTGTACTCTGTATGTAGTTAAAATGACATTAAAACCCACTTGACTTGACTTGACTTATATGGCACATTTCATATTTCAAAATAATGATTTTGTCATTTGTTATTTGTCACACAATAACTTAGATTAAAACATTTTTTTAAATGTTAGTTCCATAGTATCTCAAAATTAGTTTTTACTATGGTAAAATATTGCATTTTAAGAAAATATGTCACTATTTTAGATCATTTTAGGTTACATTTAGGTACATCTGTTTACATAATAAGTCAAAATAATATAAGATAATCATTTATTAGTCCCACAGTGGGGAAATTCTCAGTGTCAAAGCAGAAAAGCCATAGCAAGACCCTCAGATGCAAAAATGTAGATAAATTACCACTATATACACAATATAAATATTAGGTGTAAAAAAAGCAATAACAATATCATTTACAGATTATTATTTACAGAAAATTAGAATTTTTGCAAGATACCAATTTACAAATGTTGCAAAAAAAAAAAAGAATCTATCTTAAGAAAATGTCATTATTTGGTCACAGTACGTCATTACTTCCCAATACTAAGCCAGAATTTCGATCCATACCGGTCTTCTCTTCCGGTGGAAATTAGCTTCCATTCATGCACCACCCAAAAACTCTACACAATATAAACACCATGAGCTTGAGTTTAACCTCATTTCTATTCTTCTGAAAACAAGTTATTCCATCCTTTTCTTTCTAAGTCACTTTTGTGTTAATGTTTTAAGCGTCTTGCTCTCCTAATCGACAATTCATAATGGAGGTATTATCAGCTGGGTGGTGTAAATGGAGCAGACTTGGTGTAAGTCCTTGGCTCATCCCAGATTTGCTGTGCACGACTCTGCTCCTTAAAATAGCCTGGCTCATGCTTTCAGAACAGGCCTGTGTATCAATCAACAGACGCTAGCACATGCACATGGCAAGAGCCAAACAGCAAAAATAGACCATCACACAGAGTGCTGGCGAGCTGCAGAAAACATTCGGTGGCAATGTATGGGGCTGCACTCTGATCGGTGCCCAAAGTTGTCTCTGAGCAGGTCTGTGAGCTAATGCTGTATACATGTACACGACACAAGCGCCGGAAACATGCGTGAGTCCTACACTAAGACATGCAGACATTTCTGTTGTGGTGGGATATTTTTGAATGGTCGAATTCAAGTGGGGCTGTTTGGTCATAACATCTCAATGTGGCCACCTGGTGTCCAGTTTCCCTCATGGGGGGAAAATACCACTGGTGCCTTGTGGGTCATGGTGGTCACCATGTGCAAAAGAGGAATGTCGCACCTCCCACCTCGGGGGGCACTTCCTCTTTGGTGATGCATTAAAAGCCTGAGGTCCTGCCCATAGTGTCCATAGAGATTTCTCACCTCAGAAGCTGCAACTTCAGCCTCCAATAGTGACCTCGGTTACCTAACCATGAGCACCTGCACCACTCAGGAGAGTCGGCCTTTCAGTAGAGCCATAAGAAAGATCAAAGTGGCCGCCACGGTGACCGGGCTAGCCAAGAGTTGGCAAAACTGGGCCAACGAGCACACTGGCAAACAGGACACCATCCCCTCAGGCTGGATGCCTGAGTCCATCGTCGAGGATGAGAAGGAAAAAGAAAGGAACGAGGTCAAGCTCCTGGTCATGCCTCGAGTTGTTGTGGTCAGCAAGGAGGACAAATGTGACAACAAGATCAAGACGGGCACGGTCAGCAAGGCCGTCATGCCAAAGCTCAGCGAATGCGGCCACGATCTGGTAAGCTCCATCAAGGAGAAGATCCACGCCAACCAGGTGGCACCAGAGGAGCCTAGGAGCTTCCTTGGGAACGAGTCCCCCACCAGAAGACGGTATTGCGGTGGGAAGGCCAATGGTTTGGGGAAGGCTCTAGGTTTGAGAGAAGAAAGTAAAATGGGGTCTCGGAGCAGCAGCGTAGACACCGAGGACAGCGGCCTGGGAGAAGATGCAGCTTTAAGTGACAACAGCGATCAAAGCGAGGTTGAGCAGAAGAGGCCAATTAGCAGACCTAAGGTACGTTCCAAGAACCCGTCGATCTTCTTATCTCTTGTTTTACTCAATTAAGAGTAGTAATCATAGTAGTAGTAACCATAGAAGAACCACGTCACTGTTGGTTCCCTACAGCATTGGCTCTATAAAATAAACCCTGCAGATGGTCAAGATATTGGGTTTAACCCAGCTCCTAAAAATGTGGAGAAGTTGGCGACTGGTCTGAGGATCACTGACTGTCTGATTGAACCTCATATTTGTGAATGTCAAGAACTGCTTATCATAAAAACAAGGTTCTACATCAGTTCAGGGATTGTTCCCAGAGCATTTACTTTAAGCCTGTTAAAGGTTTAGTTAATGTACAGAAGAGGATTCATATTTTTGCGATTTGGGACTGGTTTGCGGGTCACTGCAACTGTTTATCCCATTAAACAGGTTCTATATCAATTTAAGGATTCTTCCTAGAACATTTACTCTAAATACAGCTTCTTTAAACCCTATGAAGGCTTATTTCATTTACAAAACTGGATTAAAGAGTGGTTCACAATTTTGGCCTGATTCCTATGTGTTGCGATTTGGGTTGGAACAGCCTTGGGAGCTGGTTCACGAGTCGATGCCTGACAGGCAGCGGTCCCCATATTTTTTGCTTAATCTCTATGTGTTTCAAGTTGAGACGGAGCAAAAATGTGGACCGCCTTGAGGTCCTTTAGGACTGGGTTTGAGAATCACTGCTCTAATAAGCTGTCTGTTAAAATTGAGTGGGTTCTTCTATTGCATCACAAGCAGGAAGAACCCTGTGTATGATGAACAAGGCTATTCAATCAGGTTCTGACTGAATGAATCAATCAGGCAGGGAACTGGAGGTCTTGGAGGGCTGGATTCCTGCAGTTGGGTGATTCTCCTGCTGGAGGACTCTTGACTCATCTTATTAGCCAATTACCAGATTTAGTTGGTCTGTTAGAGCAGGGAAATCATCCAACTGCCTCAGTTCCTCACCCCTGGAATAAATGAATGAATGGCCCAAAGCTAAGAAGCAAACGTCATCCATTGTTGGCGGCCACTGATTGCACTGGTTGCAGCTGTAGAATGATTGCATAGATCACATTCGCCTTAAATTCTCATGCACATACATAAGTGCCCAAGCAAACACACTGTTAATGAATCATTTCCACCCGAATGGCACCGTAGCGTCCTGCCATGAGGTCAGAAACATTTGATTGCAAATGTAAATAAATACAGCAGATGTTTTTGCGTCTGACCTTCAGAAAGTAGCACATGTCTGAATGAACTCGATGAGTGAGAACTATCACAGCTGTGTGACTCTGCTATTTGCTCCATCGCTCTGCCTGCTGGTCTCCCGTCTCCAGTTTCAGTAGACACATTCCCACTGGTGCACATGACACCAGCCAGAATAAGTGCCCGTTTAGAACGTCATGAGCAGTATCAAGCAGCTACAGTCTCACACAGGCAAGGGAAGTGGAGAACAGCAGAGGGTGAGCGGTTTGGCAAATGACAAACTGGGTCCCTCTGTTCACAAACAAGTCCTAAATTAGACACCGGGCCGTTTGATTCATGTTCAAAGACCCCAAAAAATCCATCTCAGACGAGTCGACCCTCGTCTTATCTCTTTCATCCCTGATGGTGTGTGTCTGGAACACTGTAAAACAGGGCCGTTAGGAGCACTGTAAAAATGTCACGTCAGATTTGTCGAGGCTGAAAGTTTTTAATTAGCTCAGGAAAGTTCGCTGGCTTTGAAAAATATCCTAAAGGATAAATCTTGATGAGTTAATTGAAAGATCTGTCGTGTCTGATCAAAAGGTAGATTAGGATGCACTACCAGTCAAAAGTTTGGAATCAGTGTTGCAGATAAATAAATCAACTCGTACTTAAGAACTTTCTTCAGATACAAAGCATCACGTGGAGGTGATGGAAAGATACTTAACAGATAATTAGCGGGACAATTAAAGGGACTGACATAATAACTCATAAGTTATCAGACTATTTCTTTACATTAATCAGTTCATTTATTAGTGTATAAACAATGTAATGCATTACAGTTAATAAGCATATAATAAGTAAATAATAAATAAGCTATAAAGTAATGACTTATTAATATACTACTGTACTCCATGACTAATGCTAAAGTTTTTAATCAATTTCTAAGGAACAGAAAATGCCTATTTAAGAGTTAACCAAAGGTTTGGAAGTAATGAAGTATAAATATTTCAGAACTATACTTAAGTAGATATTTGTATATAAGTAAATATATATATATATTATATACAAAATTGTATTGTATATAACTTATACAAGTGTCTGTACTTTACTTAAGTATTTCTGTCACTAAATACTAAATATGTCTACTCCCTACAGTTCACAAGAAAAATCTATAAAATCAATACATTTTCAGAAAAGGCTTGTTACTTTTTTTTTTTAGATTTTTTTTTTAAACTTAAAATGTATTTTTTCATTTATTGTGCATTTTTTTAATCAGACAGCTAATCACGCTTTGCTGTTAGTGAGTTCTGTGATCAGATTTAAATGATGAAACTATTTAAATATTTAATATGATGAACCACCCTAACACACTGGCACAGCCTCGCACCTTTAATATTTTTATACTTTCATTTCTTTAATTGAGTAAATCAATTATAACTGAGTGTTTGTTTTATAGCTGGAATATTTGTACTTATACTAAAGTTTGGGGCTTTGGTGGTTTGTTCTGCCACCAACAAATAAATAATGGGAAATTAATTTATTAGCATATACTTAATGAATAATTAGGGACTCTTAATGTAAAATGTAGCCATTTTATTTCTGAATAATTTTATATGCATTTCCAAAGTACTTGAAATATTGTCTAAAACGAAATATGCAGTTGTACTCAAGGTTGGGCCCCATGTTCGTATGAGAGGAGTGTTGATGTTCTAAGTGTAAATAAGTGAAAAAAAATCCTCTACAGTAAACAAACTATAAACTATAACATAAACCTACTAATCTGTTCAGTTCAGTAAATAAACAGGACTAGTGTATAAAAATGTACAGAAGGGTGTCTCTGTAGAGAATGTGGCTTATATACACTTACAATATCAACAATACACAGAGTTTGACCGGGGGTGCCCAAACTTTTGCACACAACTGTGTTTGAGAGTGGAGCGGGTCAGTGAGCTTGTTCTTTGCTGTGCTGCTGCAGATCAGGGTGACCACGATGGGCGACCTGAAGAGCAAATGGCAGAAGTTCGCCGAGGAGCATGTGGAGGGTCAGAAGCTCAACCCTTTCAGCGATGACTTCGATTACCAGCACGCCATGGCCAGCCGACTCCACAAGGGCGACACCGGCTACGGGCGTCCCAAAGAGGGCTCCAAGACGGCTCAGCGGGCCGACCGGGCCCAGAAACACATCCAGCGGGAAATGGATGAGATGTGCTTCATCATCCGGGACATGGGCGAAAGGGACAAGCAGGGCCGCATTTACGTCACCTTCGGTCGCCTGTTCGCCCGATACGTCAAGATCTCCGACAAGGTGGTGGGAATCCTGCTTCGCTGCCGCAAACACAAGATGGTAGACTTTGAGGGGGAGATGTTGTGGCAGGGTCAGGACGACCACGTCATAATCACACTGCTGGTCTGATGCACTGGACCGTCCAGAAGTCAACTATATAGATGGACAGCACAAAGACGGGGGCTGCGTTAAATGACTGAGCACCACAGTGAGCCACAGTGAACCACTGAAAAGGCCACCTAATTAAATAGCCAATACCAATTATTATTATTATTATTATTATTATTATTATTATTTATAATTTATTTTTTAAAGAGGGTAATGCACTATATATATATATATATATATATATATATATATATATATATATATGTATATATATATATACCCCCAGCTTATAGATGATCAGATCTCAGCTACAGAACAGACTCAATAGAGCAGCAACACACAGCACATCTACCTTCTCTACTGCCTACAGCAGTTTAGCCCCGCCCATTCATCCTGAAGTTAAAAGAAGTGATGAGGCGCAGCCACAGCCAAATCAGAACAGGGACAAGGGACAGTAACAAAACAGGGGGACAAAGAAATGTTGGAAAGGGGTCATGGAAACATGAGGTAGGACTGGATGTGGAGTGTAAACACGTAAAGGTGAAGTAAGCGGACATCTGAAGGAAAAGTAAAAGCTGATGGCTTTAGCCAAACATTTCAAATAGGCCATTAAAACTGAAGAAGGTGCAGGAAGACGGGTCCTTTATGAGTGCAAATATGACTCATAGCAATTAATACTGAATTGATTTCACTATAATGTAATTAACTCAGAAATGGAAGACGTTTTAGCACTGAACTTAAACATACATATAAAAATACATACATTTCAGGTTGATCAATGTCTTAATGCCAAATCAAAATAAACATATTTATAAATTCCCAATAATGTCATAAACATTATTGGTTAAAGAACCGGCATTACATTATAAGGCAATTGATTACATTATTTATTTGTTTATTTATTTATATACAGTTTGGTACATAACTTCTGGGTGTTTTTACATTGTCAAAACAAATATGACTTCATTTTGTGGTGTCCCTGACACAACCTCACTGTCCCCGACACAACCTCACTGTCCCCGACATAACCTCACTGTCCCCGACACAACCTCACTGTCCCCAACACAACCTCACTGTCCCTGACATAACCTCACTGTCCCTGACACAACCTCACTGTCCCTGACATAACCTCACTGTCCCCGACATAACCTCACTGTCCCCAACACAACCTCACTGTCCCTGACATAACCTCACTGTCCCCGACACAACCTCACTGTCCCCGACATAACCTCACTGTCCCCGACACAGCCTCACTGTCCCCGACATAACGTCACTGTTCCCAACACAGCCTCACTGTCCCCGACATAACTTCACTGTCCCCAACATAACTTCACTGTCCCCGACACAGCCTTACTGTCCCCGACATAACTTCACTGTCCCCGACATTACCTCACTGTCCCCAACATAACTTCACTGTCCCTGACATAACCTCACTGTCCCCGACACAGCCTCACTGTCCCCGACATAACTTCACTGTCCCCAACATAACTTCATTGTCCCTGACACAACCTCACTGTCCCCGACATAACTTCATTGTCCCCAACACAACCTCACTGTCCCCAACATAACTTCATTGTCCCCGACACAACCTCACTGTCCCCAACATAACTTCACTGTCCCCGACACAACCTCACTGTCCCCAACATAACTTCACTGTCCCCGACACAACCTCACTGTCCCCAACATAACCTCACTGTCGCAGAAAAACCAAAGCCCCAAAAAACAATATTAGCAGTTTAAGTTTATGTCTCTGCTCGAGCTTCACAGTTTTTACAAAGACATCTTTGATGAAATACCAACATTATTATTATTATTGTTTTTTTGTTACTTTTGTTACATTTTGTATGAAGAGAGAAATGTCTGAGGTAAATGATAATAAAATGCTATTTGATTATCTAGACACTTATTTAACTGTTATTTAATATATTGTTTATTATTCTTACAATAAAATGTGATCAAATTTCATTAATTTTGTTCTCAGCACCAGAACATCACTATATTAACACTGAGTACAATGTTCAGTTATTTGACGCCCCCGGTGTACAGTGTGAATATTATTGTTTTAATTGTATTTATATTGTCTACAGATGTCTAAAAAGATTTAGGTGATTGCTTATTGATTTTTCTTTATTTTTACTTACTTTGTAAAAGTAGCTTAAAGTCGATTGGACGAGGTTGGCAATGTGTAAATAAGAGCATGCCAACTGGCCTCCATGCTTTTATTCACTTTCAGCCTCAGTGATATTTGGGAGTGAGGTACAGTATTTCTGAAGGGATCGAATGTCCTCACTTCTCAGCACCAGCCGAGCTTAGAAGTCAGTGAGCATCATGCAGAAGATGCCAGTCGAGTTGGTCCTCACCCACAGTTTACATAAGTAGGGGCTGCCTTTCATATTTGGCTCCTGCAATGAAACTCCAGGCCTGCCTAGAATTCGAACCCCTCTACTCACATTCACCAGCGTGGAGCTGCTGGTGGGCGACTCGGTGGACGTGTCTGACCTGTTCAAGACCTGTTTCGTCATTTCTATCAAGGAAAATGTATCACATTTTCTGTTTATCATCGTTACATTTATGTCAACAATGTGTTGAAATAATGTGAATTTTATCTTTATTTTCATAAACTGCTCGGCTCGTCTTCTTCAAACCCACATACTCTGCCGTTCTCCAGGGTTTCTTATTCAGGATGTGTTGAGTTCAGGAGGACAGTGAGATTTTCAGTATACGAGCAAAGTTCTGTTAGGACTTTCCTCAACATCTCATTTTCGAACATTCTTAGAAAGCCACTGGTGAATGAGGCCTATTGATTAGAATTCTTCTCAGCTGGTTTCAATATGATTAATCTTTCAAAGTGAAAGTGTGACGATCTTCTTACAGAAGCATTTGTTGTACATATTGAATTTCCAGTTGATGTTTATAGGTGTGATTTTCTCTATCAGCTCTGTGTTCGACTGTTTTGTCGGAAAAACTAATAAAAAAAATAAATCACCAATACCTCTTCCTCTTCCTCTTTCTCTCAGTGAACAACCTGAAATTTCTAATTCAATAAGAAAACAGGTGTGCGCTTGTGTGTCACACATACACTTTATTAGGAGCACCTGTACACCTGCTCATAATTCATGCAATTATCTAATTTGCCACTCAGCCTGGTCTCAAGAGGAAATCCTAGATATGAGACTGAAATACCATTTATTTCCAGATTAGCAGGTTAGCAGGTTAGCACAATGTGTACTACATACAGTTTCACCCTCGTACCGTACATCTGCACAAACTACTGACACAACCCAGACACTCAGAAATCGAGTGATTTGAGCACAGAATGTTCCAAAACCTCACCTGTATGTGGACGCAAATATTCTGATGTGTGTAGGTGGTAAAGCTGGTCTGCTTCAAACTGTATAGAACTGGATTGAATTAATAACGTTTTAATAAAAATGTAATGTTTTTAATTCCTCTGCTTTTAGCTGAAATAAATAAATAAATATTAATTAAAAAAAGATACTAAATATATATATAATACTAATATATAATACTAAAATTAGTGCAGAGATGTGCAGATTTTATTTATAAATTATTTATTAATGCATTTATTTATTAATTATTATTAATAATTTTGCTCAAATATTTGACTAACTATGCAAGAAAGCCTTGAAGCACATTCAGTAATCAGTCAGTCTCTCAGCACACAACACGGTTTGTAAATCAGAGTGAACTGCTTTATTCTTTACAACAATTTTAAACAGAATAACAATTCACCAAATTGTGCATTATTCAACAATGTCATCTTCAAATGATTCTGATTTACATACAGTGAACTGTAAGGAATTAAACATATAATAAACTCGTCACAGCATCACATTCAAAATGTGTGGATCTTCCCCCGCCCTCAGCCTCAGGAATAATAAATGATATGTTCAGAGGTTAAAAACAACTGAAATCAAACGTACTGACAAACGTCCGAAAAGATCAATAATATGAAAACACTCCTGCATGCTTACTGTCTGCTTTTACAGTTGGAATCGTATTAAGACCTCTGGTAGTTTAGGGGTTAAGGCTTCTTTCTAAATACATATTCAGTCATTTCTGAATGCAGAGAGGTTCTGAAACATTCCTGGATTTCAAAACAATAAACAACAGAGACGTTTAACAGAGGACGGTTAAAGTTACCTGCTGAAATGATTATTTTTATTATTATTATTATTATTATTAGGTCAGTTATTAGACACTGAAGGTTGAAAATGATCTACTTTTTTAATTTTAAATATGCAGCCAGAGTAAGAGTAATTTTCACCAAATGAAACCTGATAGTGATGATGTGTCAGTGTCAGCCCTCTCTTACTTTCTCTTTTAGTTAATTCCATTAACCTCAAGGTAACAGATGGAGATACTGACCCTAAATGAAGTGGAGTAAGAAGAGACTACACTGCCCCTCACAGGAGGTCAGAACCCTGGACTCAGGGTGTGATATGGGGACGTTACTGTGTGCTGAACCTATTCTATCTATATGAGACAGCCTGAAACTGAGACTAATATAAAAACTCTATTGAGCTGAACGTGCAGATTATGTCCTCATAGTTCCTCCACTGCATGAGCAGAGAACCAACAACCACTCATAGAGAGCCTTCAGCTACTGTTCTTCAACCTCACTGTCCCCAACACAACCTCACTGTCCCTGACACAACCTCACTGTCCCCAACACAACCTCACTGTCCCCGACACAACCTCACTGTCCCCAACATATCCTCACTGTCCCTGACACAACCTCACTGTCCCCAACACAACCTCACTGTCCCCGGCACAACCTCACTGTCCCCAACATATCCTCACTGTCCCCGACACAACCTCACTGTCCCCGACACAACCTCACTGTCCCCAACATATCCTCACTGTCCCCGACACAACCTCACTGTCCCCGACACAACCTCACAGTTGCAGTGTCTTCAAAACAGCAACTTTACAGGAGAAGGAAAAACCTTCTAAACTTTTAATGGACGTCAACATGAAAAACAATATTCCATGTAATTCTGGAGCATTTCTATTGGTCCATTCATCATGAAATTCTGATATAATGCCAAGAACGACTGTTTAATTCAAATCATGTCAAAAAGTTTTTTTTATTCCCAAAAAGCTTCATTATATATCCTTAAATGTTTTTGGCTTTCATCTCTGGAACTTAAATCTTGAGACACAACTTTCAGACTCACTGTCCCCAACATAACCTCACTGTCCCCGATACAACCTCACTGTCCCCAACATAACCTCACTGTCCCCAACATAACCTTACTGTCCCCAACATAACCTCACTGTCGCAGAAAAACCTTGTGTCTCCAAAACAGCAACTTTACAGGAGAAGGAAAAAACCTTCTTAACTTTCAATGGACGTCAATGTAAAAAAAATATTCCATGTAATTCTGGAGCATTTCTATTGGTCCATTCATCATGAAATTCTGATATAATGTCAAGAGCAACTGCTCAAGTCAAATTATGTAAAAAAGTGAAATATGGCAAAATTCAAGACACAAGTCAATTTTGCACGACAGCGCTGATAAGCTAATGTAGTATTGCTACATGAAGTCAGTACTGTCCAGAGTGATGATGAATGGCTTGGCTTTTTTTGATCTTCTCCGTTCTCCTCACGCCCAGACTGATTAGAGAAGACTGCTTCTTATTGCTTTAGATGATGAACATGTTCGATTACCCAAAAAAGAAAAGGACAGTGTTCGGAATGTGATGGCTTGATTACCCAGAGTCAGCTCTGATAGCCTGAACTGTCCCTCTGAAGTGCGCTACTCACTTTAGTTTTTAAGGAAGGTTCACCAACACAATTTCCTGGTTTTCCTGTTCGTCCCAAACGTAAATGATCAGCCACAGCGGGTTTGGTTCTTGCTGTAGTTTAGTAAGTACTGGAGCTAATGGTCCCACTTTGTATCATGTATCACTAATAACAATGTAGTTATACATGAATAAACCTTGTAATAAGAATGATGATGTATTTGCTCTTATAGATGCATTACAGTAAAACAAGATATGTAAATACTCATGTAATATATCTCATGTCATTGTATTTTTGTTTTTACGCACTAAATAATTCATCATTTACCAACTGAGATTAAACAAACCAACATCAGTACATACTTTTCATTTTAAAGTTCCACATTTAAATTATTTTATTTTACTTGTGATTTCTCTGATATTATTTACTTTTATTGCTAACATTGCTAATTAATGAATTAGTAATTATCCCTTTTCATGTTTCTTTTATTTATATTTATATGTATTATATAATCATTTATTAAATTATTAGTTGCCATGTTTGTATTAATTATTATATCCATTTATTTTACCTCTTGCTCTGCTGCCAGTTTTTTACATGCATCATTTTTTCACTTTTTTCTTTAAAGCACTTTCAGGTGCATTTATTTATTAAAAATGCTATACAAATAAAATTTACTATTATTAGTAATTCTAATAATTTTTTTACTAACCACTGGGATGCATTTTTGTAATAAGATTACAAATGGAAGTTGAAATATGTGCAATTACAGAAGCTGCAGTCCTCTGATCCATTTATAACAGCAAATGCATCACATTAATTACACTGTTATTACCTGCATTATTAATGTGTAACTACTCAGTTATGACTGACACTGTATAGTTATGAAAAGTGGGACTGTGAAAACTGTGCAAATCGGATTCTTCAGTGAACCATTCTTTAAATTCCCTTTTATCTTTGATGTGAATCTACAGAACGCTCATAATAGGCAGAAAGCTACGTAATATTTCATAAACAGATTTCTTTGTATTGTCACTTTATGTTTTAGAGGCCGGCACGTGAAACTGGGCCATCGTCAACACAAACATTAGAATTAATATGAAATTCATTCAATTTAAGCATCCTTTCTGCTTCAGTCTGGCAGAAAGAAAGCGCCTCTGCTCTGCAGTGTAACAGTATCTCCATGATTATGTATCTCTGCTGCTACATATATTTATATATTTATTTTTCTTCGGTTTACACTCCCGCACTTAAATCGTATTAGTTCCCAGCGAGCCTGAAAGCCTCATGCCTCATGCCTATGCTACTATCTAATGCTATTACCTTAACATTGCTACTGAAAGTTCTGCATCCTGCAACATCGAAGTTATGAGTCAAACCATATTAATCATAGTAATTATATGAACCTTTGGCTCACTCTGAACTAGCAAGCGAGAAAATAAACGAGACATTGTAGATATAAAGTGCGTAACTAGACCATCACGTGTAGTAGTGACTAAATCAAATATATTTACCGACATTCATTCCGTGATCTTTTTTTTTCTTCTTCTTTTTTCGTCCTATTACTCTACTAATACTAATTAGCTCTTACACCTACAAAGAGATTATAGTTAGTTTTCTCATATTCTTTGTGAAAAATATATACTCCAATATCATACTCCAAAACTGGAATATGTGTTATTATTATTCGTCACAAGGAGGAGCGAAAAGAATCCCTGTCCCTTTTAATTGTGTACCTGATGGATCAGCTTCAGATTCAGCCTCTGATCGGTGAACGATGGCACGAGCCTCAAAGTAAAGACACTTGCTGGTAGAAGTGGCACAGTTAAAAAAAGGGAAGAAAAAGAGAAGAAAGGACGACTTGAGCCAAGCATCGACCCCCCCACCACCCCGAGCACTCAACCGCCCAGCGTTCCTGGCTATCTGACACCCCTCCGGTTGTTTAGTCTTTAGTCTGGACGTAACACAGCTGACCCTTCAGCACTCTGACATGATATTGCACGAACCGCTCGATCTATGGCTAGGTATTCTGCACACCGAAGACGCGACACTGCACCCGTTCTCAAAGACTGACAGATCCGATACAGACGACACCGACGGCCTTACACGACAGCGAGCACTCATAAGCTGTACACACTTCTTCAGAGAGACACGGAGACCACTGATGAGAAGCAGAAAACACAAGTCCGAGTTACACAGATATGGACAACAGAGCTCGTCGTTCTCCTTCCGTCTTCAGCTCGCGCCTCCCGGTCTCTCCGGCCTTTTTTATTTATTCTTTTTTTTTTTTTTTTGAGTCCTCCAAGGGAAAACCAAACGGAAAAAGCAAAAGAACACTTCTTTGGGAACCTGTGCGGTCAGGCTCTGAAGGTTCTACGTTCTAGAGGATTCTAGAGAGGTTCTAGAAGGCTCCAGATGGCTCAGCTGCGGCAGTCATGCACAACCAGCGCTGTAGGGTGAGGAGCCTCGACAGCCCTTTCGGAAAAAAAACTAAAACGCCATCTTCGCCGTCTTACGAGCGTTCACAGCACGGCCCCACCGTGCTCTCCAGGGACAGCTGGGACGAGTGCCGAATCAGCGGGGCCATCGTGGGGTCCACCATGGAGGAGGTGGGGAACAGCTTGTACCAGCCAATCACCATGCTGGTCAGATCCAGCTCCTCCAGGAGGATGCGGGCCACGCCCATGAAGCACTTGCGATCCATTCGGCCGTAGTTCCCCCAAACGATGATCTGTGAAGGACAAGAGAGGAGAGGAGGGTTCATGATTAGCCTTTGTCTGTTTGACCATTTGGAGAGACATCTGCTCAATCACAGGTTCTTCTAAACTCAAGAGTCTCTTAGACCATTTAATAGTTTGATTAATGCGGTTTCTGGTTTTTAGGGGCAGATTTCCAAACCATGACCAAACCCTGCTAAAAAAAGCCCAAGCTCAAGACCAGCCTCTGCTGGTAGCTGCTGTCAGATGGTCTAAAGCTGGTCTTTGATGGTCAAAGAGGTTAAAAAGCTGGTCATCCAGGCAAAAACATACTATATACTGGTTAACCAGCTCTTGACCAGCATAGAGAACGTTAGTCATACTGGTCAAACTGATCGTCCACCATTTTCATGAGGTCATACTGGTCATGCTGGTCGACCACCTTGGTCTTGCTGGTCATGCTGGTCGACCACCTTGGTCTTGCTGGTCATGCTGGTTGACCAGCTTGGTCTTGCTGGTCATGCTGATCGACCACCTTGGTCTTGCTAGTCATGCTGGTCGACCACCTTGGTCTTGCTGGTCATGCTGGTCAAATATCTTGGCCATAATGGTCAACCAGCTTGCTTATACTGGTTATGCAATCAACCAGCATAGTCTTGTTAGTCATGCTGGTGGACCAGCTTGGTCTTGCTGGTCACACTGGTCAAATATCTTGGCCATAACAGTTAAACAGCTTGCTCATACTGGTCATATTGAGACCAGCATGGTCATGGCGTTTTCATGCTGGTCAATCACTTTGGTCTTGTTGTTTGTGCTAATTGACCAGCTTGGTCATTACGGTCATGCTGGTCAAACAGCTTGTTCACACTGGTCACACAGCTTGGTCATACTGGTTATGCTGTCGACCAGCATGGTCTAGCTGGTAATGCTGGTCGACCTGCGTTTTCATGCTGGTCTTGTTGGTCTTGCTTGTCATATTGCTCAACCACCACAATCATGCTGGTCAAACTGGCTGACCAGCATTTTCATGATGGTCATGCTGGTCAAATTGGTTGATCAGCTTGAACTGGTCAGGCTGTTTTTTTCAGCAGGGAGGAGAAAATAAAAACGATTCATTGAAAGTCATCATGATGAAATGAGGTCATCATGGTTCTGTCAGTGTGGAAGCAGGACAAACACTGGAGCCCTGGAGACGGTGTTGACTAGAAATTTAATGAAGGGTGCTTTGACTTCTGCACAGTCCTAAACAGAAACCTCTAGTTGTCCTCCAGACGATCAGGCACAGACAGCTGACCCAGTACAGCACTGTGTGACAAACAGACGCGACGGCTGCGGCTACAGGACAATTTAACAACTGAACGAAGTGTTCCTGTAGTTCACAATCACTCACATCCTCCTTTTTAGGACGGTGGATTCCACACATCTCCGCCTGAATCACTATCCATACTTCAGCTCTCTCGCTCTCTCTCTCGCTCGCTCAGATGGCTGGCCTTTCTTAGCTCCTTTAATGTTTGTTATGACAGCCTTTCGTAAATGCTCTCTTCAGAATAATTCATTTCAGGTGAGCGTTAAGTGTTCTCGGTGTCTCAGGCAAATGTTGAACGTTCTCTTTATCCAGGACTAACGTTCCTGTGTTACAGTAGATGGCTGACGGGGTTTAAAGCTGGTTTGACTGGAGTGACTCACCAGTCTGTCTTACATCGGGACGAGCTCATTCAAATGTGTTTACAGGGGTGGACAGTACTGGCTACTGTACTCTTCTACTGTAAATGTAGGTTTTAACTATTATTATAGTTAATTAGCTTGAATTAAGATTATCAGAGCTTCATACTGGATATTAATGTTATTAGAGCTTCATACTGAATATTAATGTTATTAGAGCTTCATACTGGATATTAATGTTATTAGAGCTTCATACTGGACATTAATGTTATTAGAGCTTCATTCTGGATATTAATGTTGTTAGAGCTTCATACTGGATATTAACGTTATCAGAGCTTCATACTGGATATTAATGTTATTAGAGCTTCATTCTGGATATTAATGTTGTTAGAGCTTCATACTGGATATTAATGTTATTAGAGCTTCATTCTGGATATTAATGTTATTAGAGCTTCATTCTGGATATTAATGTTATTAGAGCTTCATTCTGGATATTAATGTCATTAGAGCTTCATACTGAATATTAATGTTGTTAGAGCTTTATTCTGGATATTAATGTTATTAGATCTTCATACTGGATATTAATGTTATTAGAGCTTCATACTAGATATTAATGTTATTAGAGCTTCATACTGGATATTAATGATATTAGAGCTTCATACTGGATATTAATGTTATTAGAGCTTCATACTGGACATTAATGTTATTAGAGCTTCATTCTGGATATTAATGTTATTAGAGCTTCATTCTGGATATTAATGTTGTTAGAGCTTCATACTGGATATTAATGTTATTAGAGCTTCATACTGGATATTAATGTTATTAGAACTTCATACTGGACATTAATGTTATTAGAGCTTCATACTGGATATTAACGTTATTAGAGCTTCATACTGGATATTAATGTTATTAGTGCTTCATACTGGATATTAATGTTATTAGAGCTTCATACTGGATATTAATGTTATTAGAGCTTCATACTGGATATTAACGTTATTAGAACTTCATACTGGATATTAATGTTATTAGAGCTTCATACTGGATATTAACGTTATTAGAACTTCATACTGGATATTAATGTTATTAGAGCTTCATACTGGATATTAGTGTTATCAGAACTTCATACTGGATATTAATGTTATTAGAGCTTCATACTGGATATTAATGTTATTAGAGCTTCATACTGGATATTAATGTTATTAGAGTTTTGCAGGGTTTCTATTGGTCAGTTCATCATGAAATGTTGTACAGTAATGTTGCTGCTACCTCTAATGTTTTTTTTACCTGCACAACCTTTCCTTGTGGACTCTCGGAGAAGACGAGGACCTGGTTGTAAAGCGGGTCCAGAGACTTCCGCACTGATTTCGTCTTCTTCTTGGCTACACACACACCGTTCTCCAGGAGGTACACTTTTATGTAAGCCGCTGTACAGATGAAAGAAACGTTTATGTATGAGATGCGCAGGATCACAGAGGCTTCTGAAAAAACTCATTTAGGGTTCTTTATTAGCATCACTAGAGATACACACACTCTCTCACACACACACACTCACACACAATGAGTCGCTCAAAACAAGGCCATCACCACCACCGAGGGGTTGTTATGCAATTTAACGCGGCACAGATGATTAGCTTTCTGATCAGACCACTCCATTACTTTCTTAAAGCAAGTAAGGCTAATGTGTGCAGTGTACACCCACTCCAAATGCAGTCTATCAGCCAAGACATGCAAGACATAACATACATTAATATACATTAAATGGACAGTGGACAATGGAAGTATTGGGACATCTGCTCATTCACTGTTTCTTCTGAAATCAAGGCTATTAAAAAGAGCTGATCCTGCTTTTGGAGTAACTGTCTCTACTGTCCAGAGAAGAAGACTTTCTACTAGATTTTGGTGAAGCATTGCTGTGAGGATTTGATTGCATTCAGCAACAAGAGCATTAAGGCTCATTTATACGCCTTTTATGTATGTATGTCAATTTCACTGTCCACATAATTCTATATGGCTTTTATGTTGCCATGAATATGTATGAACATAATTCAGCCTTTAATATAGCTGCTATTGTTTTAGCTACACATCAGCCATAACATTAAAACCACTGACAGTTAAAGTGAATAACATCTTGGTCCAGTGGCTCCTGTCAATAGGTGGATACACTACCCAGTAAGTACAGTTGAAGTACAAGTAACAGTTGAAGGTGATGAAGGTGTTGAAGCAGAAAAACTGGGCAAACGTAACAATCTGAGACACTGTGATGTTCTACACGTCTGGTTCAGAACATCTCCAAAACATCAGGCTAGTCTGGTGGGGTGTTGCCAGTATGCAGTGGTCAGTACCAACCAAAAGTCCTGAGCACCCAAGGCTCTTATTGATGCTCATGGAGGACCCACCTCCCACCTCAGAACTTACAAGACCTTAAAGATCTGCTGTTAATGACTGAAGGGGTCCAGATCATGTGGAGTCCATGCCTGGAGTCAGAGCTGTTTTAGCAGCAACCACACAATACTAGGCAGGTGGTTTTAAAGTTATGGCTGATTGGTGTATGTGACATACGTTAGTCCATTTGTTTAGATGAGGCTTTGCTAATTGGGGGGGTCTAAGCTTGCAGCAACTACATTAGCTTAACACATCTTGGCTGGTCAGCTCGGTCGGGTAGAGTTACCTGGCGGCCCTTTGGATCCGGGTTTCATGATAAGCCCTCTAGCCTGTATGATGTCCACCTCCAACTGTCCATTCCTTTCCAGCAGACCAATCTCCACATCACCTGCAGTATACAACACACACACACACACACACACACTGTGACGTTCAGTTTTCTTCTAGAAAGGAAAATCAGAGTAATGTCAGAAAAGGACGTTATTTAGTTATTGTACATTTCAATGTCAGTGCAGCACTCACCCATCGAGGTCGTAGCCAGCGTCTGTCTGCCCACAAACTGTGCTGGACCCATCCCGTCCAGAAAGTCGCTGAACTGAGCATCTGAGGCCAAGCACACCCCACTGTAGTTTAAACTGGAACAGAGGAGATACAGCCATGTTTAATTTCTGTTATTTTAAGTATTATATCCTTAATGCATAACATGTCCAAATGTTTGTGGACACCCTTTTTAGTGAATGCATTTAGCTACAGTGCTGACACAGATGTGCAAATGCACACACACAGCTTGTCTAGTCCCTGTAGAGAAGTACTGCCAATAGAATAGGACTCTCTGGAGCAGATCAACATCATGACCCTATTGGTTCCATGCTGCCTAATAATGCCAGGCGTGGGCTAGAGGGGTATAAAGCCCCCCAGCATTGAGCTGTGGAGCAGATGGTGGAGGAGCTCCATCCAGTACTTTTGGAATGATGAGGTGGCATGAGGACCATCCAACACCCTGACCTCGTTAATGCCTTTGTCACTTAATGCAATCAAATCCTCACAGCAATCATTCCAAAATCTAGTAGAAAGCCTTCTTCCCTGGACAGCAGAGGCAGTTACTCCAACAAAAGCAAGATAAACTGACCTTGATTTCAGAAGAAACAATGCATGAACAGGTGTCCGAATACTTTTGTCCACTCATGCCCATCACAGTCAATGCAGCATTTGTTCTGAAATAATGGGTTTGATCAAGGGTGTTCGATGTTAGAACATTGCTGTGATTAATATTTGATTGCGTTCAGCCCCACAAGAGTGACAGCATTAGTAAGGTCAGGTTCTGAAGCTGGACGATTAGTTCTGCCAGTCCAACTCGTTCCAAAAAAAAAAGGGTTTGGGGCTCCACCACCATCACTCCAGAGAACACAGTTCTTCCACTGCTCCACAGCTCAATGCTGGGGGGCTTTATACCCCTCTAGCCCACGCTTACGGCTGCTCTGGAGCATCCCGTTCTATTGGTCAATGCTTTTCTCCATCCTTAAGTGGGGTTTGTGAGTGTGGTTTGCAGCAGTTGCTTTTCTGAAAGCTTCATTTCTAGGAAATGCTCTGAACTCACTTGGACAAGCTGTTAGAAGTAGGTCATTCCGATCGCAGCTCTAACCCGGTGTGGTTTCCTAATCAATACTGATTTCCACATCAGCTTTCCATCATCCTGACCAAACTGGGCACAATGGGCACGAATAAACCTCTGTTTCAACTTCACCATCGATCCACCCATCCATATTCAACACTTGGATTGGATTCGGCAGTGTCTGCAAGAGCTCCTCGAATATGTTCCTTCAGACGCTTCGCTTCTGAACTAAATGGCTGAATGGAATCAAACTTCTGAAATGGCCGGCGGTGTTACTCTATAAATATTTATGGTAACACTTTATTTGGAGTGGTTCTTTAATAGACAGAGGAATTAATTAACACATCAGCAGCAGATCAGTGCAGCAGCAGCAGCACTGAAGCATCTGGATCCACTGAGGTAAAGATCCTAAAGATGATCTGCTGATGCTTTACTGACATTCAGTAGATTTATTGTTCATCTGATACATCAAGTAGACCTAATATCCTCATCCAGCCTAACTCACAGCCTAATCCTAACCCTGATCCTAATCCTAACCTTAACCTCAACCCAAAACCTAAACCTAACCCTGATCCTAATCCTAACCCTAACCCTAACCTTAACACACAACCTAATCCTAACCCTGATCCTGATTCTAACCTTAACATTAACCCACAACCTAACCCTAACCCTGATCCTAATCCTAACCTTGACCCCAACCCACAACCTAACCCTAACCCTGATCCTAACCCTGATCTTAATCCTAACCTTAACCTCAACCCAAAAACTAACCCTAACCCTATCCCTGATCCTAATCCTAACCTTAACCTCAACCCACAACCTAACCCTGATCCTAACCCTAACCCTGATCTTAATCCTAACCTTAACCTCAACCCAAAAACTAACCCTAACCCTGATCCTAACCCTAACCTTAATCTCAACCCACAACCTAACCTCCGCTCTCCGCTCAACATCAACGGCTCCTCTGTGGAGATCATTAAGAGCACCAAGTTCCTTGGTGTCCACTTAGCGAAAAACCTCACCTGGTCCCTGAACACCAGCTCTACAGCCAAGAAAGCCCAGCAGTGTCTCTACTTCCTCCGGAAGCTGAGAAGGGCCCGTCTCCCTCCACCCATCCTCACCCTCTTCTATAGGGGAACCATAGAGAGCATCCTGAGCAGCTGCATCACTGCCTGGTTTGGGACCTGCACAGCCTCTGACCGCAAGACCCTCCAACGCATTGTGAGGACAGCTGAGAGGATCATCGGAGTCTCTCTCCCCTCCGTCATGGACATTTACACCACCCGCTGCATCCGCAAAGCAACCAGCATTGTGGATGACTCCACCCACCCTTCACACAGACTGTTCTCCCTCCTGCCAGCAGGAAGGAGGTACCGCAGCATCCGGTCCAACACGACCAGACTCTGCAACAGCTTCTTCCCACAAGCCATCAGACTTCTCAACTCAACTCAACTTCTGAACTGATGTCTTTTCTGTTACATGCACACTCCCCCAATTATTTATTATCCTCTGTCTGTACTGTGTTGTGTTGTCTGTCTGCACTTGTACTGTGTTGCACTTGTGTTCTGTATGCACTGTGTCTATGTTGCACCATGGTCCTGGAGGAACGCTGTTTCGTTTCACTGTGTACTCTGTATGTAGTTGAAATGACAATAAAACCCACTTGACTTGACTTGACTAACCCTAACCCTGATCCTGATCCTAATCCTAATCCTAACCTCAACCCTAACCCTAATCCTAACCTTAACCTCAACCCAAAACCTAACCCTGATCCTAATCTTAACCCTGATCCTAACTTTAACATCAACCCACAAATTAACCCTTACCCTGACCCTAATCCTAACCTTAACCCCAACCCACAACCTAACCCTGATCCTAATCCTAACCCTAACCCTGATCCTAATCCTAACCTTAACCTCAACCCAAAACCTAACCCTGATCCTAATCTTAACCCTGATCCTAACTTTAACCTCAACCCACAAACTAACCCTTACCCTGACCCTAATCCTAACCTTAACCCCAACCTACAACCTAACCCTGATCCTAATCTCAACCCTAACCCTGATCCTAATCCTAACCTTAACCTCAACCCAAAACCTAACCCTGATCCTAATCTTAACCCTGATCCTAACTTCAACCTCAACCCACAAACTAACCCTTACCCTGACCCTAATCCTAACCTTAACCCCAACCTACAACCTAACCCTGATCCTAATCTCAACCCTAACCCTGATCCTAATCCTAACCTTAACCTCAACCCAAAACCTAACCCTGATCCTAATCTTAACCCTGATCCTAACTTTAACCTCAACCCACAAACTAACCCTTACCCTGACCCTAATCCTAACCTTAACCCCAACCTACAACCTAACCCTGATCCTGATCCTAATCCTAACCTTAACCCCAATCTACAACCTAACCCTGATCCTAATCCTAATCCTAACCTCAACCCTGATCCTGATCCTAATCCTAACCTTAACCCCAATCTACAACCTAACCCTGATCCTAATCCTAATCCTAACCTCAACCCTGATCCTGATCCTAATCCTAACCTTAACCCCAATCTACAACCTAACCCTGATCCTAATCCTAATCCTAACCTCAACCCTGATCCTGATCCTAATTCTAACCTTAACCTCAACCCACACTGCAAATAAACACAGTTCAGTTCTGGGCCTCTCACACCTGATATTTTAGTCCAGACCAAACAAGGTAGGTATGAAAGCCCTCTAAGTCTAATCCTTTTAAATCCAGCTACACTGCAGCATTTCTACTGGCCCGCTCATCACGGATTCTGACACAATATAAAGAACAACTGCCAGAAAAATGAGACACAAGATTTTTGTGTGACGGCGAGGATATTTTACATGGACAAAAGTATTAGGACACCTGCTCATTCATTGTTTCTTCTAAAATCAAAGGTATTAAAAAGAGTTGATCCTGGTTTTGTTGGAGTAACTGTCTCTACTGTCCAGAGAAGAAGACTTTCTACTAGATTTGGAGCAGGAACATTGCTGTGAGGATTTGATTGCATTCAGCAACAAGAGTGTTAGTGAGGTCAGGATGTTGGATGATGATCAGTACCCCACCTCATCATCCCCAACTCATCCCAAAAGTACTGGATGGAGCTCCTCCACCATCATTCCAGAGAACACAGTTCTTCCACTGCTCCACAGCTCCTCAATGCTGGGGGGCTTTACACCCCTCTAGCCCACGCCTGGCTTAGGCAGCATGGAGCCAATAGGCAATACTTCAGGTTTACATTCACACTTACATAAATACCAGATTAGTGGATATATTTCAACACTGGTAGTGTGTGTGATTGGTGAGCAGTGTGTGTGATTGGTGAGCAGTGTGTGTGTGTGTTTGGTGTATTGATGAGGACTGAGCTGGAAGGAGGGCTCTTTTATGTAATATAGACAGACGGCTTTGGGCTTAATGATATCTAACAACGGGCTCTGCTTTAGCCGAGAGTGGACCAGAGTAAAGTGGTCCTCTGGAGCAGGGCCAGCACACACACACACACACACACAAACAAGAGAATTACTGCATGTGAGATTTTTGGCAGCATGAGGTCTAACTCAGCACGGGCAGAGAGAGAGAGAGAGAGAGAGAGGGAGAGAGAG